>NC_142084.1:22045622-22348171 GCF_054644295.1 Miniopterus natalensis
TTGTAACTGAGAAGTCAAAATATAAATTAGACAGCTGAAGAGAGAATTAATGAATTGAAAGACAGCTGGAGAAACAACCCAGAATGTAGCACTGAGAAATAAAGAGAAAGGAAATAGGAAACAAGCAGCTCAAAGGTGGATGATGGAATGAAAAGATACAATATACATCTAATAGGAGTCATAGAAGGTGAAAATGACAAGAATGAAAGAGAGGCAAAGTTTGAGGACAATGGCTGGGAGTTTTCCAGGATTGAAAAAGTACTTTCAGATTGAGAAAGTACAGTAAGCTCCAGGCAAGATGATAAAAGCAGACCCAAGATGAAACAAGTAATGACAAAACTGTACAGTATTGAAGACAATGAGAAAAGTTTAAAAACAACCGGAGACTTTAAAAAAAAAAGAAAAAAGACATACTACCTACAAAAGGACAATACTCATACTGGCAGAAGACAACAAGAACAGGTGATAGAACACAATGGACTCATGCTGCTGGCCCCAGATGGAAGGAGCGGGAATGCAGGGAGGGGCTGTGGAGAAATCTGCACACAATTTCCTTTGTTACCAAAATGAAAAGTTGATATCAGGCAGGTACTACTGCTTGCTGGTTTCCAATAGCCATCTCCTCACCTCGCTCTTTAATGGCAAAATCTCTAAGTCATCTGAACACATTGCCCTTCAGACAAAATTCTACATTGCCCAGCCTTGCGAAGTTGGTCTTACACAAAGTTCTGGCCAACAAGATGAACCAGAAGTGATGTGAGAGTTCCAGAAAATCACCTTACAGAAGAGGGGGCTTGCCCACCTCCTTCCCTTCCTCGATATTGCTGCCAGGAGGCTGTTCTGGCTAGAGCTCCAGCTCCATCCTGGACCGTGAGGCCACGGCAGGCCACACCCAGGGGATGGCAGGATGGTGAACTGGGAGGACCCCAGGTTTATGACAAGTTAGTGGAGACACCAAGCCAGCTCTGAATTTCCTGTTTCTGGATTTTTTTACATGAAAAAGATAGCAAAAACTTAAAACTTGTTTAAGTCACCCTTTTGGGGGTGCCTGCTACAGCAAATTTAATTTAACTGATGCTGAAGAGCTGTTGACTGCAGGAATGTAAACAGGAACCCAAACCTTGGGAGAAACCTTGAGAAGGAAGAGAGTAAGGGAAATGGTCGGGCCTGAGAGCCTGGGGCTGGAGGGAAGAGCTGCCTGTGACCGCAGAGCCTGGGCCCTGCCTACAGCTGCGAGTCCCCGGGGCAGGAGGCAAAGGCCGGCAGGCGGCAGCTCCAGCAGAGCAGCATCGGCCCCCAAGGGCCCTACCTCAATGCCTCTGTAACTGTCACCCTGGGTATGTACATGCCACTCTCTGAGAGAGAGAAGAGATCAGTCCACCCATGGGTTCTGTGTGGTGTGACAGCCCAGAGTCATCATCGCAGCATTGTATTTCTAAGTACTAAGCTGTGCTGGCTGTGCTGCTAGCTTCTCTGGTGCAGTGGGGTTGCGTCCTGTAGGTCAGTGGTCTCTGCACTGTTTTAGGCTCCTCAGAGAGCTGGGGCTGCAGGGAGGAGGGGACACACACACACACACACGTGCACACAGGCTTCCAAGTTGGGAGCAGCCTTGCACTACATTTTCTAGCAATTAGAAGAGCATTGTGGTTTCTTCCCTCAGGGCCACCCGCTGCTCCTCTCTGGGTTTGTGACTCTCACAGAGGCAGGGGTCTACACCCAGCCCTCCCTCTGCCAAAAGGCGTGAAGCCGTCACAAGATGCGTTTCCATTTTTGGCCTGTGAACTTGAGAAAACAATTCTGAGATCTCACTCAAATGTGATTACAAGCCCCACAAGCCCTTGCGTCCTGCTGTAACTAGCAGTTATTGAAAAGATGGTGATGACTTGGATGTTTTAATTAGCCTGATGCAGGAGCACCCTGGTTCTGCTTAGTTGAGTTGATTTCAAAGCCAGCGTGTCGTTGTTAGCCACGGTAACAGGAGCTGCATTGTTCAGGCAGTTTCCCTGCGGCGGGCTCCGTGCTAAGGACTTTCTGTGCATCACCTCACTTAATCCTCACGACTACCCAGGGAGGCGAGTTCTATTATTGTCCCCATTTTTCAGATGAGGACACTGAAGCACAGATGAGTAACTAGTCCGCAGTCCCTCCACAGGGAGAAAGCAGGCCTTGGGCGAGTCCAGGTCTGTTAGACTCAGAAGTCATGGGAACCACAGTGTGGACGACACACAGCGGAGGTCTCACTCCTGTGTACAGACTCACCATCAGGGACTGTCGCAGCCCTTTCCCCCCCCAGCTCCCACACCAGGTGGGGCCAGGGCCTCTCTAACCTGGCAGGCTTGCGGCCCTTCTCCCACGGCACAGGTCTCCTCTCTTCGGGAACCCCCACCGACTTTTATGAGGTTTAGATCATCTCCCCCAAGGAAAGGGGCCTTTAGGGACCCCAGGGCTTGCCTTTGCTGTCCCCCTCTCCCAATTCCTCTGCCCCCCTCTCCCAGCCACGTGGCCCGGTCTCCTTTCGGGAGGGGAAACAAGTCTGTGAATCCCCAGGCACGCCCCCCCCAGTTCAGCCACGGGTGCTCCGAATGCTATGGACTCCATCTCTTTATTTCTTGCTATTAAAAGCCAAGATTATAGAGCTTGAGAAATAAATTCTTTTTCTAAAAGCCTGTCATCTACAAATTGAAAGCCTTCGTTTCCAGAAAATTGTCTCTGCTGTGAGTGTCAAGAGCCAAGAATCTGATACCTTCGCATTCTGTGCACCATATTGTCCCCTGAGCCTCATGTCTGGTTTTAGTGGCAAAAGAACTTAGGACAAAAAATAGTTTGCTGAAAATGAAAAACCACCAGCCGTCATTTTGAAATATAGGCGCTCCTCGACTTACGATGGGGGTTCGTGCCGATAAACCCATCGTAAGTTGAAAATATCATAAATCGAAAGTGCATTTAATACTTGACCTACCCAACACCATAGCTTAGCCTCGCCTCCCTTAAACCGTGCTCGGGACACATACATTAGCCTACAGCTGACTTTCATCGCAAGAGTGATTGCCTTGCTCTTCTCACCCAGAAGCAGGGGACACAGATGGCCCTTCTGGAGACATGACACGAAAACACAATATCCAAAACACGCCGGCGACACAGCACGCTAGAGTGTGGGTTGTTTACCTCGTGGTCGCGCAGCTGATTGTGAGCTGAGCTCACCGCCACTTCTCAGGGTCACGAGACCAGGAAAAGATCAAAATTCGAAATACAGTTTCTATTGAGTGTGCATCGCTCTTGCACAGTCATAAAGTCAAAAAAATCTTAAGTCGAATCATCGTAACTCAGGGACAGCCTGTACTGTCCTGCTCACCTGGCTGTGGCCTAGACAAGGCTGGGCCTTGGTCTCCTTGTCTTTTGCGTGAGGAGTTGAATTTGCTGGTCTCTCGGGCCTTACCGGCTGTGACAACCCATGATTCGGGCATTCCAGCAGGAATGCCGGGGCCCTTTCCAAATGGACATGTGTGAGGAAGGGTCTCTCTCCCCTGCAATTTGAGGCAATTTGGGAAACTCAGGATCAGCCCTCGCCTTCCACACCATATGCACCAAGATTAGCCTGAGACAAATGGTCCTGCCTGCAGTGAGATGCCGGCCATCTCCATTTGCGGGGATGGAGAACTGGGGTGGTTATTGGCCTGATTCGTGAACTTGAATGAGGGCTTCTAGAAGCTATTTGTAAAATTCATTGCTGTCACTGGCTGCAGCTAAAGCATTCCATCTTCTCAGAATAAGTGATGCCACATTCCACGCATTCATAAAATAGAATGGACACTTTGAGGGAGTTGAAGCCACCTGAGATCTTTTCTAGAACAAGGTTTTCTCTATCAAATGACCATTGTACTTCTGATGGCACTTGCAGAGCAAGTTTATCTAGCTCAAAGTGTAATTTAAATTTAAAAATTGAATTAGTAAAGAAAATTAATTTCCTAAGCTACTTTTTTATGCCCTTGGGAGAATTTGACTAATACGCTCACTTCCAAACCTCAGTTTGGTTATCTATAAGCTGGGGGTAACACCCCACACTCTACTTGCCCCCGAAGGCTGCTGTGACTCTCAGTAAGTCAATGCACAAACTGGCTTTAGGGCATTCACAGCTGCAGAGGGAGAAAGGGCACTCCATCCTGACGACAGGGGTCACCTGTGGCAGCTCTAAGTCTGTGTTGAGCCCACCAGGCCGTCGTTTGTTTGCTGCATTAACTCCTTGGTCCACAAGGTATTTTTCATTTGTTGCTGACCAGGAAACCCCTGGAACTATGGCCTCCAAGTTTCACGGGCAGAGCTGGGGTCTGTAAGGTCTGTGCTGGGTTGGGGTGGAGGCCGACTGCTCTGGATGTGTTTTGGCCTCTTAATGGCTCATTTTCTCCAGAAGCTCCAGGCAAGTTTGAGCAAGTGTATCTAGATCAAAGTGTAATTTAAATTGGTGCTCAGGTGGCTGGCCAGCCCACCTGTGACCAGCCGCTCTGAGCCAGAGCGTCTAGGTGACATTGCTACTGCTGCTGTTGCTAATGAAGGCTCTGACCGGGGTCATCAGAGCAAGGCCAGCTCCGTGTGCGGTGCAGTGTGTATTTTTGCCTTCTGGTGCTGGGAGACTCAGAAGTCCGTGGGGGTAGATAGGCCTGGCTCTGAGGTCCAGAGCGCTGTGTGTGAGGGGCTCATGGGAGGGGTCTCAGTTCTTTCTAGTCAGGCGTTCCTTGGGAGCTCTTTTCAAACCAGAACTTTGGGTTAACTAGAACACCTACCCCCCTGCCGTGTTACAGGGGAGGCTTTGCCACAGGGATGCACATCCAAAAAGGAGGCTGTTCCTGCATGTGTCATACTGGAGATCATACTACATATAATTCTCTGTGCTGTGAATTTGTGAAACTCAGCATGGAGGCAGTGCTGTGAGGGGCCGCTTGCAGTGACTATCTTCCTAGAAGTTACGATGGTTGGTCTGCGCGGCCTCCAAGAATGGAGTTCTTCTGGCTCTGCCACTTCCCACACCTGTGAACGTGAGCAAGTGTCTTACATTCTTTGAGTCTGTTTCATCTCTAGAAGGGAAAATAAGACCCTGGCTGGTGGGCTCAATGGTTAGAGTGTCGGCCTGCCTACCAGAAGCAACCAATTGCTATGTCTCTCTCACATGGATGTTTCTCTGTCTCTCTCCTCTGTCCCTCCCACTTCTTGGGTGAAGGTTAAAAAAAAATTTTTTTTAATAGAATAAAAAATAGGGCTGTTTGGGGAATTAAGTAAGACAAATGGAAATAAAGCAGCTATGAAATACCCGGCTCTGAGCAGGCCCTTAATGGACAGTAAGGGCTGGTTGTTGTTTTTTCTATCTTTCTAACTCTTGTATCTCCTCAGGAAAACACAGCGCTATTGAGTGTCTATTATATCCTGTGGAGAACTTCAATCTTAGGCCACAGTGTTAAGAGCTCCTGGTTTTGGTCCCATAAACTCTCTTTGAAATGACCTATTTGTTTTTGTTTTTATTAGTTAATAATTGTCTTGTTCAGGGCCCTCTTGAGAACCAAGTTGAGGAAATATATGGTGCTGATCTGACCTCAAGGAATTGAAAGTCCAGGAGGATTTGCTTCCTTATATTACAAATCACTGATTTGATTCTTGACTTCAACTACTCTACTTTTGATTCCCTGTAAATTATTCTTCATTTCAGTTAGTGTATCACTCATTTCTGACTGGTTCTTTCTTATGGTTTCTGTGTCCTTTTTCATGCTGTTGAAGTTCTCACTAAGTTCCTTGAGCATCCTTATAACCATTGTTTTGAACTCTGATAGCTTGCTTGCCTCCATTTCATTTAGATCTTTTTCTGGAGATTTCTCCTGTTCTTTCATCTGGGACTTATTTCTTTGTCTCCACAATTTGGCTGCTTCCCTATGCTTGTTTCTATGTATTAGGGAGAGCTGATATGTCTCCCAGACTTTGTAGAGTGGCCTTCTGTAGTAGGAGTCCTATAGGGCCCAGTGGTGCATCCTCCTCAGTCAGCTGAGCTAAGGCTCCAGGTGTGCCCCTCTGTGGGTTGTGTGCACTGTCCTGTTGTAGTTGAGACTTCATTACTGTTGGCGTGTTACTGGGAGGGATTGACCCCCCAGGCTGATTGACTGCAAGGAAAGCCTACAACTACATTGAAGGAGCTTCTGTCCAGGAGTTGACCCTACGAATCAGGACTTGCTTCAGTGGGGCTTTGGAGCTCACCAAGTCTTCCCCTTGAGTGTGTCACTCTTGAAGGTGGTAGGGTTGTAATCTGGTGTGGTCTGAAGCTGTGTACCAGGTGCCCTGGCTCTGCGGCCTCCAAGGGGATGCAAGGTTAGCCACTGCCTATGGCCTGCCTGGGATCTCCCATCTTGAGCTACAGAGCCATCTGCAGATGGCTACTGCTTGTGCTGGGCTTAGAGGTACCCAGGAGAAGCCGAGCTGTGAACCAAGGCCAGCTGCTGCTGGTCCAGGCCTGCAGTCACTTAGCAAGAGATACAGAATATGCAGAGGCCAGATGCTGCCTGTTTGAGATACTTTAGGAAAGTCCAAAGCATGTGTCAAGAGAGGCCAGTTGTATGGAAAAGCCACTGGAAGCAGCTTGGGTGGGCCTTCAAGCTGGATGACGGGGTCTCAGGAAGTCACCAGGGTGGGAGGGACAATATGAGCCTGGTTGATGGAGTCTCAGGTATGGCACCTGCCTGCTGCCTCTGTAAGGGAAAGCTCGGAAAAGGAACTGAGCTTCTTTGGCCTCTTCCAGCACTTCTGTCTGGCTGAAAGCTGTCCCCCAGCTCTCGCCCTAATGTCAGATCATTCAGTCCCTCCTCATATGTCCCTTGTTCCTTTCAAGCTGCTGCCCCAGTGCTAGAGCTCAGAGGGAGTGAGTCCAAGTAAGTCCTTGCACAGACCCTTTAAGAGGAACGCTTGGGACTCTGGCAGCCCTTCATCTCAGTCAACCTCAACCCTCCCTGGTTTTTACAGCCAGAAGTTGTGGGGACTACTCTTCCTGGCTCTGGAACCCTGGGCTGGGGGGCCTAGTTTGGGGCTGAGACCCCTTGCTCCTCAGGGGACCTCTGCAGCCAAGATATCCTTCCCAATTTTTTTTTATTGATTAATTTGAGAGATGGGGGGAAGATGGGGAGAGGGGGGGGGGGAAAGAAAGAGGGAAACATCCATTTGTTTTTCCACTTATTTATGCATTCATTGGCTGATTCTCATATGTCCCCTGACCAGGGATCAAACCTGCAACCTTGGCATATCAGGAGGATGCTCTAACCAACTGAGCTACCTGGCCAGGACCCTCCCAATTTTTATCTGTCAGATGTGGGTGTAGGACTAGTCTGTTCCGAGTCTCTGCCCCTCCTACCAATCTTGATGTGGTTTCTTCTTTAAATCCCTAGTTGTAGGACTTCTGTTCAGCTAGATTTCAGGTGGTTCTGAATAATGGTTGTTCTGTAGTTTAGTTGTAATTTGATGTGGTTGTGGGAGGATTCAAGAACCGCATTTGCGTATGCTGCCATCCTGACAGGAAGTCCTGACTGATTGATCGTAGTGCATTATTTAAAGTTTTGCTTTTTTGTTTTTCTGGTATGCATATTTTGCTTTCAAAACTTTTTAAAAATTAGGCCACATCAAACATCTGAAGAGTTTCTATCCAACTATCTTTCATAGGCTATCTCGTGCTTTTAAGAATCCACAGCCTTTTCTGTTCAGTGCCTTTTACTGTATTTTTATCTGTTCTCCAAAGATTGCAGTTTTGAATTGCTCAATATATTTTCTCAGCTGCAGATGTCAATGTATTTATGTAATGAAAGTGCCAATAGGTGTGTACATATCTGGAATTAGCATAGAGATGATAAAGACAGTTCAGTGTTGATCAATAATCATATTTGATGTGGGTTTTTTACTTTGCTTCTCTCAACCATCCTGTACTTTGATATTTATTACCACCCACTGAGATGCTGGCCTTGACTAAATAGAAGTTGCTGGAGGAAATTCACAATCTAGCGATTGAATTCAAGTAGCATTGCTCTCAGAATGACAACTCGGAATTAGGTCTTGCAGAGTAAATAGAAACCCAGTAAGTGGGAAGTCTTAATAAAAATGTCTCTTACTGCCTTGAACACAACAAAATAAACATCACTAAACTGCAGCCTCCAGTAATAAAAACTTTATGTTTCAACTGTAGAGTCAGAGTCATCCTTCAATCAAACGTGCTAAGCAGTTTGACCAAAAAGTGTATTTTTGACATGTGTGGTTTTAGAAGATCTGAGATGGCCAAAACTCAATGTTGAAAAAGGATGACACAGTGCTTTGAGAAGTCCCCTGGATTCCACATTCTGTTAAGTTCCAGGGCTGCTCAAGTGTTCCTGGAACAGACAGGTGACTCTGGGCCAGCCTCCCAGGGAGCCCAGGTGCCAACCAGCCTTGGGTAGTCTCCACATCTGTGCTGCACCCAGCCCTCTGTTGGCCCAGCTCGTGTCCTGGAGGAGAAATTCCACATCCAAGCAAGCCTCAGCCCCCTCTGTTCTCCTCACAGAGGATTCAGAGGGTAAGTCCAGATACTTTTTTTTTTTTCCCAGAGTTGTTAAGGAAATCTATGCCCTGCTTTACTTCTTGCTGATTGAAATAAAATGGATTTTTCTAGGATGGGTGGCCTGAGCCCTCATTATAATGCATAATAATGACCCATATGACATGAGCAGCTTTCATCTTGATAGCTGTCAGAGTATTCCCCGGCCTATTCCTCCTCAAGAGAAAGGAAAGGCCCCAACCCCCTCCAGCCCCGTGAGCAGGGTAATGACAGGCACTGGGGCTGTCCGGGGCGGGTGGGGAGCAGCTCGCCTTGCACGGTGGGGACTATGAGCAATCAGAAACAAGCATCTTCTGGGAGACTGTTGCAAAGGCCAGACGGTGTGATGCGTGTTGTGACTGCCGTATGCAAAAACATGCAGGAGGGAAAGAGACAAAGGGAATACGTAGAAATACAGGCGGCCTGTTGCTAGAGGTTCAAAAATTACTGGTGACTATTTTTTCTTTTGCCAAATTTTCTTATAATCCCCATGAAAGGGGAACTCTGGGGGCTACAATATAGTTACGGTAGAACCCCCTTATCAGCAGTTTGACTTTCCACTGTTTTCGATACCTGCAGTCAATGACAGTCTGAAAATATTAAATGGAAAAATTCCAGCAACTAAAAATTTCTAAAGTTCTAAATTGTGTGCCTCTCCGAGTACTGCGGTGAAATCTCACAGCATCCTGCTCCGTCCCGCACAAGGGGAGCCATCCCTTTGTCCAGCTTATCCGCATGTAGACGGCCCCCGCCTGTTTCAGGTCAGCTGCCGCGATGTCACAGTGCTTGTGTTCAGGTCACCCTCACTTTACCTAGTATTGCTATATTCACATTATTTGTATTACAGTCGAATATAACTGTTCTATTTTATTATTGTTGTTGTTAATCTCTTACTGTGCCTAACTTATAAAGTAAACTTTATTATAGTTATGTATGTACAGAAAAAAACCCATAGTATATACAGGGTTTGCACCTTCAGGCACCCACTGGGGATCTTGGAATGTATCCCCTGTGGATAAGGGCGGGGGGACAATGTAACTGAATTTAATGGAAGTTTTCCCAGTGTCTTGAGCTCTTTATAATTTCACAACTAAATGAGCCACAGGAC
Source organism: Miniopterus natalensis (assembly GCF_054644295.1). Lineage (NCBI taxonomy): Eukaryota > Metazoa > Chordata > Mammalia > Chiroptera > Miniopteridae > Miniopterus > Miniopterus natalensis. The sequence continues at coordinate 22,055,315 of NC_142084.1, forward strand.
AGCACAGGGTGAGACTCGGCCACACTGCCTGGGTTTGGACCCTCCTCTCTCCGGTGGACGAGGGGGGAACACCCCAACTACTCACAAACCCAGCGCAATGGAAAGAACACGTGCCCTCTTTTGTCAAAGAGAATGAGCTCCCCAGACACCGTTACTGAGCTGGGGCCTCGATGGGACGCACAGGGGTCTCCGCAGACCTGATGGGGCTGACGACCCCCAGGCAGCGGGCTGAGGACCGGGGCCCCTCAGCTGCCCCGGCCCCGCCCCGCCCCGCCCCGGGCAGCCCTACCTAATGCTGCCTCCCTTCTGCCCGCTGTCGCGGTCAGGGCTGCCGGAGGACCCCTCCCCACTGCCGCCCCGGGTGCGCGTGCTGTCTCCGTGTTATCGCCGTGTTCTCATTCTGTGCGCGCGAGCGTGTCGTGGAAGCACAGGGGCCCGTGGTGCTGGGCCCGCGCACGGCAGAGAGGACATTTGTGGGCGGCTCTTGGTTGGGGTGTTCCTGGGCGCCTGGACCCAGAGACGCACAGCCCCTGCCGGAGCCAACAGGCAGAAGCCGACTCCAGATGTTTTTCCTTCCCCGGTGTGAGGGGTAAAATGCAGCAAGTTGACACTTGCCGACTTAGCGGGGCTCTGTGGGTGGAAGGCGGCCGTGCGCTCATCCCGGGATGCGTTACACAGGAGCTCCACGCTTTCCTTGCCAGTGTCTTTGCTTTATAGCAAGGGTGCCTTTTTGTTTACTCTCTTCTCTGATTCTGAACTGTGCTCAGAATCTGCCCCTTTGCTCCTTTGGACCCTCACAGGCCCCTCCTCAAATTCACTTCCTACCCCTGGCCACATGGGGTTCAGCACCTTTGTCCCTTCTGGTTCCAAGCCTGCCATTTCCTGAGCTTTGAGCGGCAATACCAGAGACTCTTCAGATCTGCCTTCCCCTTGGGCAGTTCTTGCCAGCCTTCTTTCCTGCCCACTTGTCACCTGGTCCCAATCTCCCCACCAGTTCCTGGGACTCCTGAGGGCACCCCTCTGCTGAGTAAACTGCCACAGCCAGAGATGAGGTGGCTCAGGCCGTGGGGAGGTCACACAGGGAGCCATGGGTACCTGAGGGTCAGTGCTGGATCAGGCACTAGGCATTCTCCTGTACCTGGTGCAGGGACCCGCACTCTTGTGGGCCCGGGGCAGGGGTAGACTGCAATGCACTGGAGACCTGCAGTGGGTCACTAAGATGGGTAGGTACTCTTATTGTTCTTGCTCCATGGATGGGGTTCAGAGAAGTTAAATGGCTTACCTAAGGCTGCACAGCTTGCAAGTGGTAGATCCGGGGTCCATGCCGAAGGCTTCCTAGAGGAAGAATGCTTCACGGTGGGCCTGGAAGGGCAGACGGGCTATGGACACACAGAGAGCAGGGCATGGGACGGTGGTACCGAGGTGGCAGGATTAGAGCTTGTGCAGGTGTTGGTAGCTGGGGTGCTCCACTTGCAGGTAAGACCGAGAGATGGGAAGGAGGTTTCCTCACTGAAAGGTCTCCATGCTGCTTGTCTCACCCTCTGTTCCTTCACTCACACACACACTCACACACTCACACGCACACACACACACTCACACATACATTCACGCACAACTCACATACTCATACACACCCTCTCACACACACACATTCACACATCGGCTTGGCAGGGAGCCCTGCAACCATATGCGAGTGAAATGCTGGAAGAGGCCATGAGCTTTCTTTGTGCGCTGAGGTGTGAGAGTCGGGGGCTGAGCTGGCTAATAGCCGGCTGGGTAAAGATAGTCATCTTGGCCTTGTCGTAGGCCTAGGGCAGGTAAAGCAAATGTCATTGAATCCTGCACACATTTTTACTGTCTTCTCCAGCAGTGTGGGGGAGAGGTAATGGCTGAAGAAGCTGTCCAGGGAGCACTGTCTTCAGAGCCCTGGGTCTCTCTCCCTGGCCATGTGACAGGAGCATAAACAGGCTGGTGGTTCCCTGGGCAGTAACTTCAGAGGACCTTCAAGTGTCACACATCTGGACCCAAGCAGTGGTTCTCAAGTCTGGCTATGCTTCCGAGGGCTTTCAGAGTAGAGGCCTGGGCCCCATCTCAAAAGGGCTGGTAAGACTGAGACCCAAGTAACCCTTATTTGTCCGTCTGTCTCAGGGATAGACTATACATTTTTGCTAAGTTATCTGAGTGAGTTATTTTATTCCTTTTTTATGTCACGAGAAAACCCACATCATTGTTTTATTAATGTATTTGCAATTACCACATAATAATTTCCAGTTTATTGTGGTTCATGATACAGAGGCGCTTAATCGAATATCTGCATGATTGGGCCTTTAAGTTCTCTGGGGCCAGAAGCTTCTCCCATCAATTAAGCTTCAAAGAAATGAGTTTTAGGCTCATCTGCAACTGTGTATTTATGTTTCTTTGATGGCTCCCCTGCCTTCTCCTGGTGTCCTTAGGGAAATGTGGAGTGGGGTTTGGTGTTTATTAGCAGTATGCAGAGAACAGGTTTATAACGGTCATTACAAAATATTAATGTGCCTGCTTTGAGGTAGCACAATTTCTGTTTCCATTAAAGTCACTCATGGGTGCCCCCACCACAGTGCCACCTGGGAGAGGGATGTTTATCCTGGGCCCTGAGACCAAGGCCCTGGAGGCGTTTCTTCTGGAAAGAGATTGAACTCCCAGAGCCTTCCATGGACCTCACAGTCACCACCCACACTCGAGGTCTTGGGAATCTGACCATTAAAATGCAAAGAGGATTTCCCTGCCACCCAGAGTGTTCCTCCTCTGTGCCGGGTGATGTGCCACCCTGGGCCGACTCTGACAACAACCCTGGGGACAGAGGCTATGAGCCCCCTGTACAGATGAGGGAACAAGGCTCGGGAGAGAAGACCTGAGATTCCAGCACACAGGCGCAGCTCTGCTGCACACACATCCAGAACACGAGTGCATGGGACAGGCGGACACCCAGCCTCTGGCCTGTTCTGTGAGCCCAAATGAGGGAAAATTAAAAGTATAAAAGAGATAGTTTACAATATCCAAGATTTAGAAGCAGCTCAAGTGCCCGTCAGTAGATGAGTGGATAAAAAAGCTGTGGTACGTTTACCCAATGGAATACTTCTCGGCCCTAAAAAAGAAGGAAATCTTACCTTCTGCAACAGCATGGATGGGCCTGAAGAGTGTTATGCTAGGTAAAATTCACCCGTGAGAGAAAGACAAGCACCATATGATCTCACTAGTGAACCTAGTGAACAAAATAAACTAATAAACAAAATAGAAATAGACTCCTGGATACAGAGAATGGACTGACAGCTGCCAGGGGTCGGTTAGAGGGGGTGTTGGGAGGCTGGGTGAAACAGGTGAAGGGGTTAAGCAAAAAGAAAAAACTCGTAGACACAGACAACAGTGTGGTGATTACCAGAGGGAAGGGGGTGGAGGTGTGTAGGAGAGGGCAAAGGGGATGTAAATGGTGATGGAAGGAGACTTGGCTTTGGGTGGTGAGCACACAATACAGTATACAGATGATGTATTATAGAATTGTACACTTTAAACCTATATAATTTTATTAACCAATGCCACCCCAATAAATTCAATAAATTTTTTTTTAAGTAAAAAGAGCCCTGGCCAGTGTGGCTCAGTCGGTTGGGCATAGTCCTTGCACCAAGAGGTCGCTGCTTCGATTCCAGGTCAAGGCACACGCCCGAGTTCGGGCTCCGTCCCCACTCGGGGGCATGCCGGAGGCAGCCCATCAGTGGTTCTCTCTGGCCTCGATGTTTCTCTCTCTCCCCCTCTCCCTTCCTCTCTCTCGAAAATCAATAAAAACATAGTTTTAAAAAAAAGTAAAAAGAGAACTGACTTCAGTCCCCATACACACTGAGTGGGGCTCCCTCCCCCATCACTGAGAAACTTGGCTATATGAGCAGGGAGAAGAATCTCCCGAGACCTGCTGCCATTTTAAACATAATCACTGCTGGTCTTCCACGCAGCAGCCCCACTTCCAAGCCAGCAGATGCACTCATTTTATATTTACTTTTAGTCCCACACTATTTACTGTGACCCATTAGCTCTACTAAGCCATTTAAAAGCCATAATCACGGCCATTTGCTCAGGTGGATGTGACCCAGATAAGTGGACCCAGATCCACTCCTTGAAGATGCCATGGGCTCCAATTCCATGCTAATGCCCCCAATTAATCACTCAGAGCCAGCGGCCACCGGGTGGTATGCACACAAATCAGTAGCAGGAGGCTTTCAGGGCTGTGCTCCTTTGCCATTCCCCCAACCTCCACCTCCTCCCCCAGCTGGACAGCCCAGCTTTGCTGGTGGGGAGGGGAGTGGGGAGGCAAGGGTGTGTTCTGGGGCCTCCAGATGAGGGGGGTGCCGCCGATGGCCAGGGTTCAGAGCTCTTTGCCCCGTGCCTCTTTGGCCTGTGTTCAACCTGAGATGTAGAGTTACTGTAAGCCTGGCAGTGATTCACATGCTCATGAGTTCACAGAGCAGGGAGGAGCCACGTCGTTGCCATCTCTGCCAAGCCAAGTTCAGAATGATTATAAATTATCTCCCTCTGCTCCTTCAGTGTCAGTCAGGTTGCTTGGGATTAATTAGTTCATCCCCAGCTGCTAAGCACTCCTTGTGGGCATGGTGGGTAAAGTAACTGCAGAGAGGGTGCACCCCCTTCTTTCCCCAAGGCTCCTGCTGTCTGGCCGGTGTGCGCTGCACACTGGGAAGAGAGTTAGCACCATAGGGGAGTTAATGTTGCAAGTCAAGTGCACGGTCTGAGCCCTGATTGCCACAGAAAGGGGGAGGGGAGCTGGCCAGGGATGGCTTTCTAGGCGATCTGTACCCAGAAGGGGAGAGGACTCTCACAGGGAGGGCATTTCCCATAGAGGAGACTAACTCCACCAGCCCTGGTGAGGCTGGGCCTGCAGGGGAGTCAGGCATAGTTGGACCACGAGGTGAGGTTCCAGAAGGGTCCATCTTGATCCTTTCAAAGCAGGTGACCCTCAGTGCCCATTTTCTGGGCCACAAGAGCCAACAGCCAGGGCGATGACAGTCGAGTCTTAGGCTGAGCCCTCATTTCAGTCCTTGAAACCTTGGGAGCCTAGGAGGTGAGCAGAGCCTGAGGGACCAGATAGGCTGCTGCTGCTTCACATGGTGACCCTCTCCTGTGAGTCCCCCACTCCCTCCTCCATGTCCCCAGGTCTGTGCCTGGCCAAGGACAAAGACCCCACTGAAATCAACTTATGTCTTCCAGATGTTGGGAAACATCAGGTTATCTCTATTAAATAAGCATAATATTGAAGCATAACATGTACAGAAAATGAATAAATCATAAGTGTATAGCTCAACGAATTTTCACAGAGAATATACCTTATGGCCAGCACCCACATCAAGAAATAGAATCTTACTAGCACCCAGAAGCGCCCCACACTATGCCCCACTCAAGTCCCCGCCCAAGTGCTAGTCAGTTTGCCTTTTGCAAGAAGAGAAGACCTGACAAATCAGAGAAGTGACTAAAGCCAACACTGTCACTTAGAGGAGGCCCCAGGAAGAGGGGGTACCCAGGGAAGAGAGCAGAGATGAGAGGGTTAAGAAAAGCTCTGAGTAAGTGTGGCAGACACAGGCCAACTATGACATGAGCACCTCACTTGGAACACAAAGCTACTGTTAAGAAGTTAATAGTACCAGTTGCAATATCAACTAAGAACTTGAAACATTTCTAGGCTCTACACCCAAAAAAGGAGAGATTTTTGAATGGAAGCAGTAAAACCATCAGTGGAGTAGAGATAGAGATCTCCTGTTGGCCTCCTCCTCCCTTGGGTGATGACCTGGACCTGGGTGGGGCCTGGGCCTTCCAGTGCCCCAGAGGTCAGACACGGGGCGTTGGAGGCCCTCTCGGTTCAGGCCAGGGTCCAATGCACACCACCCTTCCCAAGGGCATCTGTACTCCAGTGGCTCTGACTGAGGGCCCTGAAGAGCATCCTGCAACATGGGGCTTTCAAAATTTTCTTTCCCATCACTCTCAGCACCACCCTCCACCTGACACAGGTCAGCCTCTGGCTCCCATGTAAATGTCCTCACTGAGTGTGGCTCTGCTCCCCCGGAAGGGACACTGGCCCTGGGGATTGGGTGGCTATAGGTCACTTCTCTCAGTTGGAAACTGAAACCCCTATCCTTGTGGATCCCGATTTTTCCAGGCACTGGGTGAGGGTCAGCCCACACCCCAGATCTCTGAGCCAAGGCCGTTGGCAGGAAAAGTCAGGACCCGCCATTGTGTTTGTGATAATAAGATTTGCCCAGGAAGTGGCCCTCAAGTCTGGGCAGGGCTTTAACATCTTCCCCTGCCATAGAAAACCCTCTCCTCTCCCCATCACAATCCCCTTGCTCCTTCCCCACAGCTTTATTTACCTCTCATGGGGTTTCTTACAAGAGCTGAAAGACTGGAATTAGAAGAGAAGGGAGGTGGAACTGGGTCAGGCAAGGCCCTCAAGAATGTGGGCACAAAATCCAGGTAGGCAATAGGCCAGCTCCACCACCAATGCCCTGGCCCCAAGGCAGGTTCTTACTGTTCCTACAGGCCTCCATTTCCGTATCAATAAAGTGAGGCTGTATCATTCCAAAGCCTTTACCCCTGCTCTTGGGGCTGTAACCTATGATTTGTGCCGGGTGGGCTGTGTAGGCATCTCTAAGATGCAGATAGGGTGGGGCTGAGCTGCTGGCACAGGACCAGTGTCACTGGGCTGCACACCCAAATCCTGTGGGTGCATGTCTGTCTATCCATCTATGTGTGTAACGACATTTTATCCAGTGTCCTCTGCATGCAGCCTCAAAAGCCATGAAAGAGTGTCTCACCCCACGCTCTTGAAAATCTTCCCAGGACACTATTACTCATCAAACAGACCACCTTTAGTGGGGAAAACACAAATCAAGGTGAAAGTGGGATCACCGTATTTAATCAGTGGCTCCTGTTTTTATTAGGAGCCATGAGCATCGAGTGGCATTTGTTGAGTCTCACCAGGTGGTTTGGCCTTTGGCGTGGAAAGTTCTTTATGAAATTTTTAATCACCTTTTCAAAGCCCAACTCAAAAGAAGCAGGTAAACATTCCCCAGCCTGAGGCAAAGCGTGCGAATCGTGACACATGCAGGCTGTGCCTTACTCACAGGGACACACACAGGGCACCTGCCCGGGGTCTCAGGTGTGAAGAAATTCAAGCTGTGGGCCACTGGCCCCACCTGTCTGCCCCCAGGTGTGCTCCTGGCTGTATGCATTCTCCTTAGGAGCATCCTGGAGGGTCCCTGTCGCTCCCATCCCCTGTGGATCCTGAACCCTCTTAAAGCATCCGATTTCTTTTTCATGCCAGATAAGGCATGAAGAGACCATTGTTGGGATCAGAGAACTTATGTACAAGGGTAGCCAAGAGGGCCTAACAACTTCCCAGCTTGTGAATCTACTAAGAGTCAGCGTGTCTGCAAAGTACCACCGGGAGTGCAGAGAGCAGAGCTGTGTCTGGAGTAACTCGATGTGCTGGAAGAGGAGCCACACCCTGGTTTCCTCTTCAGTCCCATGGCCCACCCTTCCCCGTTGGCCCAGCTCCTCTCAGGACCAGGCTCTGGGTTCTGGACACCGAGCCAGCCCCAGGCTGCTTCTGTGCTGGGGGCCGGCCCTGCCCCTGCAAGGTCCAGGACCTTTCACGTGTCAGGCAACCTCCACGTCCTTGACTTGCCCAGGAAAGATTTCAAGAAAGAATTAGAGTGAGAACAAAGCAAGTTTTACTCAGGTAGAGAAAAAGAAAGAAGTCAGTTTTTCTGTACTACCGTCCCTTCTAAAGTACATGTCCCCACAGGCCCAGCAAAGCTCTACAAGTGCAAATGTGGAACCTGTTAACATGGGGGCAGTGCCCTCCTGAAAACCCCAGTTCGATGCCATTGATTGGCAGTCCACACATCCTCACACCAAAGGGGCAACATTTCTTCTGCTGCTTTTAAAACCCAGTGGCTCCTCTTCTAGGCCCAGGTGCTCCAGGAGCCACGAGCTTTGGAGCAGACATGGCCAAGTCCAAGAACCACACTGAAAATGGCACAGAAATGGCATTAAGAAACCCTAACCACAAAGACACAGATGTCTTAAGGGGGTTGACCTCAAGTTCCTGAGAAACATGAGCTTTGCCAAGAAGCACTACAAGAAGGGCCTGAAGAAGATGCAGGCCGACAACACCAAGGCCGTGAGTGCACATGCTGCAGCTATCAAGGCCCTTGTAAAGCCCAAGGAGGTCAAGCCCAAGATCCCAAAGGGCAGCAGCCACAAGTTCAATCGACTTGCCTATATCACTCACCCCAAGTTTTGGAAGATGTGCTCATACCCACATCGCCAAAGGTCTCAGATTCTGCTGGATAGAGGCCAAGCAAGGTTCAAACCAAGGCCCAAGCTGCAGCTGTGGCTGTAGCTCAGGTTCCAGCTCAGGCCCCCAAAGGTGCTCAGGCTCCCACGGAGGTTCCAGAATAGAAGCCTCTCTGAAGGTGGAAGGACTGGTGTAGCCCCTGAGCTGCTGTCTGCATGGGGCTGGTGTCATCCTATGCTATTTATACAAAGAAACCTGAGGCAGGATCTATAAAAAACAAACAAACAACTAGTGGCTCTTGGGCTTGGCTCAGAAGCTGAAGATTACCTTGTCTGAGCAAACACCCTGAGCAACACCGAGGAGAGAAAAACACCAGGGGCCACACCAGGCATGGGCTCAGAGTCCTCCCCAGCCCCAGTCTCCTCACCTGCTGGCCCAAAGTGCTGGTACCCTGTCCAGAGGAGTCCTGGGAGGACAGAGACAGGGTAGGAAGAGCCCTATTTTGGAGAAAGGGGGAAGGAGGCGAGTCCTGCCCGAGAGGTGCCTGCGTGGGGCCTCTTTCCTCCTCAGTGGGGCGTGCATGGAGGGCTTTGGCATTTCTTGCAGTTTCCAAACATCACTCTTTCACTCTGGGGCCCCGTGACAGATGTGCCAGTCAACCATAAAAAGTGTGTGTGGATCCCTTGTTCAGGAGTCCAACCAGTTTTGCTTTCTCTAATAGGAATGGAAGAGGGGATGGTAAATGTCAAACGGCAGACTGTCCAGCAACACCGTTCAACCAGGCATTCATGAGCAAATGTGCCATTTATCAAACAAAGGCCTGGGTGGTTTTGTTCATTTAAATTACCTAGGGTGATGCTGGGGTGAAAATGGAGATGAGGGTTTATCTTCACATTCAGGTGCGAGTGGAGGTAGATGTTTTCAGGCAGGCTTGATGGGCTCCAGTGCAGCGGCTGGGGGGAGGCGCATGGCCAGCCTGGCGTGTGTGCTGGGCCCAGGCAGGGTTGTAGGTCATGCAGAGCCTTAGATGTGCAGATTCTGTGTGGGCCCAAAGTGGGCGCTGTGCCTTCAGGAGCCCAGAGCGTGCAGATGGGATGACAAATAGGACCTTCCAGGGGAAAGAGCAGAGAACACTGACCAAGGACAGTTGGCCAGCTGTATGCCGGGCCCCCTGAGGGACCTGGAAGGATGAGGGTATTAATGAGCGGGGGTGGGAAGAGCGAGTGAGGAGAGGACTGGAGTGGAGCTCTGAGTGATAGAAGGGGCGGGAGACAGGCTGAGCGTCTCCAAAACTGTGGGCAGGCAGAGGGTCACCAGTGCCCTGTGGCCTGTGACCATGTCCACCAAGGGTCTCCATGGCTGGGTTCTTTAAGAGAGTGAAGACTCTCACGCAGGACGTGAAAAGGCATGGGACACAGTGTTTGGAGAAGAGGGAGACAAAGACAATGTCCTCAGACTTAAGGGACCAAGGGGCCAGATTGTGTGGCTTGAAGGGGACAGAAGCAACTCTGTGAAGCTGGGCCATTGCAAAAGGGTCAGATTTGAAGAAAGGGCTTTTCAGGAAGGAAGCACCTGGGAGCAAAATCCGCAGGCCAGCTTTCCGGCAGGCAATGGGAAGAGCCAGTGGCTACAGCCTAGGCCATGGTGTGAACACCTCCCCATGTTTCTTGAGTGTGGGCAACAGTGACCCATCTGCTCAGAAGTCACAGGCCCCAGGAAACAGCCAGCAAGGGGTCACATGTGGCATAATTTCAATACATCTGTTTGTGTGTTTGGAGATTGTGAAGAGACCAAATTATTGTGCTTAACAGTCTCCTGGAATTTTCAGAATTGTGTGGCTTAGTCAACACCATCAGTAAAACTATATCATGTTAGTGAAAATGTGCCTTAAAGATAAACCCATTGGTTTTGGCATTTCTTGTTAATTGAATTATCCCAGAAATGACAGCAGAAAGATTGTTAATGTTACTGAATTTACACCAAGTCAAACATCTGTTCCTCTTAAGCTAAACTCCAGTAAAGTTAAGGCAGCTCATAAATTTGATCTGGGAGTAAAATGCTCTTTGCTGTTTGCACAGCTTAGCGGTTTCAAAATAGACCTCAGAATGGCACATCGCAACTGAGGCCCATGTCACACAACCACGTTCATCTGTGACATCAGTGCCAGACGATTGAGCCAAGTTCTTGCTTTGGTGGTAATGACAGCTCTGTCAAGCGGCAAGTGACATTGCTTCTCAGGGGGGCTGGGTACAAGGTGGGGACCAGGGGTGCTAATGTTTGTGTGGGGGTTGGGAGGAGCCTGCCCACAAGCAGACCCAGTAGGCCGTGGGCACATCTAGTCTCTCCCTCAGACTTCTCTGGGGGCTCTCCCATGTGAGGGTCTCAGGATCTGAGCCTACAGGCTGGGCCCCCTGCCAAGTCAAGAAGGGCTGGAGTCTAGTGGGTGTGACTCTCGGGCCTGGCTGGCTGCTGTGTGGTTTCCAAAGGGACAGCCTGTGTGTGGTCTGGGAAGCGAGCTGCCCACATCCCACATGCTGGAATCTCAGAGCATGGTGCACCGGCCTCACCCAGCACCTCTTCTCTTCTCAGCCCTGCTCCTTCGCCCACGCCCATCCCCAAAGGGGATTGCTTCTGCTAATGACAGAGGAGCTCCTTTGTGAATTGAGTAGTCTGTGTCCTGCAGTCCATTTGGGGTTTGTAGGGGACTCCTGAAGTACAGGGCTGCCCCAGTGAGGGACCTGCCAGCACCCTGGAGGCCATCGGGGATGGGGTCTTCATAGGGGCCTGGGGATCCCCCATCCAGCCTGACCCCCCCATTCTGCTTGTATATACAGCTCTCCTGAGAGCACAGAGGAGCCAGGGGCAGCTTGTGCTCATGTACTGATCAGAGCCCTGGTGAGATCGGACCTTTCCTGAAGCTGTGCCATGGTCCAGCTCATCCTCAAGCCCTCCACCTGGGCTGCTGCTCCCAGCAGGCCTGTCCCAACCAGCAGTGGCAGTGCAAGGGGGCAGGAACGGCCATCGTGCTCCGCTCCAGAGGCAGTTACCAGCACTGCGTGTGCCTGGCAGGGGCACACATGGCTGATGGAACATTCACAGCGACTCCCTTGCTTCCTTTTGTTTTGCAATAGAAAGTGTTCCTTTGATGGACATTTAATTCCAGAGGCTGCTACCTGCTTCCTATCTCTCTTTACTCAAAAAATTAAATGTGGATGTGCCCGTGTTCCTGCTATAATAATCTCCCTCGGCCTGGAGGGAGTGCGGCTGGAATGGGAGAACATTAGAATCTTCAAAGAGGGACAATTATTGAGGGAACTAGATTAATGAGGTGTCATAACAACTTAGCCAGATCTGCGGCTGACCTTTCTCATGGAGAACGGGCTTGATAAATGTAGTTCATTACCAAGTTCTGACATGAAAATGGGATCCCACTCTGGGCTCCTCAGCAGGCTGATCAATATTTTATCTGCCAAAGAGGCCTGGTCTGGCAGCACGTGCTGGCAGGAAGCCCAGGGCCAGGGCCAGGGCCTGGCCAGGCCAGCCCTGCCACGTGGAGGGCACCCAGCCTGGCAGGAAGTTGGCTGGGCCCTTCCAAGGGCCTGTCAGGGCTGCTCTTCAGTGTCAGGCTGACCAGGCCCCATAGGGGGAATGTCCATGAGTGGTGGGAAGGGAGGGAGGAAATTTTCTGGGTTTCCCATGAACATCAATATAAAGGTCACCTGTGCCAGGTGCTGGGCACTGGTGCTGGGGACAAAGATAAGTGAGTCATGCTCTGGCTCCTTGGGGCTCTGCTCATCAAGAGAAGCCCTCAGGCCTGGCTGACCACTTGGCCTTGGCAAAGTCCTCTTACATTTCTTTTAATGCAGCGATTTTCAACTGTTGTGCAGAACTTTTAAAACATGTAGTACCTGACTATTTAGTCAGGGGCACTGGCCTCTTTTTCCCTTCAACTGAAAAAAAAATTTTTTTTTAATGGGAAGAGCCAACGCAACAATAGGTGTGCAGTATGAGTGAATCAAAATTATACCTATTCTTTTGTCAGATTGGCAAAAAATATTTTTTTTGGTGTGCCACAGAATTTTAGAGATTGGTTTATGTGTGCCATGAGATGGAAAAGGTTGAAAATGGCTGTTTAATGCCATGACCCTGTAAGGTGGTACGGGGCTATTTTTGCCCCCATTTTAAGGAGGGAAATGGAGGCAGGAAGGGCACATGAGACCCCTGCTGCCTGGCATGCTGTTCCCTGTGCCTCCTCCCCCCCACCCTCTCTCATCCTGAGGTCTCATCCTGAGCACCCTCCCTCATCAGTTCCCCCTCCGTGGACAACCTGGGTGCTCAGGGCCGGAGCCCCACCGTCTCCCCAGTGTGCCGCCCAGCATTGGGCACAGAGTTTATACCTTAGTCCTGGATGGGAGGAGCAGGGCCAGTATGGGCTCTAGGAGGGGCAGGACCAAGGGCTCAGGGAGCTAACTCTGGAGAGTGGGGCGCCATCCTGTCCCCCAGGCTGACGTCTACACATGTGCACACCTTCCTGGCCAGGAGGCCTGTGCTGGGCCATGGCCGGGGTGGAGAAGCCCGAAACCTGTGAACTCACAGCAAACTGCAGGAATGGGAAGGAGGGGGGGCCTGCGGAGTTGCTGCAGCCTTGACAGGGCACACCTCGGTGGCTCCCTTAGCCTGCCAGTGTGGGAGACACTGCCTCGCTGCAGACCCCTGGCCCAGGCCACAGGCAGCTCAGAGGAGCTCTATGCTCCACCAAGGTCTGTAAAGAAGGTTAGAGGGTTGTGGGGGACTAGCGAGATGAGACGTCTCTGTCCATCTGACATATCCTGGCCCATCCTTTAGGTGGCCCTGCTGTGGTGTGTTCTCAAGAGTCTGATTGTCCACTAGCATTTCTGAGTCAATCCTCCTGTTGACCCCATAGACCCCATATCCATCTGCTGTGCACAGCAACCTGGCAGCATCCGGGTATGAATGCCTGCTCCCAGGAGAGCCTGAAGACCCCTTCAGGACAAGGCCCTACAGATCCTCACACAAGACTCCCTCACCTCCTACCCCAAAGTTCCTCTACTGCCTCCTGACATCTGGTTCATTTGCCAGAACCGGATTTCACCGTTGAAAGCAAGGAGGCAAGATTTATACAAAACTATTTCTCTCCTTTGCCAAAACTCATCTTTATCCAAGCTTGGGAAGAGGGAAAATCCCAGCAGTCTGCCACATCTTCCCTGGGGGGGCGGGGGTTGTAGTGGGACAAGGCCACTATTTTCAGCACTGTGCAGCCATACAGAATTGAGACTCGGGCCTGCTGACTGGTGGCCCTCAGCGCTCCTGGGTACAGGTACCCTACCAGGCCAGAGAGGGTGCCAGCCCAGTAGATGGATGGGAGAGCCATGCCTGTCAGAGCCTAGAGCTCCCAGAGAATAAATAGATTTGACTATATTGAACACAGCAATTGATTTTTTTTCTAAATAAACATGCAGGAGGAAATGGTAACAGGCATCTGTTTCTGACAAGAATCAATTGACCCCAAGTTGGAAGAAAATCTAGAAACACAAACAAGCACAGGAGAAAGTGGTTGGGCCATCCAGGCTTGTCTAGGGAGAGAGGGAGGGAGGGAGAAACGGATTTCCCAGACAGTCCTTCCTCCACTGAATAGCTTCCTGGTTTGTTGCTCTTCAGCAAATGTGATCCCGATAATGACAAGGCCCTTGGGGCCAAGCCATGCTAATCCCTTTATGTACATATCTTAGTTGATCCTCATGACAGCCCTGCGCGGGAGGCAGCGTTCTCCCACTTCGCAGGTGAGTTCATGGAGGCACCTCATCCAAGGTGCACATTCAGGCAGCAGCAGCACTGGGACCCAAACCCAGTGGACTCGAGTCGGGGCTCTCCAGCCCTGCTTTATAGTGACTCTCCCAGCTCCAGCTATTACCTGGTGCCCTAAACTGGCCTTGGAGTTAAGAAAAAGAGCACCAGGCCCCCAGACAGTCCATTTCCAGCAGCACGTTGGTCTCCCACCTGGAGTGGAGGGTGAGGATCCCACCAGAACTCAGCAGAACCAGACACAGGAAGCCCTCCACCCCCAGGGAGGCGAGGAAGTGGGGTCAGAGGGGCTCTGCTGCTCTGGAAACAGCACTGCAGCCTCAGTTTACTGGCTGTGCCTCATATGGCGCTTCTCCTCATGGCCTGCCGCCAGGAAGATCCCCTGTGAGGTCGGAGTGCCTCCCAGGCCTCATCTGCCAAAGTGCCGAGTGGTCCTGACACCGCAGCGAGCACGCCTGCGATCCAGGCCTGCGCGTGATAGGCGGTGTGCTCCGGTGTTAATTTCGTAAAGCTGCCTTTTGTTTCTTGGTGGTAGACTTTCATACACATGTTTGTTTTGAAGTAATCCAGCTCTGGGATTGTACCTAATTAACTTAAGCAGGGCTTATTAGTCCTGTTAACTAAAACCCCTGAATCTATGAAGCCAAGTATTCAAAAGCAGCCTTTAAGGTAGGATTAAGGCAAAGATGAGCTATTACAAAATGAAATTGGGGCCAGCTTCCCTGAAGCCGCTGTGGGGCTACCACTGTGAACCTGGACAAACCCCCCATTCCAGCTGGCAATTGCTATATGACTGGCATGCAGTAGGTGCAGTAAAACTCTGTGGGATGGACAAGCAGGCTCCGTCCAGCATCTGCATCAGTGCTCATGATATAGCCTGTATTCAGTGCTCAGTGAATAGTTATGGGATGGATTGGTGAGCAGATGGACAAACAGATCCCATCTACTCCAGTGGCACCCCACCGGGCACTGCATGGAGTAAATACCCAGAAACTCTTCACAAGTGGAACGATGAACATGCAAGGGAGGAGTCTCGCTGCAATAACCGTCTTTTCCAGGTGACCCGTGCACCATGGCCGACTATGCCCGCCTGAAGAATGTCCTTCTGGCACTTCAGACCCACCTGCAGCCACTCCAAGAAGGGGACAGCAGACGAGACCCTGCCTCCCAGAAGCGCCTCCTGGTGGAATCTCTATTTAAAGACTTGGATGCAGATGGTGATGGCCACCTCGGCAGCTCTGAACTGGCTCAGGTGAGTAGGCGTCCAATGAAAATAAAATTAAGGAGGAATCGGTTTTACATTTAGTATGTAAATGAAGAGAACCGGGAGATCCACATTTGGAGAGTCATTTGTAACTGTGCCTGGGCCTCTCTCCTGCAAGAGAAACCCTTCCCCAGGGAGTTGGAGAGTTTGCGTTCAAGGCCTCTGAGAATCTCTCACAAACAAACGGCGCCAGTGTCTTGCCACCAGCCACCTTCAGCCAATATTTACAAACAAGCTTTGAAGCACACTCAGCTAGCTGGCAAACACACACCTCGGAGTGGCTGGTCTCTGATGTTGTCATTAGGAAATAAATCTTTTTCCCTTGAATCTTTTACATTCCTCAGCAGGAAGGTTCAAGGAAGCAGGCTCGGTTTCACTGGACACCATTGGGGCTGTGAGCTGGGCGTCCCCACGTCCTCTCCCCTAGGGTCTCAGTGCTCTTTAGTACTCAGATATCAACCACCCAAACCCCAGCCTGCTTGCTTGCAGGAAGCCCTGTATCCACCCCTAAGCACTGCTCTTCCTTTGAGAAAACACTTGTTTCGGGCCCTGTGGTTTGCCTCCTGCCCCAAAACCAGAGCACGTGTCTGTCTGTCCAGCAACAAGGAAGCGCAAGGGTAATTAGTGTCTGTGACAGAGAGAAGCAAGGAGGGAGTAACCGGGGCCCAGCCACTGCCAGCTGTAGGGAGGTCCTGCATTCCTGCTCCTGCTCCACCGGTTTGCCTCGAAGGGCGTGGGACCCTTGAGCCACATCAGGCAGGTGCAAAGATGTACAAGGAAGGCGAGGTCAGCCTCCCCAAGCAGGGTGGTGGGCCAGGGAAGCTCGTCCGCAGAGACTGCAGAGTGCTCACCCAGAGGTCAGGTAATACGGATGAGTCTCCACCTTTGATGCCATCAAAAGAAACCCTTCACATGATGTGGTGACCTTATCAAAGCTGTGGCCAGGCCACCAGGAAGGACTGGGCTGGGGCATGCCCTAACCCTTAGCGAGCATCCCTGTGTGCCTGGCAGTAAGCCAGGCCCTTTCCCTGTGCGTAAGAAACACCGGAGAGTCCCTTACTGTGCAGTGTGGTAGCTGAGAGTGCAGGCTTCATGGTCCAGCTGCCTGCACTCAGGTCCCACCTCCAGCATTTCCTAGCTAGTGGGTCTTGGGAGACACCTCACCTCTCTGTGTCTCGGTTTCTTTCTTTTCTTTTCTTTTTTTAATATGTTATTATTGATTTTAGAGAGAGAGGAAGGGAGAAGGAGAGAGACAGAGAGAGAGAAATCGACGTGAGAGAGAAACATCAATCAGTTGCCTCCTGCACGTGCCCCAACTGGGGAACAAATCCACAACCTGGGCACGTGCCCTGACCAGGAATCGAACCAGCGACCTTTTGGTGCGCGGGGCGATGCTCAACCAACTGAGCCACACCTGCCGGGGCTGTGCCTCTGTTTCTGGTCAGTGACCATCACAGGGTCATCAGGAGGGTTAAACAACTAACACATGTGAAGTGCTGAGCACAGTACTGGGCACAGGGTAGGTTCTCAGTAGGTGACGGGGGTCAGTATCGATGTCATTGGCATCATCTTGATTGCTATTACTTCCTCCTTAAACCTTTCTGCCGTCCTCTGCTGTGAGGCAGGCACTACTATTACCTCCACTTCACAGATATTTTTAAATGAAAATTCCAAAGCTCCAAGAAATCAAGTAGTTTGCCTGAGTTTGTCCACTGCCTAGGACATCACAGCGCTGAGATGAACCCCAGGTGGGCTGGTGTGCATGCACCTGCTCTCCTCACAGCACAGGGGTCTCCCAGGGGCGAATGGCTCCCACCAGAAAGTTCCACCTGGTCCTCTCGAGGTCTGTGAGGCCAGCAAATGCCCACAAAACCTGAATATGGAACAGTAACCCAGAAGCCCTGCCATGCAGAGTCCCCCTCTCATGGCCCTCTGCTCCCACCAGGCCAGAGCCTGCTTCCGGGGAGCGCATTGGGAAGCACAGATCCAAAGGCACTTGCAGACCCCACTCCGCTCACTCACACGCGGGCAACATGTGCACATTGGCTCAGGGCCTGCCTCCCAGGAGCCCTGCTACCCACAGCCTCCCAGGCACACACCATCTCAGCCATGCCAACCAGCCATCACCCCTTCCATCAGCTGTAGGCCCCCAGCTAAGACCCCAAAGGGCAGGGCCAGAAACCCACAGATGACCCAAGCTGCTCTGGGAAAAGCCTGTTTGTTACCGTTCCCTGCAGGAGGAATCATCTGGTGGTTCCCCAGGCTACAGGCTGTGCAGGGAGCGCCTAGGACGGGCGGCTTGGCTTGCCCCGGACAGAGGCAGGTGTGGGCTCCTGCACCCCCAGCCCGCATGGCTCCCAGGTGGCTGCCAAGTAAACGGAACCTTCCTGGTCATGTTGCTCTTACCTGGCAGAGATGTGTCCCCAGGCACCTGATGCCATTAACAAGCATGGTAATTGGATTATGATTTCCTCTTTAAATTTAATGTATTTAAAGTCCATTTCATAAATCCACCAAGCAGAGCCCAGCTGAAGGGGGCCTTGCGTCGACACTGAATCAAAGGCATCACGGAAAAACTTGTCGGTCCCATGAAAAGTTAATCAATTTCTAATGCAGAAACAGACAATGGGAAATTTCCATCTCTGAAAGATTGATTTTGGGCGTTATGGTTGATCTCCCTTTTATCGACCACTCTTACTCACTGGGTGAAGGGTCATTTTTTTAACATTATCACATTAAATTGCCTTTAATATAGCAGACCAAGCCGAGACTGTTAAATTAAGAGAAAATACCTCTGTCTCCCTTTCCTCCGCCCCCCACCAAATTAAATAAAATCATTTCCTAATTCTGAGATATCCTTCTGAGCATTTTTTCTGGAGCCTCTGGCTCCAGCTAAGCAAGGGTGCCTGGAATTCCTACCTTTAGTCACCTTTTGACATGTGGCTGGTCATGCTGGGGAGGCCCCTGCGCCGAGGCCTAGGCCACATCCAAAGAGGAGTTCATGAAGGCCCACGCATGGCCCCCCTGCCAGAGTCCCAAGGACAGACATTTCTGCCCCTGGCGGGACAAGGCAGACAGAGGAGAGGGTGCAGGCCTAGGTCAGTAGAATGGCAGTTCTCCCTTTCTGGGGGCTGTACTGTGACTAGTAGGTGCAGTCCTGAGATTGGCAAGGGCTGGTGGGAGTGGAGGAGGGAGATGTTAATGACCTTCCAGCTGTACACAGCTGAGAGTCAGTAGACCTCTGTTCAGCCACTATTTGCTGCATTTATTTTATCAGGCCCCTTCTCTTCTCTGTTTCCCCATTGATAGCATGAAGGGGTAGATCATGTGGCCCCAAGGATCCTTCCGACCTCCAACTGTCTGGGGTCTGTCCGCCCAGATGGCGGACACCTGAACATTAACCCTGACTTTGCCCCAACCACTGTGTGACCTTAGGAAAGTCAGTCCCATCCCCATTCTGAGCCTCAGTTTTCTTATCTATAAAATGGGAGGGTCGGACAAGACAAAACCCAAGAGCTTTGGATGCTCCCCATGGCCCACTAAGCTATCACTGGAGTCCTCGCCCCAACTTGGCCTGAGCCATGTCCCAGCAAACCCCACAGCTCTGAGCTCACTCCCGGCTCCGGCCTTGTTCCCTCCCTCGCCCACAGCACGTGCTGAAGGAGCAGGACCTGGAGGAGGGCTTCCTGGGATGCTCACCAAGCGACCTCCTTCGATTTGATGACTACAACAGCGACGGCTGGCTGACCCTCCGAGAGTTCTACACAGCCTTCCGTAAGTCAGGCCCCAGCCCTGGGGCGGCAAACGGGCTATGCCTGTGGGCATTCCTGCACCAGAATGTGTCAGGGCTTAGAGTCTGTCCTTGGTGTCTTCAAGCTTGGTTTCTTTCATAGATGAAAGCAATTGGATTTGTTTTGCAACAAGCCTGAGCTTGAAAAGGGTAAAGGAGAGTGAATGCTTGGTTTGTTCCTTTTGGATAAAAGACTTTCTTGCCTTCATTTGAGGAACACAGGACTGTGATTTACGTGTGTCTGGGAGTGCGCTGCTGGACACCCTGGGGGAAGTCTGTGCCTGTACGTGGAGGGAGCAGACTTTAGGGCTCTCCTCAGACTGTGGCCTGGCCCCCCAGGAGCAAGGTTCTGCAGGAGGGTTCTAGAGGCTGGGCCAGGCAGGAGAGGGAGCTTCAGCAGAGAGCTCAAAGAGCTCAGCAGTGAAGAGAGGTAAAGGCGGTGCTGGGTTGATTTTGGCCCCAAGAAGATGAAGCCCCTTTAAGTCAGAAAGTATTCAGGCTCCGCTTAAAGCAGGCAGTATGTGCGCCCTGTATGATGTGTCTTGAACTTGATCTTCAGGCCCTGGAATTTGAGAAATAGGTGTGAGACACTCCCCCCCCCCCCCCCAGGGAGCACTGAGCCTCTGAGCCATAGACGCTGGCATTCTCCCCCACCCTCAGCCTCTCCCCGGAGTTCTGCTTGTCAGAGGGTGTTGGTGCTCCCTGTTGGCATCTCCTTGTGCAGTTGTTACTCCAAACATTCACCAGGCCTGAGAAGAAGACCTTGGCAAGAAGGGCTCTTGTGGCAGATGGAGGAGATACTTGTATGACATAGGAGAGAAGCAAGTGTGATTCTTCCCTGTGGGAAATGGCCATGAGCTTGATGCAGGAGTGCCTTTTTAGTTCACGGCATCCCTGCTGCCAAGGACCAAAGTCCAACCCCCAAAGTACAAGGCTCTGCTTGTTGTGCGGTGACTAGGTATGGCTCCCCATGCTCCTCCTCCCTGCCCACTGTTAATCACATCTGCTTATAGTAGTTCAGAATAAGGTGTGAATGACTGATAGGCTTAGCCTGCTTCGAGAGGTGTTTGCTTTGTGGATCAAGGAGCTTATTTCCTGAAATAAATCTCTAAATTTTAGAATGTATGGAAGTATCAGCAACTCCCTAGGCCTAGTTCTTGAGAACCCATTGTTAGATTTTCAAGAGTTTTCAAGGCAAACAAACAGTTGGTAGCTTTTAATTATCCATGCTGGGAGTATTTACACCAAAGAAATTTACACCATGCAAATAAAAGGAAGGGGGGGATCTTTTTCCCCTGGAGAGCATGTTCTTAATTGTTGACGTGCACATCACTCCTGCCCCCAGAGTCCGCCTCCTGCAATATCCTCTCCATCCACCTTTCCCAAACCGAGACCTCCTGATAATTTTAATCTCTGTTGAACCTGGACAAAAAAAGAGTGGGGTGGTCAGGACAGATGACAGGGAGATTAGCCCTCCATGACGGGAAAGCGGCATCAAGTGTTCTGGGGACTTTCCTGAGATCTCCCCAGCAGGCCCCTCGGTGAAAGGAGCTATGAAGGCAAAGATTGGTGCATTTTAAGAGCCAGGGGCCAAGGCTGGACTTCAAGACCTGGGGGATGCACCAGGCATCCCACAGAGAATGGCACCGCTCAGGCACCACCCTGGTACCCGGTGAGCTCTGTTCCTGGGAATCAGTCCGGGGCCCAACAGGAGGCCGCTGGCATTTCCCTCAAGGAGGCAGCAGCACACCTGCTGCGCCTGCTGAGCGAGAAGGCGCCCTGGCCCCTAATGAGGGTCCCGATAACCACGAGCTGCCCGCGGAACAGGCCGGCAGCCCCCGCTCCACCTCCAGCCGGGTGGCGCACGCGGAGCAATGCGGTGTCTGTTTCCTTTATTCCTGGGCAATTATTTGAAAAGCACGGTGATCATCATTTTTAAAGCAAATGAGATTCTGCTGTTGCCTTGGACTTGTTTTGAACCAGGCAGCCAAACCATTTATCATAGCCCAACCCAAATAACAGATATGCAATAAAATGTAAACTCTCAGACATTAAGGAAGCCCCATAATGAGTTAACCCACCATAAAGGCCTGACATGAGTCTACTCAGCGCACCCGGGATCAATGGCTTTTCAAAGTCATAGGAACTCTAAACTAAATTCCCAGAGCTCTGGGAATGGATTTATGGTTCAGTGAATGTTAAATAGGTAATTGAAGTGAGACATATAGGTACAACTTATTACCCAGAAATCAATGGGCATTAAAGAAATCTCACTACACCTCAGAAAGCAATAGCTCAAACATGTCAGCAACAACATTTTGGATATAATTTTTAAAACTGGATCTGATGGGCTGGCAAAGATTGACTTTAAAATTTTATTTTCTAGTCTCTACTTTGCCAGGGTCCTTGGGTACCAGGCAGGGTGGGTCCTGGCACCAACCCAATCTCTCTATTCAAGGATGAGTTTAGGGCATTTTCCCCGGAGAAGAGGGTTGTATTTACAAGGGTGGAGGCTGGGGCCTCTTACATCACATCTGCTCATGCAGCTGGCCCAGCCGTTCATGAGATGTGTTTGCCATTGTCTGTAGCTGGCTAAGGGCCGCTTCGGGAATCCCGTGACTGGTGGTGTCCCTGCTCACCTGAGCTGGTTCATGGTGGGGCTGTCCCATTCTCTGCAGAACAGGTGGCCCCTCCCCAGGGAGAAGTGAGTTCAGCATTTTTCTAACTGTCGGATGGAGCTAAGGCTCCCAGTCACCCGTCTCTGTACAGTGACATGAGTGAAATATGAAGGTGGCCTCCCTCTTGTCCTCCATTTATCACCTAAACATTCTGTCCAAGTTGCTCTTGGCTTTCCAAGTCACCGGCTGACCTGGGGACTAAAGGCACAGTGTGCGCCCCACACATGCCCTCCACCCTCCTTCCTGGCCTCACCCAGCGAGCAGCGGAGCCAACCACTGGCTCATCACTGGTGAGCAAGATGTGCGCCGGCCCTGTCTGTGCATCATAATAAATTATTCTAAAAGTTGCTCGTTTAAAAAGCTTTTCAATAATGCATGTTTTTGTGCTACTCTGAATGCTTGGGCTGGGATCTTGGGCAAAATATGTTGCTTAAATGAGGATTTTTTTTCTCACTTCAAATTCATTACAAGTTTCTTCTGCTTTTCAGAAAGATACTTGTTGTTTTAATGAATCCTGTGAGAGCAGTGTGTTGAACGCAGAGGGTTTGAGCAGCTAGCAGTGAGGGAAGGAGGCCTCACGTGTGACCTTTCTAGGATCACAGAGGCCTAGTGTCTGGAGGAGCGCCCGTGCCTGGGGACCGCAGAGCTGGCTGTGCGGGTCGGACACCCTCCCTCAGCTCCAGGCAGGCAGGAAAACAGGGATTTCATCTGATTATTGCAATACCTCAGTATCCAGGGCAACTCTGTGAAACAGATGAAATGGTCGCCCGGTGAATTTACAGCTGTTTTTCTGCATTGTTGCTGCAAAATGAAAGGATGGTGCCACATCATTAGCCCCTAAAATAAATCAAGCCCGGCACAGGCCAAACACCACGCCAGACCCATCATCTCAGTCAGTCCTCATAGCCTCCCGGGGTGAGCAGGATGGCAGAAGACCACAGTGATCAGTGTCCCTCCCCCGGCTCCGTGTATGCGGAGGGTGGATGCAGACAGAGAGTTAGATGGTCAGGATACCGCTTTATCCCCGTTGGATCCTGAGTTTGGGATAGTGAGTAGCTAGATTTCAGATAGCATGGGATTTATCAAAAATTGTACCTGGGTCCATTTGGCTCTTGAGTTGAGAGAACAAGTGACACCTGCACTCCAGTCAGTTTGGGCTGAGGCCGGGATCGTTGGTGTGATGACTCCCCTAATCCCAAAGGGACGCCACGGTTGCTCACACAGGACTTGCAAATCAAGTTACCTCCTTTTCTCAAGGGCATACAACAGTTAATTTGGAGGTGCCAAAAGGGGCTGAAAATTGGAAGACATAAGGTGCTGTGAGCCTCACCACCCCCTCCTAAGGATAGGCATGGGGTACCTTCTCACCTCGAGCACAGAAAGAGGGGCTTCAAGGAGGCTGCTGGTGAGCTCGCCGAGCACCCTGAAGGCAGGCAGTGTGCCATCTGAATGGTTTTGCTTGTGAGTCTCACTTCAGTTAGTAATGGGCTCACCGAACTTTTGTCATGTGTCAGCACTGTGTATTATGTCCCTATTTTACAGATGAAAAAATCAAAACAGAGGAAAATTAAGTAACTAACCCAAAGTCCCACAGTCAACAGGTAGAAGAAGTGGGATTGAACCCAAATGCCTGATTCCAGAAACTTCTCATGCATTTAAACACACTTTGCAACTCATCAGAATTCTCCAGTAATGAGAATCTCGCTGTCCCCACAGTTGGTTCCCCTAAATTGCAAGTCCTGGCTCAATGGTCTCCTCCTCCAAGAAGTCTTCCTTCATCTCTCCTCCTTGTACCAAACCCCACACACCTCCCTCTGTGTGCCCACAGCCCTGAGTTTCTCTCTGCACAGTAACAAGGCTGTAGCTGATAGTTAAGAATGTGGATTCAGTCAGACCTTTTCAAATCTTGTTCTGCCACTTACTAGCTGTGTGACCTTGGACAGTTCTTTACCAGAGGTTAAGCTGGGTTTCAAGTTCCTCTTCTGTGCAATGGGAAGAATCCCCACTGTTCCTGAGCAAGGGCCCGCTGCCTGGCATGCATAGAAGCCAATACTATGGCACCGGCTTTTGAGAAAAGAAAAGCTTTTTGCTAAGTCAACCCAAAAGGAGACAGGACACAAGGTTCAAGTCTGTCTCCCCGATCAAGGGTTTAGGGTGGAACTTAAGGGGCTGCAGTTCCGGATCTTCTGAGACAAGGGACTCTTCACTTCTGAAAGGGCTCCAGCGTGCAGGTTCCGGTCGTGTCCCTGTCCTTTGGTTCCATGGGGGGAAGAAGCGTTGGCTCCAGGCTCTCCCTTGCCCATGCTTCAGCTGCATGACTTGCAGTTTGTTCCGTTGTCTCTGACCGTCGGAGCTGGTCTGTGGTTACGCGCACATGAGCTAAATGAGATAATACATGTAAAGTAATGAGAAGGATACCTTGCATGTGGTCGTGCTAAGTAGTCATTGGCCAGGTAGGTGAATGATGGAGACCATGGCGGTGATGAGAAAGATTCTGTGTGTTCCCTCGGCCCCTGTCACTCTGTGCCATGCCATCGTCCTCCTGCCCACATTAGTCCAGAGGCCCCTGAGACAGAGGCTGTTTTGCATTCTTGCCTAGCGTGGGTCTGGCATCCAGAAAGCCCTTGGTAAATGTTCACTCAGAGAGGGGATGAAATATATCGAGAAACACACTTGGCAAAAAGGGATCCAAACACAATGTGACTGTCACAAAGGTCCCCAAGGGCCTTTGCATGTGTCCAGGGGACCAGGGAAGAGGGAGCACAGGAAGTACCTTGTTGGGGTCCTGCAGCCAGGACCCTAGCTGGGGAGACCACAAGGCTGAACCAATGAGAGCACCCCCGTGGCTGCCCCAATCGGCTGAATGAGCGATGGGTGTGAGGTGAGCCCCTGACGCCCACATGGGCCCAGTGTTTCCCTAATGAAGACAAAAGCTGCTTGTTCCATAAAGCTCCCATCCTGCTCCCAGGGCCACTAATTGGCCATTTAGGCCTCCTAGGGATAAGTGTTTTTTAGGCTGTTAAGCCACCTGCCTGCTGCTTAATTACCTCCAACAACTGTGTGTGGAGATAAGGGCTGCTGCTCAGTCTGCTCCTCAGCCCTGTGGTGTCTGGGGCCTATGGCCACCTCCCTGTCCCCAGCGGAGGCAGCAGGCCCTGGCTTCGAGAGGGCCGGGCCCGGCCAGTGGTCGGCTTTGCTGTCTGTGCTAATCCGTACACCTTGAAAATAATTTATTAGCATAGACTGTGGGTTTGTATTTCTTCTGAGCTCAGCTCCTGAGAACCTAAAACACACCTGCACAGCCTCAGCTCGGCCCCATGGCTACCTCCCTCCCACCTGAGGCCACATCATAAAGCAAGCTTGACACCCACAAAAGGAGACACAGCACGGGGTCTCGGGCCTCTGCCACAGCATGCCCTCCTGAAAACTGGAGACCCTGCCAGCTCAGGGTCCCCCAGTTCGGGCCCTGGCAGGCCAGGGAGGGCAGGCTCTGGAGCAAATCCAGAGACCCAAGCTCCCTGACTCAGGTCGGTGCCAGAAATATTCAAGGAAGCAGCACCGTATCTGATCTGGGGGAAGACTGGGCATGTCTTCCCTGAAGCTGGGGTGGGCCAGGCCCTCTGAAAGGAGGAAGGGGGTCCAGGCAGGGGTGAAGGCCCGTTCTCTCACTCAGCCACACTTGGAGAGGAGTGTCCGTTTAAGGGGCAGGCCAGGGCGGCAAGACCATGAGTGAGGAAAGTTTTAGCAACTTTCCCGGGAGGCTGGGAGCCTGGGCGGAGGAAAGCATCAAATCAGCAGGCACCCAGAGGCCACTCTGTGGGCTGCAACGGGCAGGAAGGCAGCCGGCCCTGCCAGCATAGAGCTTGCACTCTCAAACAGAAGAGTCACCAAATAAACCAAGCAGGGCCTGGGACAGAGAATAGCGGTGCAGGGTTGGCAGGGAAGACCTGCTTTCCCCAGAGGGGTGAGAGAGGGACATTTGAGGAGGCCTGCACACCTCGTGGCAGATAGCCAAAGAGCAAGGAGAAAGGTGGCTCAGACAGGTGGGGGAAGTGTGGTCCTGAAGGGGCAAAGGGCTTGGGTGAGTGAAGAGGCTGTCACAAGGGGGAGATGGCCAATGGGTGGGGCCCAGAGGGCAGGACTGGACCGAGAGGCAGGGGCTGGCAGAAGGCAGACTTAGCCTAGATCTGCGGAGGCCTCTCTGAGCCAGCTGCCCAGCCTGCGGGAGTTGCTGGGAGTGGTGAGGTCTCATCGCTGCAGGTGCACCAGCCCAGGCAAATCTCTAGAGAGGATACTAGGTGTCAGCTGGAGAGCTGGACTTGGCCTTGAAAGCCAAGTGATGACTCTCAGAACAGGAAAGTGAGCAGAGCTGTTGTCTGAGGTCTCAAGGAACCGGTGCTCTAGGGCCTGATCTCCAGCTGAGGGCCTACTCGCCCCTCCACTTCCCCGGCTGTGCTGGAAAAGCATTGGCAGCCCTTGGTGGGGGGCAGGGAGATGTTCAATGAGTATCTCACCCCCATGGAAGCAGGGCTGGTGGAATGCCCCACCCCACACACCAGGCATGCACAGGGCTCTGGGGAGGGACAGTCTCACCCCTCGTCACAACTTGGAGGGGTCAGTTCTGAGCCAACAGCGCCGCTTGCAGCCATCTGGCCCTCCACCACCTTCTTCTTAGAAACTCAGAGCCCAGATGCCCCCTTCCTCTTTCCCATGTCCGGTGCTTCGCTCCCAGCAGCTGTATTGTTGGGCCCAGCACTTTCTAGCCATTACCTGGAGCTGAGCCTTCAAGCACTTTCCATTTTTAAAGATCCCAGCTGGAAGCTGTCAATGGCCTCAGTGCAGAGCAATTGAATAGTAGAAAATGAACTAATTACAGGTTGTTATTGAAAATCTATTATATACAAATTGCAAAGAAAACTCATTAAAATATGATGTTTTGCTGATTTTTTTTAAAACTCTCCTCTTGAAGGGAGAGGCAGGGCCCGGTGGCTGGGTACCTTGTCCCACAGGGCTGCAGACCGGGGTCTGGGTCTTAGACTCACATGCCACAGTACCCAGTCTGGCATTACGCACCACGGAGAAACGAAATTTTATGTGGAACAGAGAGAATTCTGGATGTTAGTAAATACTCAGAAATGGCTGCAGAGGAAACAAAGAATTTCATTGCAAAAATATAAAATGAGAACAATTTAAATGTCAGCTTTTATGAGGATAGCACTGTATTGTCCTCGTAAATCTCAGTGTTTTTGCAAAGCTTTTGGGAGGACTTCAAAGGACTTCAACAAGCAATTAAGTACTGAAGGTCACATTACCGATTCCAAGCTTGCTCCCAGGGAGTAGAGCATTGAGAAACCTTGGGATGTGAATGGCCATGCCATCCAGAGCCCAGACCTCCAAGAGGCTCGTCAGAGGCCAACGCTGAGGCAAGAGCCCAGAAAGCAAGCTGAGGGTGACTAAGTGGTCCAGCGCAGCCCTGCTGCCTCCTGGTCCAGCCAGCAGTACCCACATCTCAGTGAGGTGTGGCCCAGATGGGTGGTATGTGCTCTGTGGCACCTGGAGGCCCCAGTGTTCTGAGGTGCAGAGAAGGTCCACCCAACATGTTTCTGAGAGATGAGCCACCCCTAAGGCTGTACGACCCTGAAGGAGCACTTGGAGCACAGATCACTGTCCTCTGCCTTGTGGTCTTTTCTTCCTCTCCAACCACCTTTTCCCAGCCTCTGTGACCGTGTCCCCCAAGACCCCACCACCACTTTGCAGGTCCAGCTTGTGGGCTACACAGGGAACCAGGGACTAGGGAGCGGAGGGGTTTAAGAGGGCTCCATTCACATACATATAGCGACTTAGCGAGTGGACAGCATGTGGGACACACTGGGGCTGGGGGCACTCAGAAGTCCCAGAACCAGGGTGGCCCCTGGCAGGAGGTAGCTGGAGAGCCAGGCTCTGGGGACAAACAGGACCTGGATAGGCAGAGAGAAGTGTCTTCTCCTGGGAGAGGAGAGAGAAAGGGCCCTGCCCCTCCCTGGGTTCTCCCTCTGGGCAGACAGAGAACTGATGCAGGAAAGATGGTATGTTGTTGAAATACAGGCAGAGGCCATGGACCATTAGTGCCTGAACAAAAACAGCGGCAGAAGGGACAAGGCAGTTACAAACCCAGGGGGCACCAAAGGGCAAAGGAAAGAGGGCTGCCCCTTAGAGCAGGCAAGGCTGGCACTGCCTGAGCCTAGAGCTTTCCATAAGGTACATTTGTAGCCTCGTATGTAGTAGGTGCTTGATAAACATTTGCTGTAAGTGTTGCCTGTGGATGTGGGGTTCTTGCGGTGTCTCAAGGAAAAGCATTCCCGGGGACCCACAAGGGGGATGAGGTCTGGTGGTAATATTTATTTGTGATGCAAAATCAGGAGAATGCCCCTCTGATGTCCCATCTCTGTCTGTCCCACCATGGAAAAATCAGGGCCAGAAATAGAGTCAATGTCCAGAGCTCCTGTGCCATATTAAAGCTTAGTTCAGTCCAGCATCCAGCTAGCTTAGCTTGTGTGCCGGCTGCAGTCCGTTGCTGTGCTGCAGCATCCAGGCTCCCACCTGGAGCCTGTATGTGGGGTCCCCGAGACCGCTGGTCACCTGGCTGCTAAGGCCACATGGCTATGGAGAGAGAACACATGCGAACACATGGGCAAGTGTGGGTCACAAGCAAGAGAAAGAGAGAGGTGCTTTGTTTACCTGGAATTATGTATTCTTAGGCTTGGGAGGAACCAGAAGCTTTTTCAAAATGACCAATCAGCTTCCCAAACTTTTGTGGGTTTGCATTGGGGTCTACCCCCTGATGAATGATCCCCTTCCCTGGTTAGATTGGCAGGCCTCTATGGTTAAGCACCTCCCTGTGACTTTTTTACTTCTACTGCACACGTCCTTCCCTCCCACTGCTCCCCCTGACAATCCAGTACAATCCAGTGCCGGAGGAGGGAAGGGAGGGGTGTTTTCCCATTGGAGGAGCAATGCTGGGGTTCCTTGGGGTGTGAAGCTGTAGCCTCCTGGTGAAGCAAACAGGCCTCCACTTCCCAACTGAACACACTCAACAGCATCTGACTCTCCCTTTGCTTCCTTTCCCATCAATAATTAGCTAACTACTGCTGTAACGAAAGGATTGAAGATCATGATGGGTTTTTTTAAATTGTAGTAAAGAGAAAAGATTTAGAGTGGTGGTAGTAGTTCCCAGAGAAGATAAAGAACAGAGTGTCGGAGCGGGAGCTCTCCTATTGCCCACTAACTTAATGGCACCAGCCCAAGTTAGCGGCCCACCATGGTTCCACGTGGTGTTGGGTTAACTGGGTCACTGGGTTGGCAGAGAGGTGCCTTCAGCCTGCACCGCTCCCACCCACGCTTCTTTTCACTCTTTGCTGTCCTGGTAGAACTCACTTTTCCCCCAAAGCTGGCCTTCCACCAGGTAGCACAAGGCCACCCTTACATCCCTTTATAGCTGTGGCATCTGAGGAGTCCTTCCAAAACACCACCCAGAAGCCCCCAGGCTGGATACTGTGAGGAGGGCCAAGGCCAAGAAGTGGACTGGGATTCAAATGCCCTTTGCAGCTGGGTGGGAATGTGGGAGGTGCTCCCCACTGATAGAAGAGCACGGGTTCCTCTGGGGCGGAGGCAATAAGGTACTAACTGCCATGTGCTTTGAGCCTCAAGTTCCCGTTTAGCTTGCACAGGATTTGATAGGGTTCTGGGGGACCCAGACTTTTGTCCTGACTTGTGGAGGCTGCTGTCATCCTTGGGCCCTAGGGATCCAGGCTGGTACTGGGACAAACAAACACACTTAACATTTCTTAAACCACAGCAGAGGTGCAAGCAGGAAATCAGCTTCACTCTCCTCTGCACAGATTCTCCAGTGAACCTGAGGCTTCTCAGCCCATGGGCTTGGGGAAAGGGGGTGTAGTGAACTGAGAACCGCTGACTCGTTTGGCCACCACCACTAAGTGGCCTACTGTCATTTTTTAAAACATGGGGCTACTTGGCACTGGTTTTCGATTTCAGGCTTCAGCCAGAATTCCAGCCCTCCGGCACTGTCCCATCCACGTCCCACGCCACAGTACCTGCGATGTGCCCGTGGCGGTGGGAGGGAGCCTGGCGTGCGAGCCGCCCCAGGCAGCCAGCGAGCTGAGCCCTGGAGAGCCATGCTTCTCCAGATGGCGCAGGCGTTTTGTCTTCAGACAGGTGCTTCAGGCGCAACAACTGTTTGTACATTTGTCAGGATTGCAAACCACATCCAGGTGAGAGTGGAAATGGGCCCAAAGGACCCTGCCCTCTCCACGTGGCATGAGGGGCACCGTGGGCTGGGCAGACAGCTCCTCTGAGTGCTGTCTCTGGGGTCACTTGTCTTCCCAAAGGGAGCCCTGCGGGCTGGCAGGGTGCTGCCAGGGCTGCAGTACAGGCTGCTTCCCACCCCCTGCCCGCTGAGCACTCACTGTGTGCTCCAGACCTGCTCCAGGCACCTGGCAGGGCCCCCTACTGACCTCAAGTTCTGAAGACCAGGAAACTGAGGCTGGGGAGGCTGGGAGCCTGCAAGGGGTGCACAGCTGCTAATGCAGAGCCAGGTCTGCCGATTCCAGACCTGATGCCTAGGGCACTGGCTCCACACCCTGCTCTGCCAGCACCGTTTGGAGTCTCCGTCTCTTCCCCAAGAGGCCAAGATCCAGAGAGACCCTGTAATCTGTGACTCTGGGATAGGGTCGAGGGTGCAGCACCTCTCTGAGGGCCACTTACCACATGATGCTACGGAGAGCAGGGCCCCTGCTCTGCGTCCTCTCTCTGGATCCCGAGGTCCATGTGCCACAGGTGCTCTCAGACCCATTTCCCCAGGTCCCTTTCAGGTGACTCTATGAAAAGGGACCCTTGGGACCAGTAGGCTTCAGCCCCACAGGGGAAGGTGGGACCCCAGGGAGTAGGCTTGTCGCTCAGAAGAGCAGTCCCCATGCTCCCTGAGTGAGGGACCCCGTGGGAGGACGGTCTCCTTTCAAGCCCAAAACCCAGCAAGCATCGATCCCTTCTCAGCTCCCACAAATAAAAGCATTTCCAGAGGCCCCTCTCTATCGCTCTGTCCAGCCCTACTGTTGGTCCCAATCTGCAAAAGTCACCTCTGTGCAATGATGCTGAGAAGTGTGCTGGCGCTTGACACTGGCTCCAGTTGGAGAAAGGATGGCATGGGCACAACTCTGCCTTTCATGCGTGTCCAGACCACCCCTCCCTCGGGTCCCCTGCCGACACCTTGGTGCAGGCAGACAGCTCAGGAGGAGCTCGCCAGGCAGAGCACCAACCAGGCAGCAGCTGCGTGGGCCACGTGTGGGGGCCCCAGCACACAGGGTGCAGTGGGAGATTAAAGGGTCAGCGGGGGCCACCCACGGCTGGCTCAGACATGAGAAACGGGTGCGTCAGGAGTTGGACCGAAAAGAACTAGAGGTGAAATAAAAGCTCCCAAGAGGAGGTGTGAGAAGAGAGAAGGTCTGGAACAATTGTCTGGAAGAGTGGGAGGGTGACATATGGAGAGAAGGCAGTGAGGCCCCTGGGCAGCATCAAGGGCCTCTTTGAGGCCCATAGTCATAAATTCGAAGGGACAGCAGTCTGCAGGGCAGTGTGCTTTCCCAGCCACATTCAGCTACACAGATGCAGGCACGGAGCACACAGACAGTTTTACCCAGGGCTGGGGGTGTGCCAAGAGGGGCAGGAAATTGAGGGTGTGCGCAGTGTATGATTCCAGTGACATAAATCCCATGGAATTAATGCTGGCTGGGAAGGAAGTGACATCATGGGGGGGGGTGACACAATTAAGTGGTTGGTCAGTAGACTGGGGGGTCCCAGTGGAGTTGAAGAATCGTTGGTGGCTGGATATCAGAGAGAATAAACCAGTAGAGACGGGAGCTGGTCAGAGAGTTGGATGCCAGAAGATAAAATTTTTCAGGATTCTGTTATTTGTAACGACGATGTCTAGACTCCAGGATGTGGTCATGAGAGTGAGGGCCAGTAGGTGGGGAGTTGTCAGGGCAGTACCCCTGGATGTTTCTATCACCTGGTCTTAACACAGGAGGAGCATCCGAGTGACTATTGTCGGCCAGAAGCTACAGTCATCAGACATGGGGTGGGGAGTGATCCAGAATCAGCAGATGACGGCAGTAAAACACGGTGACAGATGGAGCATGAGCGGGTGTTTCCATCTCTCCCTGGGAGCAGGTTCTTTGAGGCGGAGTCCTCCCTTTGTCCCCATTTTATAGGAGAGAAACTGAGGCGCCAAAGGGTCAGTAATTGGCGGTAGAGCTGAAACTCAAATCCAGGAGTCTGCCTCCAGAGTGGGCACCCTGCCCCCACATAGCATTCCCTCAACATTTACAAGTTGGGCATGAGTGATATTCGGGCCCTGCCCCCAAGGAGTTGCTCTCCTGCAGAAAATGGACACGTGCAAAGGTGAGGCTAAAGGGCTGTGAGCCGCGGCTGGTGTGGCGCAGTTGGCTGGGGCATCATCTTGTCACCAAAAGGTTGCAGGTTCGATTCCCGGTCAGGGCACATACCTAGGTTGTGAGTTCAATCCCCGGTCAGGGTGCATGTGGGAGACAACCAATCAATGTTTCTTTCTTTCTCTCTCTTTCTCTCTCTCTCATCAGTAAGCATGTCCTCAGGTGAGGATTGGAAAAAAAAAAAAAAGGCTGTGCAATGGCTGGCAAAAGACTGCCTTGGAAACTGAGGGGGGTGTAAGACCCCCAATCAAAAAGATGCTGGAAGTCTTCAGAGAAGGATGGCTGGGGTTTCTTGGCAGATATCGGCATAGGGAAAGGCATCCCCCATCAGAGAGAACAGACTAAGCAAAAGTGTAGAGATGGGAAGGCCCTAGGCCATGTGGCATGGCCAATTTGTCCCTTGTGTCACGGACAAATAAGGGAGAAACAGAAGATGGTGCTGGAGGGAAAGAGTAGAACCAGAGCAGCAAGGGTGTGTGTTGGGGAGGCTGGTTGCAGTCATGACAATGGCAAATCTCAGGGGTTTAACAGTAGAGATATTCCTTCTTCCTGGAACAGTTCAATGCTGGGGCTCAATTTGTGGATACACAGGTGACACGAGGACCCAGGCATCTTCATTTTAGTGGCTATACCATCTCATGAGCCAGATTCCTTTACTGGATGCCCTGCGCCTGGACAGTATACAGATAGAGAGGAAACTCATAGATTTTGGGGGAGCCCAGCAAGGACTTGTGTGCATCCCTTCTGACACATCTCTTTGGCCAGAACTCAGTCACGTGGCCACACTGGACAGCTGGGGCAGCTGGAAAATGTAGTCTAGCTGGGTCCATAGGAGGGAAAGGAAGCCTATTAGGTGGGCACAAAACAGTCTCTGCCACAGGCCCCCAGATCCAGACCACAGGGCTTGGGCTTGTCAAGGAAGTCAGGGAGACCAGGGAAGGAGGGAGGGACGTGATCAGAGCCAGCTTGACCTAGAGACACCCACAAGAGAGAGTGATGGAGACCCCAACATGGAGGCAGTGGCGGGACCAGAAAAGGGCCACAAAAAGGGATGATATTGGGAGGCTCTTGTGCTCATGGGCTGGGCTGGGTGCCGGGGTAGCGAAGGGGCTGAGCAGTGAAAGATGATTCTGAGGCTCCTGGCGGGGTCACGATGGCTGCCTGCTTCCCTGTCTCCGCAATGGGGACACGTCAGGCCACGGGAAGAAATGACAGCATGTGTCCCACAACAGCTCTCTGGATCCACTGCCTGGCCTCCAGGAGGGGAGACAAAAGAGCGTATTTTAATTTTCTTCTTGGGCCTCCACATGACAAAGGAGAAATATCTCCCAACATTATTATCTCTCAGAAAAATACTCTCTGGAACCATAAAAAGGGAAATACAGTGAAGCCCGACCACAGAGACTGCCCCTTAAATCAGGAGCTCGTGAATTATTGTGGTGGCGCTCCCTAATTCCTCTGGACGAAAACATTAAAGATGACAATGTCCCTTTAAATCAAAGGCCTGGGGAGTTACTATAAAGAGTCAGCGGACTTTTTTGTTCTTAGTGAGGTTTTTTTGTCTCTTTCACCTTGTAATAAAATATAAATCATCACTCGTGGGGGCAGGCTCTACAGAGCAAGATGTGAACATGGATTTTCTGAAAATGAAGGTGTTTGGTTAATAGGAATCATCTCATCTCAGGAAACGTGAGAGTTTCAAATGATGAGTTTGCTAGTTAGCTTCACACTCTTTTTTGGGGGGGGGGGATGCACAGGCTGGCCCGGGCCTGGCTGGGACACCACTGTGGTGAATCACCGTGGCACATTCTAGGAGGCTCTCAGCTGCACAACCCCTTCTGGAGTGGGGGGCCACTGGGCTCAGGCTGTACCAGGTGGGGTGCAGACCCCAGAGCCCACCTTCAGCGTGCAGGGAGGGAAGTACCTAGAGGCAGGGAACTAAGATCAGGCCTGGTGGGCTGAGCTCTGGGGCCACACAGGGAATCCAGAGGCCAGCACAACCCCAGGAGGAAGGGCTGGAAGCCACAGGTAATAAAAGCCTGCATAGCAAAGCCTTAACAAGGTAGACTTGTGTTCTGGGCCGTGGTGTGGAAAGGGGTACAAGATGCGGAAAGAATAGGTGGGTTGACCCAGGCAAGGGCCAGGACCAGGGCAGTAGGAGCAGCGCGGTTCCGCTGGCTGCTTCTCTCCTCTCCCTACACTCCAGCTCCCATGCCTGCGGGCCTGGGTGGAGACTCATGGCCTGGCAAGGCCGAGTCTGTAAAGTTGGCTGGACAATTGTGACCAAGGTAGGAAAATGGACTCCCATATTTCAGAAAAGTTTTCAAGCTTGGGCCTGAAATAGAAGGGTTTGCCAGCTACCCCAGACACCCTGCGTACGCTATACACCCGGCAGCCCCTCCCTCCTGAAATGGCCAAGCACCTTACAGGGCTGGTCTCCTCTCATCAATCCATGGCCTTACCCCTGGCTCCCGGCTCTTCCCTCTGCCGCCTTCCCACGTCCCTCGCCACCCCTACCACACACTTGTACAGATGAGGAAATGAGACCAGCGAAAGTCCATCGAGACCTACAGCTGGCACGTCCAGTGGACCTGCCTCAGTCTGTATCAGCTTTGAACTCTGAGCCCACAGCCAAGGTCCTCTCTCCTTGAGACACTCACTCCCCGCCCACCTCTTCTGCCCCCACTTCTCCAAATCCTTTGTGAGTGAGCCACTCCCCTCCGCCAGCCTCTTACACTTTTTCTAGAGAGGGCTGGATAGCAAATACCGTAGGTATGCAAGCCATACAGCCTCTGTCACAACGACTTAACCCTGGACCTTGTGGCACAAAAGCAGCCGTAGACAAATGAGTGAACTTTACAAAACAGGCGGAGGGCCGGCCTGAGATGCTTAATGAGCTTCTCTCCTCAGTACACACCCCTCTGGCGGGTCTGGCCCCACTCACACCTGCAGACACGAGGTTTCCAGCCACAGGTGTTCAGCACCCCCTCCCCTGTGTCCCCTTGGTCATTACTTGCAGGCACCGCACCCTTAGTGTGGCCACACTCCCCATCCATCCCCCAGCCCCTCTCTCCTGTATGCCCTGCCTCACCAGTGTACTCTCCCCTTTTCTCATATGCATAATTTACTTATAATCAGATTCCCAAAGCCCTCCGAGTGGGTGGGAGGGTCTTTGAGAAGCTGCATGTCTACAGGAGGCGCGGGAGGGGGCCATTGAGGGCCCCACGGAGAGACTGCAGCCTGGGACACATGGCACCAGAGTAAGAAGCCCACCTCCCTGGGCCTGGACCACTACCTGCTAACAGGCTACCCACCCACCCTGGCAGGGCCTCGGCATTTCAATGTGGTCTCACAGGGTCGTCTTGAAGAAAAAGGAGTCTGTGGATGGACTTACCAGATGCAAGCAAGAGACCACACAGGGGAAGGGCACGTATCTGGAGCCATGGGCACCTGCCTCCAGCCCGCCCATGTCCAGGTGTTGCCCCGATCACTGTGGAGCGCAGGCTAGTTCTCAGAACCACCTGTGGATGCTCCTGGGAGGGAGATTTGAGGCCACAGGCCTCCCTTCCTGTGGATCCCGCTCTGCCTCACCCCACTGAGCCCACGGCCAAGGCCCAGCTGTAGTGTCTGCAGCTGAAATTCAAGGGCTTCATACATCCATGTCAAGATGCACAGATGACTCCCTGGGCCCCGCGTTTTGCTGCCCCTGTGGGACCGCTTCCTCAAAGGCTGCTGACTGGCCAGCAAGCAGAATGCTGGACTAAGGAAGGCTCGGGCTTGCGGCTCCTGTTTCCCCGGAGGAGGCTGGGGGCCTCCAGGCAGCCTCACAGGAGCTCCGTCTCCAGCTCCGTCATCCCAGCCGGCCTGGTGCTGGCACAGGAGGGGTGCTAAGCTGAATGTGCCCTGATTGATGCCACTCTAAACATTCTGTTCATTTGGAGCGTGAATAGTCTCACCTGCATCTTCCTGGAGCAGGCAGAGATAAAATCCCTTCTTACGCTTTTGCTCCCCTCCTCCCATTATTTGATAACTAATTCCTGATCCGCCTTTGGGAGGGGCACACTCGGCCAAAGGCCAGCCCCTCCCAGCACGCCCCCACCACTGCAGTAACAGGCTGGCTGTGAGGATTTGCCCCGAGGCCTCATTTTTCATCTTGGCCGCTCCCTTGGGGATGGACTGCGGCAGCTCCCCCAGTACACAGGCCCCGCTTCTGACGCACTCGGGAAGGCCCTGGAATTTATTTCACCCATTGGAATACAAATGCAATTGAGACAAAGTTCTTTTTGTTTCAGCAGCCATTGCTCCGTTTTTGTTTCGCATCAAGTGAACTGATGGTCAAGGAAAGTGGAAATAAATAACTGCCCAGCTGTGCCAGGTGCACTACACCCCCACCCCGTACTGCGCCATGGCTGGGCCAAGCTCTGGCAGCTCTGGAGGCAAAACAGGCTTGAGGCCACATCCGCGCCAGGACAGGTTGCTGGACGGTCCAGGAGTCTGGCAAGCTGGGAGACTAGCACCCCCAACTGCAGGACACCTGCCCTGCTACCCTGTGGCCTCTCACTCATCCCTGGAGTCTGCAACACTGTCTTAGAGGGTTTTCTTCAGCAGGGATTCCAGGGAAGGGAGTCAGGCCCAGTCATTCATTCAGGAGGGGAAGGAAGTGGTGGCCCAGGGCCCGCACTCCGGAGCTCCCGACCCAGGTAGGGAAATGAGGCACCTGGGCAGAAGGCTGTGCGTGGGTATAGTGTGTGAACCACGAGGCCTGACTGGCAGGTGCCGTGGAATATCACGAAGGAGATGGCTCCAGCTGGGCTTTAAGAACAGCAAACGTGGATGGGCAGAGAAGGAAAAGGCTCTACCCTGAGGTGATAGAAAGGTTCAGAGGAGGGATTAGGAGAGATGGTTCAAGACTACAGTACATTTATTCAATATTAACTAAGTACCTGCTGCGTCCCTGGTCTGCGCAATGGAGGACTGAAGTTGGACAGGCCAAAGTGGGGCAGTCAGAACTGGGCCTCCAGGCCAGGCTGAGACATGTGACTGCCAGCTCTGCCCTGCTTTGCCCTGAGGCTTCAGACCTGGCAGCCCCCAAGGTCCCACTGTTATCCCTGCCCCCAGGTGGTAGGGTCGCACTTACCCCATGGGCAGGAAGGAACCTGGATGTCCCATATCTGGGTTCCACTGGGATTTCTGGCACCGTTGAAATGTTGACAGGTTGGCTGGGAGGCCAGTGCCACTGAGCTGACCTTGCTCCTGATGAATGATCCATTACAGAGGGCAGAACCTGGAAGTCCCTTGACCAAAGTGTCCCTTACCAGCCTCACTGTGCTTCCCCAGGCCCTAGCCTACGTTGCACCCCTCTGGGGTATGGAGAGCAGCAGCTGATAGACCCTTATACTTGTCTCTGGAAGGAGGGCAGGAAACTATTCATCTGACTCAGGAACAGTGAGCAAGGTGGCATGAGACCCAGAGAGGTGGAGGACCCCTCAGTCCCCAGGTGTCCTCTTCAGTGCTGTCCTGCTGTCCTGCTCTCCTGACAGAGGCTGCCACCTAGGTAGGTCAATAGAGCTCAGTCACAGCCCTTTTCACAGGTACTGCCAGGCCTTGGGTGCACCTCAGATCTTCTGGGACAATAGGCGCCCCAAGAAGGTCCTGTCCCAGCATCCAGGGCAGAGGAGGTGGGTGGGGGACGCATTAAAAGCGTGGTACTCTGTTTTGATGAGCTTCCCACTGTAGGGCTCTGTGACAAGTTTTACGGCACTCTGGCTGGGCAGGTTCTGTGTTTGGTATTGTGAATTCTGAATGTGAATTCACTGTTTCCGCATGAGCAGCCACATCACCTTGGACAGCTCAATATAGTGAGAGGCCAGGAGTGGGGCCCAGGCAGAGCCACACCAGCCCTGGGAGGGGCAGCACCTCTCCCTGGCTGTGCCTGTCCCCAAAACTCTCATCTAAGGTCCATGGATTCCACCAGGCCCCATCCTCAGAGAGAGTAAGTCACTGTTCCCAGGGCTACCCATCCAGTAAGAGATGGGGCTGGAATACTAAAAATAAGTCAATGATACTTTTTGAAGGACAGTAACTCTTCCTTACTGAGCCATTACTCTGTGCCAAGCACTGTGCTAAATAGTTTATATATTTTATGCTATTCAGTCCTTCAGGTAGTATTATTAACCCCATTTTACAGATTAGGTGAGTACAGTCAAAAAGTAGCAGAGGTGGGATTAAACCCAAGCAAGTCCAACCCTAAGACACATGGCTTTTCGACCACACAGTTCTGCTTCCCAGGCAGAGGGCGGGTGAGGGAGGGACTATAGTATGGCAGTCACAGAAGGCTCCTTGGAGGAGGTGGCATTTAGCATATGAATGGTATCCAGAAGGATATGGTTGATAAAAGTAAATGGCGAGCAGAACAGTCTAAGCAAAGACATGGAGACTGGACGGTGCAAGATACTTTCAGGAAATGGGCTGCTGCTGTATCCCAGAGCACAGGGCACAGGCAATAGGGGTGTAGTGCCAGGGTCTACGCCAACTGTCATGGCAATCAGTCAGGGCCAGGGGGTCCTACTAGATTCAGACCGTGAAGGAAAATTGTGGAGCCGAAGAAGGATGAGACATTCCCTTTATTCAGCTGGCGGCGGGGCTAAACAGTACAGGGGGGACAATCCACCTCTTCTTCCCGGTGGTGGCGAGCCAGGCATACGCAGGGGACAAACTGCACCCCGGGGTACAAAACCACACCCCTGGGGGACAAACCCGCACCCCAGAAAGTCCCGGGCCAGTCTTATAGGAACTAGGACAATAGTGGCTCTCAGCCAGCAATGGGTCAGACATTAGTCAACTAGCATGATGTCTGTTATGACTGTGCTATATCATGTTTACATAGCCGGGGCCTTCGCCAGGAGAAACGGCAAGAAAGCCTAAGTGTTTTCACTTTCCCTACATTCCATCCCTTTAGGGTTTCTCGCCTCACAATCTACACGAGTGCCATCCTCTGCAAAGGTCCCTCTATGAGGGGTGAGGGACTTTGCGTCCATGTACCCCAACAGCAGACTACGAGGGTACAGGCGATCACAAACCATATTACTAAAGCGGTGCGCCAACCAGAAGCCACGGAGGCCCGCCATTCACATGGTCCAACATTTTTTCAGGCTGGGCCCCTGGCCATTGACACCAGGGGTATCCTCTGTCCCACTAGTGCCAGGAACTTGGTCCTTCCCCTTCAAGGGAGTGTTGTGACTCTTCTTCTGAGCCAGAGGGCTCAGTGTTGTCCTGGGACTCAGTCTCCAGGGCAGTCCTGGGGGGATCAGCTGCTGCACCCCTCAAGCCCTTATTCCAGGGGATGCTGACATCCACAGTCTCAGACCCATTAGCCGCCCTATCCTCACTCCAGGCTGACTGATTAGAGACAGTCGCCAAGATGGGAGCCCAATCCACCAGGGTATTGGTCCATACTAGACTCAGGGCCAAAAGAGAGCGAGGTGATAGGCACTAGTAACAGTAAATCCCGCCCATCTTGCAAAATACAGGCTGACGTCTTGTTACCTGACAGCACGGTGGCCAGCAGCCCCTCGGCCGCCAGGAATGCAGGCCCTGCGCCAAGGGCGCGGCCGCCCCACCCCCACCCGTCCTTGCACCGCCCAGCGGGTGCCCACTGGCGCTCTCAGCTGCAGGCCGCGTGCCAGCTGCCCCGCCGCGCCCAGGCCCAGGCCCAGGGCAGCACTGCTTCCTGCGACACCCCGGGACTCCCCGCTCCTGGCGCACAGCCTCGCCACTGGTCCGGCAGGGCCTCCGCCTCACCGGGTGCTAAGGCCCGCACCCGCCCTCTCAGGGGCCCACGCGCCCTCAGGGGCACCCAGACCCCGGAGCTGTTCCAGCCGCAGAGGCGCAAGCGGAAGGTGGCCTCAGGCACAGCCCGCACCTTCCCTTGGCGAGCCCACGCCGCGTGCTCGGCCCTCGGCCAGGCATCCGCTAGTAAGTGGGCAGAACAGTCAGTGCGCTCCAGGTGACATTAGTACACTGGTACGGGAGGCCTTGGGCAGGTCCCGATGCGGGCACACTCCCTCCGCTGGAGGTTGGGGCCACAGCGTGCGACCCCACAGGGCCGCTCCCTGCACCGCAGCTTCACTGTGCCCCGGCCTCCCGGCGCCCTGCAGCTTTTCCATGTCTTGCCCCCTAAGGCTATACCATCCATCCCTAAATCCCACAGCCACAGCATCCCCTCGGCTAAGGGCTCATCAGGTTTTTGTGGGAACTGCTGCCCCAATTCCACCAACTCCGCCTGCGTGTAGGGCCCATACGCAGAGTGTTCCGCTACTTGGGGAGGAGCCCCCTGGCTCCCCCCGGGGTCCGTGGCTGCCACGACCCTCTCTTCTGCATCACCAGGGGTCTAGCCCTAAACAAAGGACTACCCTCCTCCTCCCCCGAGAAGTTTACCACTTCTACAGACCCCAGCAACTTGGCGGGGGGGGGGGGGGGGCATTGCCTGCCTCTGCTGTTCGGCCTCCAAAAGGTATCTGCTGTTCCACTTCCAAAAGGTGTCTGGGCCCCTCCAGCGTCTGTCTCTGTTGTCTTTCTGTCTCCAGTTCACTCTGGAGCTCCTGGACCAGAGCAGCCTCACACTGC
The DNA here is from genome assembly GCF_054644295.1 of Miniopterus natalensis. Taxonomy (NCBI): domain Eukaryota; kingdom Metazoa; phylum Chordata; class Mammalia; order Chiroptera; family Miniopteridae; genus Miniopterus; species Miniopterus natalensis. The sequence goes on from NC_142084.1 coordinate 22,096,332, forward strand.
TTCTGTTGGGTCTCCACAGGGAGTGCTGTAAGAAAAATCCAGCCCATGGCCCCCACAGCTGTCTGGGCACTTCCTCTGTCGGAGGCCTCCCGGGCCTGGAGGAGCGGTTTCTCAATCTGGATGGGGCGTCCATCCAAGCTGGCCATGCCTCGGTGGGGGGCCCAGGCCACAAGAGGCTGGCCAACGATTACCACATACTGGTTCCAGGCCAGCCATCTCTCCCACCCTCCAAGGGAGCCAAAGGCTCCATACCAGACTGAGATGGATCTCCCCGACTAGGCCAAGTGTAATGCCAACTGTAATAGTGACGATTAGGGCCAGGGAGGTTCACACTAGATCCAGACAGTCCGAAGGAAAGCTGTGGAGCCAAAGGATGAGACATACCCTTTATTCGGCCAGCAGCAGGCTAAACAGTATAGGATAGACAAACCCTCCTCTTCGGGGGACAAAACCACACCCCAGAAAGTCCCTGGCCAGTCTTATAGGAACCAGGACAATAGTGGCTCTCAGCCAAGGATGGGCCAGACATTAATCAACTAACATGATGTCTGTTATGACTATGCTATATCATGTTTATATAACTGAGGTCTTCACCAGGAGAAAGTGGTGAGATTTCCTAAGTGTTTTCACTTTCCCTACAAGGGGACAGTGGGAGCCACAGTGGTGAGGTCTGCCAGAGTATACAGGCCTCGAATGCCAGGCCAGGGACAGCCATCCAAAGCTCTGGGCAGAGGAGAAGTAGGACCAGGGCTGAGCTGGGTAGGACTCCCATGCCTGCATCTCAGAAAGGAAATAATCCAAACGCTGCCCATCGGAGGCCAGAGCCTGGGTAATGTCCCCAAACCAATGCCAACTTCACAAAGGTGCGTGCGGCTGTAACTCATCAACTCCCAGCATCAGTGCTCCCTTCCTGTGGAAAACAGTTACTCTGTGAAGCTTTGGTGCACTTAGAGCTGAGGACTTCTGGCTGGGAAACGCTGGTGCTGGCCTCGTTTGTAAAGATGTGATCTCCAGTCTGCTCCACCCAGCAAAGCAGGGCCACCAGAGTCGAGAGATTATTTCTAAGTGAAAGAGATGGAAGGAAATTTAAAATCAATACTTCTCTAATTAGGTTTTCCTTTTAAAAATGTTCCACTCGTGCCTAGAGGAGGAACATGGTCTGTGGGCAGCATCGAGGTGACCAGTGTCTTATGATTCCCAGACATTCACAGAGACTTTGAGTAAAAACAAAGAGAACCAAATTGTTTCGCAAAGCAGCCAGGAGGCCGGCCACTTGTTAGGATCCTTCCAGTCATGCAGGACAATTCAAAGCCACGTCCTCTGCGAAGCTGTCCCCACACCCCTCCCTCTGGCCCTTCCTTGCTTCAAGGTATAGTAGAAGGTCTCCATGCCCTGATGTGGCCTTGACCCTGGGCACAATCTCTAGGCTCCAGAGCAGCCATAGGGCTCAAGAGCAGTCAGCACCCCCCTCAACCCCTAACTCACCTGGCTGTGCCTCCCCCTCCTCACACAGCAGCTTCTCTGACTGGATTTTTTTTTTTTTTTTAATAAAAAAATAAATTAAAAAGCCCTTTTGAACCATAGCCTGTGGGTGAGAAAGAACATTTTTGTCAGACTAAAAAGGTGATTACCTTGTAGTGGGTGGATATGTATTAAAATGTGCTCCATAGAAATAAGATCTCTAAAAAAAACCTGGGCCTTTGCACAAGTGTTTTGACATCCGTGAATTTGGAGATCTGGGATGGTCTCACAAAGTCTCAGGGTCTGCTGTCCCTCTCGGGTAGTGACACAGGCCAAAAGGTGTTTCCCAGGAGCCTGGCACAATGCTCAGTGCTTGTCACATGTCAGGTCCTCACAGACAGTAAGTGAGGCAGATCCTATTATGACTCTCAGCTTAGAGAAGAGGAAACCAGGCTCAGAGAGGTAAGGGGATTTGCCCAAGGTTGCACAGTTAAGAAATGAGAGTGTCGGGTTAGAACCCAGGCTTCTAAGCACTGCTTGACCTTATATCCAGGAACACTGAGCAGTTGGCCTCAAGTTGTGACCATGTTGCACACATACCCAGGCCACAGGCTCCATGAGCACAGGCCAGGGTGATCTGCAGTGCTCTGGCACCCAGGACAGTGCTCTCCGCAGAACTGAGTTATTGGTGCCTGGGTGATGGGACCACGGATCCGGCTCCCTTCCCAGGACCCTGTGCTCAGGGCTATGGTTAACCCTGAGAGCGCTGAGGGCCCAAAGGGCAGGTTTTAACAGAGTCTGTGCCTGGACCTGGCCAAGCCCAAGGGCCCATCCTGGGGTCTGTGGAAAGCCTGATTCAGCCCTTGCTTCTCCTGCCACTGGGACATTCCAGCCCCAAGCTGTGCCAGACGGTGCTGAGCTCTGTCCAGCCAGGGCATCTGGAGGAGGGAGGTCCAGGTGAGCTGGAGGGTCAGGGAGACTCCCTGGGGTGGTAGCACTTAGACCCTGGGATGTAGAAGACACTGGGAAATGATCCCTTTGGAGCTGTTGAGGGAAGATGTAAGAGTTTGGATTCTACTTCATGGCAGTTCTCAGGGTGAGGTTTCAGGGCCAAGGGAGTGGGCAGGAGAGTCTTGGGCCAGGGGCAGCCTTCAGGGAAAGGGCTGGGGTCCCCGCCAGGCCGGCACCTGGCAGGACTTACTCGAACCTTACTCAGTGTCCCTCCTTCTGCCCAGGCACTGTTCAGAATGGAGCTAGTGTTACTGTTAGAGGGCTTCCGCAGCTCCAGCTCCATTTTGATTTTTCTTCGTTTTCTCTTTTTGGTGTTCATAACTATTTCTTCCCTTCTCTTTCTTCTTTCAAGCAGAGCTCTGCCTGTTTGTACCAAGAGGGCAGGTGAGCCCGTGCAGACTCCCCCTCCCTCGTGGCCAGGCACAGCGGGGGCAGCATGCCAGTGCTGCCTCAGTGCCAGGCTCTGACCACCTCAGGGCCGCCTGGCAGAGCTCCCTACGTGTCACCCGCTGCCTTGCACTCACCTACTCCAGAGCCTTTGATGGCTCCCTATTTCCTGCCTCACTGAGTCTGATGGCCTCTGCCTGCTTAGGTCTTATGCCCCAGCCAGCCCTGTCCACAGTCCCCTGACACCCTGCCCAGCCTGTTTCTTCCCATGGCTTTGTTTACATTCCCCCTGGCACCCCCCCAAAAAGTTAATTTGTTCAAGGAGGGCAGGGACTGTGCCTGATTCATCCGTCTCCTCAGCTTCTGACACTGGCCATCCTCTCAGATTTTAGAGTGTTCGTTTATCAACCATTTCAAAGCAGGAGGTGGGAAGGAGATTGGCAGGTGGGGAGTATCCAGGTCTCCGATGCCTGAGTTCTGTCCAAGGGGCTGGGCCAAGGGTTTAAGAAAGAGAAAGAGCGCAAAGCAGAGGCAGGGCCCCGAGCAGTACAGTGCCATGGGCACTGGGCAGAGCTGTGTTGGGCACTGTGTGTGCGCAGGTGGGGGGGGAGGGGGAACAGGACAGTGGGAGGGCGAGGGGCGCGGAGGAGGCAAGGAGGGGGCGCTGAACCAAGGGGCCGCTACTCACGTCTGCTGGGGCCTCGGCTGCAGACACCAAAGGCCTTCTGTTGTGTCTCACTGCAGCCCACTCCTCCCCCAGGGACGACGTTTTAGGATCCAGAAGGAATGTCACACTTCAGCAATAGAAGGGTAGTGTTTTTAATGACTCAACTTGGTTCTAATTAAAGAAACAGCATTTTGATTAGCAGCAGTCTGACCTGGGGGCACGGACTGGTGAGGTTTGCTCCTTAAGATGTGCTTGGAGTTCAGGATGTGCAAATGGTCTTCCCAGGGTGCGGCTGGATGAGCGTAGGACGGCGCCAGCACTGGCGGCCCATGTCTGTGCCGACCTCTCTTCCATATGTAGCCTCATGCCCAGGCAGTGCCCTGAGCCAGCATCCCACTACCCCCTTCTAGTAGCGTCCATCTGCTCCATCTGCAGCCTCTGGCCAAACACCTCCAGGGCTGCTCGCAATCTTCCCCGGCCCCCAAGCAACACCTGGAATTTGCTTGCCTGGTGACCTGCTGCCCGGGGTCTGTATGGGGAGGAAAGACAGCAGGTGTCTGGCATTATTTGGCATGAGCAAGAGGGTGAGAGACACTGAGAACAGGCTGTCCTTCTGAATTTAGACCTTGAAGTAGAATCCTCACAAGTGGGGCCTCAGTGACTTTATTTTATTTTATTTATCTTTTCTCAATGGACACAGCTTCCCAAGACAGGCCCCCAATCACTGTGCACCATTTGGATCCTCAAGGCACAGCATGGCCCTATTAGAGCCTTGAAGAGATCCCACACACACACACACACACACGACCCCACAAGCTGTACTCGGGCCCCCAAGGCCCCCAGGGAGGGCTCCTGCAACACACCCAGTGGGCAAATGGTTTAGGACCCTCAAAACCTCCACCCAAACCTGTCATTGCTGAGCAGTCCTCAGGCAAGCGGCAGGTTCCTCTGTGACCTCGTGAGAAAGCAATTGCTTCGATGGGGTGCGCCTCCTCCCACCCAGGGCCCCAACCTTGTGCTAACAGGCGCTCTGTGCCTCTCAGCTCCCAAATTATTTCTCAGAACCGGAAGAGTGTCAAATGCTGTCTCTTTGAGAAGAAACAAATGTTAGATGAGCCTTGCAGGGCTGCTGTGTTTGTTTAGAGAAAATTATCTTCCTGGTAATGGGGCTGTTTGTTCCTGTGGCAACAAGGTCAGCACAGGACTTCAGGAGTGGGACCAGGGGCTCCAAGGACTAGAACAGCACGACAGAGCCCTAGTTCAATGAGACAGGGCCCAGGTGAGGGTCGAAGGCAGGTCCCACGGGCCAGGCAGAATCAGCAAGCTGCACCCACAGGCAAAGTGACTCAGGTGTCTGCTGAGGGGACCCCAGGGTCAGCCCTAATCTTAGGGCATGAAGAGGGGACATCTTCTAGGACAGAAGGCCTGACTTCCACCTTCAGAAACCACTACTGAGCCTCTAGCCTCATCTCACAAGAAGAGCCACATGGGAAGAAAACAATCCTCCAGTTAATTAGTGGGATTAAAATGCATTTTGCATTTTATAATTATATGTTTCAATTATATCATGAATGTTAATTGGAGCTCGACAATGCAACTTGGAGCTAGCAGGAAACCAGAATGGACAGTTTCTCCCTGAAATGGCCACAGCTCCCCTGCCCTAGGACACACAGGATGCACTGGGTGATGCCTCACAGGCCCCCCATGTCTAAGGAATTTCCACCACATCCTCAGCAAGTGGCTTGGTGCTCCTGCCAATGCTCACCTGAACCCACAGCAGGGCACCTGCTGTTTCCTCTGCTTGAAACCCCCTCCCCAGGCCCCACAACCCTGTGGTCAAACTCTTCTAAGACTCAGCTCAAGTGTCCCCTGTGCAGGGGGTCCTCTGAGGACACAGCAGATGCCCCACTAAGCATTTCCACCCTGCCCAAGTCTCTCCTCAGCTTCCTTCCCTGGACTTACCCATCTCCCATTCCCCAAAGCCCACCTGGGGCCTGGCACATAGTGGGTGCTCCATAAATTCACGCTGCAGGGGAAAGCATGCGCCAGCGTTCCTGACCAGCTAGACCAGACTCTGGCCTGACCTGGAGTCTGGAAGCCAGACCCAGGTTTGCCAGCCACTCATGTAGTGAAATCCTGGCCACCACTGCTCGGTCCAGGAGTCCTGATCAAATCCCCTGGCCACGCTGCCTCTGGCCTGCTCCCTGGAGACCCAACCATGCCCTGGGAAAGAGAAATACCAGGAAAAGAGGCCCTGCCCCAGTACAAACCCTCAACTGGTAGCTAATGAGACAAGAAGTGCCCCCTCACCCACCGCGTTCCCTGCCTCCCATCCCATCATGCTCTTCCATCTATTCTGTGTTCAGTTAGGCAGCTCAGATCTCAGGAGAATCCTGGACCAGGGCTGCAGCAGGAGCTCAGGCTCAGCTGGGGAGTCCTGCAGAGCTGGGTTGCTTCACCTCTCTGAGCCTCAGTTTTCTCATCTGTACAATGGGAGTCATAAGAGCACCTGCTTCGTAGGGTCATTCTGAGGGCTGAAGGAATAGTGTGTGTAAAGGGCTTAGCAAGTGCAAGGCAGGATGCTCAGGGAAGATCAGCTTTTATTACTACCATTCTTAGCCTCCTAAATCCAACCTATTTGGGAGCATTTTTCTAGAAAAAAGGTTTCAGGCAATAGTCAGCAGGGGTCTTTGGGGGACTCTGTACTCATAACCATCAGATCACAAACACCAGCAAAAAGGAGAACTGGCTGGCTCAGGGCCCTGGAGGTGCGGCTGGCAGAAGAGGCAGGATGTGAGTAACAACGCCCCCAAAGCATCCCCAGGGTGTTCCAGACTCAGGGCACCAGTGTGCCAGCCTCACTGCTCACCTGCCAGCACTTACCAGTGTGTTCCACGTGCCAGACACTGGGCAGGCTGCTGGGATCCAATGGTGAGCAAAACTAGACGTGGTCCCTGCTCTCAGAGAGCATATTGTCTTTGGGGAGAGTCAGAAAACAGTAGATGCCCACTGTAGGTCGGGCGGTTACGGAGTGGGGCGCCCCTCTGAGGATCATATAAAGATGAGAAGGAGCCTGCTGGGTCCAGGCAGAGGACACAGCGTGTGCGAGGCCGTGTTCCAGGAACACAAGGCGGCCAGGTGGCCGGAAGGTGGTGGCGAAGGGAAGCTGTCAGTGGGGCAGCTCCCGCAAAGGAAGGAGGGTGGGTTGTGCTCTGTGCAGTGGCCAGCTGCTTATTAAGATCCCTGGTGCCAGGCTCTGTGCTGGACCCTGCAAGACCGGCAACGTGGGTCTTGCCATTGGGGAGTGTCTTGAGTCCCTCAGGGCGCGGAGCTTGTTGCAGCCACATTTCAAGAAGGCTTTTCAAAAAAAAAAAGAAGGCTTTTCAGAGCAGGTGGGGGATGGTTTTCATGCCTCATTTGCACCCACCTGGCCCAGTCCACCTCCAGAGTGGCATGGACCTTGGCTGGGAGTTTGAAATGATTTCAGCAACTTGGCTCATGAATATTCATGCCTGGGCCCCCAGGTAGACAGCTCTGAGCCACTTGGCTGGGCAAAGTGGGCAGGACTGAGCCCGAGGCTAGAGATTTCAAGGTCTCCTTCCTGTGCTTCCTCCCCACGCCCCGCTGCTCACTTTCTACCTGAGCCTGCTTAAGTAATGTGGCTGACGGAGCCCAGGGGCACTGAAATGATTGGCCTGGTCAGAGCCATGGCCGCATGCAGACCTGGAGGGTGCTGTGGGCTGATTTGCCCCTGAACTCCAGAAAGACCTGTGTAAGTCTCCTAGGGCTACCATATCAAATTGCCACAGCGTGGCTTGAAACAACGTAAAATTTCTCTCTCATACTTCAGGAGGCCAGAAGTCCGGAGTGAAGGTGTTGGCAGGGCCATGCTCCCTCTGCGGGCTCTGGGAAAGGACCCTTCCCTTCCTCTTCCAGCTTCTGGTGGCTCCCGCCGTTCCTTGGGTTGTGGCCCTATACCTCCAGTCCCTGCCTCCATCTCCACATGGCCTTTTTCTTTGTCTCTCTGTGTCCTCTTATCTTATATGGACACCAGTCATTGGATTTAGAGCCACCCTAAATCCAGGATGATTTCATCTCCTTATAATTGTATCAACGAAGATTCTCTTTTCAAGTAAAGTCATATTCTGAGGTTCTGGTGGACAGGAATGGGGGGAAGGGGACACTAGCCACTGTAGGAGGATGGCCCTGGCAGGGAGTGGATGTGGGATGCTGGCCGTGTGCCATCTGGGCCCTCACTGGTGCTTGCTACCCCTCTGCAACCTTCACTTCCAACCATTCCTATGCTCTGTGACTCCCACTCTGTCACCACCTCATCACATTCCCTTGGGTCCCTTTGAGGGGGCCCCTGAAATTCCTGGAGATGTACCCAGCTGCCAGCCTGGCTCAGCCTGCACCTCCTCACCAGGCTTCTGGGACCCTAGTGCTGGTTGTGGCTAGGGTACTAGAGGTCCAGAGAACACACAGTGAGCTCTAAGGAACTTCTCCATAGATACTGCTCTTCTGCACCAACCCTCAACACCACAGAAACACTTGAATTATAGCCACACAGTATGAGCAGGTTGGCCAGAGGTGGTGAAGGCCTGGGCCTCCCAGAGCCTGGGGGGTGAAATGGGCATGCAGCTGCATCTTTAGGAGATGGTGCCCAGCACCCCCACCTTGGGCTGGGAGCCTGGGCCTGTTATTGCCCTGGATACCTGAGGCTCCCTTGGTTCGGTCATCCATAGGCAGAGCTGGGGACCAGACTCCACTGTAATATCCACTGTTACTCACACCCTGCCTCTTCCACCAGCCCCACCTCCAGAGCCAGTAATAAAAGCTAATGAGGCCCCTTCCCTCCCCGATGTTCTGGATCTGAAGCACAGAAATGCCCCTGCCCACCTGTCAGGGATGGGGGGTGGCTGGAGGTTTCCAGGTGAGGGTGGCCTGCAGGGAGCGCTGCTCCCCTTCAGCACATTTTTTGGAGCCCAGCACCTGAGCCCAGCACCTGGTGCCCAGTCTTCCACTGAGAACTTCCTCACACCTCTGATCTTACCCAAGGGGCTCTTACTGCCACCACTGCTGGGATGACCTCCTAGGACAGGCAAGGGAACAGGTCCTGACTCCCTTGGAATGTGTTGGGGGAAAGTTGTCATTGAAAACATGTCTGAGTCACAACAGAGCCGGGAAGCATAAGCCGCTGTTGGCCTTGATGGAACATGGGAAAGAACGTTCCAGCAGAAACAAAGGCAGAGCCATCCTAGGACACCTGAGCCCGGAAAGGCTGTCTGTGTGGCCGGCAGGCAGGCGGGGTGTGGGGATAAGAGCCAAGGCTGGGCTGAGGTGGGGCGGAAGTCCTGGTGAGCAGAGGAAGGGGGCCACTGCAAGAGCTGCACAGGGTCTAAGATCCCTTTAACTCCTGCCAGTCATGCTATCCGGGCCCGGGAGCTTCATGGGCGGCAGGCCTTTGGACAGGGAGTGGGCACCGGGCCTTCCTGTGGACTGGCACTTTCTAGTCAGTGGTTGTGGGGCCTCTCGATGCTTCTGAACATCCTGCACTGATTGCATCAGCCCAGCGGCACTTTGGAGAGGCCATGTGACCCCATCACCTCTGATCAGCTAAGGATGCCCCCGCGTAAATCTCCCAAATCCCCAGGGAATAGCCTTCCTGTAAGTGAAATAGGTGTGCCTTCCCACCACAGGGGAGGGCCACGGGGACAGGCCATGGGGCTGAGCTCACAGGACACTCAGCTCTGGTCACATGGAAGGGTAGAGGATAATGAAGTCCCTTGTCACATGGGCACATTCACAAAGGGGCCCCTGCCCAACTCAGACTGCCTATGTCCTGCTTCTTTTCCTCAGAACAGCACTGAGTATCCTTGGCACAACCCCCCAGGAACAGTTCAGAACAGCGCTGCACTCAAATCGTGGTGTGGGAGAGAAAAGCCAGGGCCCCCAAATCCCTCAGCAAGTCAGTTGCATTCATGGGCCACTTAGAATATCAGGGTTCACTGCCAGGGGCATGTCAGACCTAGGGGAGAGGGACTGGCTCCACGCAGGCTCCCCCAGACCCTTCCTTTGGGAAGGTAGTGGGAGCTGATGGGGAGTCACAATATATTTTTTCTCTTTGTAGATTTTATTTACTGTATAGCCCTATGTTTCACATTATAATGTGTCTGTCATTTTTAAATGTGGTTGATGAATATTATACACAGAAATTGCACAAATCCTAAGTACACCCTTCAAGAAGGCATGGTACCGCTGTGTAACCTAATCCAGTGAACAAAGAGGACATTGCAGCACCCAGACACCCTCCCTCCTCCCAATGTAACTATTATCCTGCCTTCCTAATATTATAGACTCCTTTGCATGATTTTTTTAAACTTGACGTCAATGGAATCCTACAGTGTGACTTTATTGCATCTGGCTGCTCCCTCAGAATTATGTTTGTGAGATTCATCTATTGTGACTTCATCTACAGCAGAAGCTTGTTCCTTTCAGTCGTATATAGTATTCCATTGTGAGAATATGCCGCAGTTGATATACTGGGTTCTTTCCAGTTTAGGGCAATTACAAATAATGCTCCTATGAACATTCTCGTGAAAGTCTTTGACATGCATTTCTGTTGGAAATGTATCTTGGTGTGAAATTGCCAGGCGAGAGTATGCATAGAGTAGCAAAGTACTGACTGCTGGTTTTAAGCATGCTTTTGTGGTGAGAATGGGGACTGAGATGATGGTGGGGAGGGGGTGATGGCCTTTATCCCCAAGGCACCTGTTATTATCAGCTAGCAGCATAGCCTTGAGGGGTCATAACTGCTCCCCACACCATGACCTTAATCCCCTGGGTTAAGGCCCCTTTCCTGCCTTTGGGCAAGAGCCACTCTCTGAAGATCTATATCACAAGGCTAAGGGGGGCTCCCTAGGCCAAGGCAAAGGAGTGTGGAGCAGCAGGAGGGGAGTCAGGCCAGACAGACATTCAGGGGCCCTTCAATTGCCAGCCTTTAGACAGCCAGGGGGTCGGAGGAGCCAACTGCCTTCCCCTCCCTCTAGCTCCCTCCCTCCCCCTCACTTCCTCCCCTCCCTCTCCACTGGGGAAGGGCCCTGAGCGTCCCCCTGTGGCTTTCACCTTGGGAGACAAGAGGTGCATTTCCCTCACCTGAGTAATGTGCAGACCCCACTTAAAGGGGAAATATTGTGGTTTCTCTCTGTTGCCTTAATTTACATTTAGTATATTGTTAGTTAAATATGTACAAAAATAAAACTAGGCACACGTTCGTTATGCATAGAGTTCTTCTACAACCATAAGGCTAAAACAAATTTATACATGAAATAAAAACAAACTGCAAAACCAATGAACTTCAAATTAACAACGTTAATTTAATAGGACAAATGATAGTGCTTTCCTGAAACTAAATCAGCACACACAGCAGGATTCTGGGTGGCCTGCTGCGGTCCTCTGGTGTTTTCTGACTTCACCACATGCTGGGTGATGACTCACCCCTCCCACTACCCTTTCTCCATTCGGATCACTTCCAACCCTACGTGCCTGCCGTCCCAGACCCTCCTTGAGCCTCTGTTTGCTCATCTGTAAAATGGAGAGTAAATTTGTTGTGAGTTAAGCCAGTTGCTGCACATGTAGTGCGTGGCCAGGGCTGGTCTCACGGGCAAGTGACCTGTACAGCCAAACAAGCCCCTGCATTTTCATTTTGCATCGTGCCCCACAATTTACATCAAAGGCCTCTGCAAGGCACAGAGCCAGGCACACAGTTGGCACTCAGTCGGAGTCAGCTATTGTTACCGGGTCCCTGTCCTCGTTACTAAGGGCAGTTTCTTTGTGGTAGTTTCCCCTGAAGACAGTTTTTTACCTTCCCATTATGTATACTAGGGGTTGGAGGGGCCGCCTCATGTGTGTGTGATTGTATTTGACTAATTCTTGGAGTTCAGGGTGAGCTCTGGGGTGGGGACGCAGGTGTGTTGACCGAGGGATGAGCATCTCCGGTGGCATGGAAGGGCTGAGAACACCAACCGGTCCAGAGCCCTGTCACTCGGAACCAGACCCCCAGGCTTCGCTGACATTCAATCACTTTTATCATAACGTGCAAAATGAGGCCAGGAGGAATACTGCTATTTTCTGGAAACCACTTAAGTAGGTGGCCAGAGTTTAAGTTAACAGGTTATGGAGGTAAAGACACTTTAATGGATTAGAAGCACACGCGGAGTTGCTCATTTAATTTCCTTTCTATTGCTGTTCTCCTACAAAACAGCACAGATAGCCCTTTTTCAAGAGCGAGGTATTAATAATCGCGGCATTCTGCAAGAGGAGGAAAGGGCATTAAGATTTGGCAAGGTCTCTCAATTTGTCCCTGACTTCTCAAGGCTCCTCAGCTGGCCCAAATAGGGGACAGACCCAGGGGATTCACTGCTCAAAGTGCTAGGATGTGGAAGCGGCACTTAGCCACTGTCACCAGACTCAAGGAGCATCCCTGCCTACCTGGAGCACATCTCTGCAACGACAGTCCATCAGCTCTGGCCGCTGCCCTGGCCGTGTGGAGAGGCCTGCCAGAGAAAAAGGAATGCTTACACCCCAAAGCGCAGGCATCGGTATTCTCAGTCATCATGGAAGACTTTGTTCCCCAAGAACAGTAAGTGTTTCCTTGGGGGACACAACAGGGTAAGGGCAAAGCTTGCTCCCTGAGCTTGGTGATCAGCCCTCAGGGCCAGTGTCCTGGTGGAGGGGCAGAAGGAACCTCCCCCCACGCAGTGTCACCCCTGAGCACCCAGGTTCCCCTGAGCACCCCTGAGCACCGTGCATCCAGTACAACAGCCGCTGCCCGAAAGAAGGCTGGTCCAGAGTGAGATGTGCGTTTTAGATTTTGAAGACTTGTATGGAAAAGGAGGGCGAAGTATCACATTAGCTAACTTTTATATTGATTTCATGTTGAAATGCTATTTTTGATATATTAAGTTAAAGTGTAGTATTAGAATTAGTGCCACCTGTTTCTTTTTCCTCTTTTATGTGGCTGCTAGACAGTGTAAAGCAGATATGTGGCTTGCATTGCATTGCAACTGGACGGCGCTGCTCCAGAGAGAACAGAGGAAATATCTCCAAAGTCAACCAAGGATGGTCAGGATTCTGACAAGGGGAGAGGGGCCTGAGCTCTCCCCTAGCAGACCCCCAGCAGGCACTTTCCCGAGCGCTGGCCCTCCAAGGCCTCCCGAGCCAGCTCCTAAGGTGAGGCAGGGATGGGAACACCTGCCAGGAGGCGCCTGGAGGGAGAACACAGAGGCTGTGCTATTCCAAATACTATCAGGATGAGAGAGTCGCACTCTCTCATCAGGGGCCACCTGAGTGCTGACAGATGGCCCAAGGTGTCACATTCTCTTCTGAGTCTTAGTACGAAACCTGGAGAAGCAGTCCCAGGTCTGCCGCCACATCAATGCGCACAGACATTCACCACTCACAGTGCCACCTTTAGGGCTAACGCAGCATGGTCGTTTGCAAACGAATAAATCGGAAGAGTTATATTCCTTTAAAATGTAGACGTATCTGGGGTATCCACTTAACGATGCACATGGAATAAATTACTTTGGGATGACACTTTTTAATTGAATTGAACTAACAGCTTAGTAATGTGTTGCAATAAGAATATTAGGATAATTAAAAGATCTGAAAACTCTTGCGAAATTAAATGATTAAACATAATGCTGAGTAAATGAGCAAGCTCGCATATATTAATCAGTTGTGGGCCTCAGCAAATGGCTGTGTAACTAAATGCACATTAGGCCCTACAAACGCATGGCTCCCCCTCTCCACACTGCCTTCCATCACTCGCTCTTTACTGCCACGCTGGGCAAGCTGCTTTTTCCACAGATAAACAATATGCTAGTAATTCAGTGAGTGTGACGGGAGCAAGAGCTATTGCTCCTTGGCAAACGCTCATTCCTTTGGTTGTGGGCTGCATAGTTAATTTTCAGTCTCTGTTTTTAACTGAAATGGCACTTTACAGGGCACAAATTAATGGAATCCTGGCTTCCATTCTCTCCTCCATGTGAGATGTCACTTGTTTCCTGTTAACCCAGTTACCTCCATGTGCTTTAGTTGTCTCAGGGCTGTTAGTTGGGCACGTTGGGCTTAAGAAGCAGAGGTTGGAAATGTCATGTTGGAAGAAAATCCTAATTCCAAAGGCCCCTTGGCCAAAGCTGGCGGCTCCTGGGGTGGAGGGGGAGCCAGCAGCTCCGGGGACTGTCCCAGGAGGGTGCTTCCTGCACCCCTCCGTTGCTCTGCAATCCGTCTGCCAGCCAGCACTGAGCAGGTGCCTTTTGTATGACCTAGAAAACCGATTAACTCCTTTCCTCAGCTCATCTCCCACCTGCTCAGAGATAACACAGGTAATTTCTTTTCTGATCATATAAATCTTTCATGCCCAAGTCTCACTCATAATTAGTTGCATAAAAATTCAGGTTACAACTCAATCTGTTATTAGGAAACATAAAAACAGCGAGAAGTTTTGTTTCACTCGCTAATAAAAACTCTCAAGGTCTCTGTTACAGAGAACAGAAGGGATGTGGTATCTCATTAAGGCTAAAATTCAATTCAGAGCAGAATCTCACTTGCTGGAATTGATGCTGAATATATTATTTAAAAGAAAAAAAAGGCCCCAGCCACTCGGGCACGTCTGTGCTCACCCCACCCTGCACTGCACCCCAGACTCCCGCCCCTCAGCAGGGCCGAGAGCCTCATGCCTTCTACACCAGGGCTGCGAGAAGCCCAGCAGAGGCAACTTCTCAAATGAAAATACATTCCCCCAACTAAAGTGCTGAACAAACCCGTTTTGCAGCACATCACGTGGGAAAATAATACAGTGGAATTCCATTAAGCCGATGGCTCCTAAGGAACAAGTCAGCTTTCTGAAAAGCTCCAGATGAAGCGCCGCAATTGTCTCAATGGCTTCGTGTAATCGACTACCAGGGACACTGGATTCATCTTCCCCAATTTGGCAAACTCAGAGCCATAAAAAAGGATTGCACTCCCATAATTACCCGCGCCCGGCGAGCGGGCCCTTCCAGGCGCGTGTGGCAGGGCTCCTGCCTCTGCAGCCACTGTCCCTCCCTCGGGCCCAGCTCGGGCCTGGAAGCCCACGAGGCAGCGCTCACTGGACTCAAGTTAGAATGCGAGGCGCCCTCACAGAGCCAAGGCTTTGAACTCTAAAGATGGGTGTCAATTTTTCCAGAGACCATGAGTCCTGAAGACCCAGGCCCATTTGGAATTAGGGACTGTCCTTTCCAGATGGCACGGCCGCCATGCTCCTCAACCCCAGATCCAGGAATCCAGGTGGCCTGGGCTCCAGGTCATTGGGGGTGTTTTACAGGCTGCCAGGCAGGGCAGATAAGGGGGGTGATGGCCTGTCCTCATGGAATCCCAGCCCCAACATTGTCATCTGAAGTTGGAAGAGTCACACCCTCACCTCAGCAAATCTCATTCCTTATTTTTCTCCAGGGCAGAAATGCCAAAAATGCTCATTTGTCAAAACTCTGAAAGCCACTGGCCTGAGCCAACAAGGAGAGAAGCAATCAAGGCTTTGTCATCAGAGGAGGTGGACGGCCCCAGTGCCCTTTCAGATTTAGTCCAAAATGTATTTCGCCACCGTCGTGACTGCCCTCCAGCTGCCACACCGGCCGCGCGGGCCAGGCCAGCCCAGGAACGGAGCGCTAATACATTCCGTGGCGCAGTCTCTTTGTGGAGAGGAGAGCCCAGTGCCCCTTGACTGAGGAATAGCAGCATAATTAATACAACAGAACATTTTTGAAATGCTAATGCACGCTCCCCACAAGTTAATTTTCTTTTTTTCTTATTGGCTATTTTATATAGCATTTCACAGTCCTGTAGCTTCAATCGCTAGATGTGCATCGTAAAAATGACAACACGGTGATTTAAAGAGGAGAGTCCATCAGAGCGAAATAGATGGTGTGCTTTCCAAGTATCAGTTTAGCACCTCTTACCTGGGGTCAGTGTTCATTTCCGATATGTCATTAGAGCGCCCTGTTAATCTCTCACAGTGGCCGTGTGCTTCTTCCCTGGCTCCCTGTTGGGTTATAGAGATAGCGGAGTGGAACCCTGCAGGACGAGCCACGCTGGGCACTTGGAGAGGGAAGGGGAGAGAGTAGGCCATCGGGTGTGTGCGCACAGGTTTCCATCCGCAAGTCGGGGGTGAGCGACCTATGGCATCAAACTTGCCTCCTCTCTCCGTCAGCTTTACAAGCACAGTGTTCACCACACCAATATTCATGAAACTCCAAGCTGCAGTCAACCCTGCAGCCAGCAGCCCAACCAGAGGAGAGAGGACACACTATGATGCCCTGTGGAACCCTGCAGACCGCATGTCAGCTCAAGGCAAAGGGCACTAACAGATGGAGCAGGGCAGCCACTTCCCCTCTGGTGAGGGCTTAAACCAGAGCACTGGCTGATTGCAACTGCCCCCTGCCCCCCTATAACCCCCACCATCCCATGTGAGTATGGATTCCTAAGAAAGCCTTCAAACCCAACTGGCCCTGTCTCATCACCAAGAGACCCCAAAACAGCAATGCTCCAAAGGGCTTTCTTTCATTTTCTTCTTGAAATAACATCTTTTGTTTCAAAGGAAGATATTCTAATTTTACACAATTGCACATTAAATTGAAAGATAGCTCATCTCAGACCCACTACCTCCCCAGTCCCATGCCTCAGGAACTATCTCCACTGGCAGTGGAACCCATCCAGACTTTCTTCCTGCCTGGACAGACACCCACGTAGGTATTTTTGTGACCTCGGATCAGATTCTACACAATGTTTTCCAACTTACTTTTCTCATTTAAAATGATTTCAGGTCAGTTTTACAAATAGATTTACCTGACTCCTTCCAATAGCTGTATAATATTCTATTTGGGGCTGAAACACAGAGTATTTAACCAACCCCATGGTGTTGGGCATTCAGGTTGTTCTTGGTTTTCCACTGCCACAAACAGTGCTGCAATCGGCATCACTGATCAAAGACATCTTTGCACATTTGGGTGAGTACATTGTCAGGTAAATTCACAGAAGCTTCTAGAGGGGTCTGACTTTGCAGGTGCCTCCCAGGGCAGCTCCTCCAAAAGTCACAGGCTCTCATCTGTAGGTCTTATGGTTTCCACAGTTAGGGAAAGACTAAGCATCCCACCCCCTCCCTCCCTGTCTTAGAATGAGCAGGAAGGCAGCTGTGATTTGCACAAGAAGCTGGCTGCAAAGACAGATGGGCCAGGCCTCCACCACCTCCAGTTTAATCTGCAACTGCCTCAGAACTCCCCAGGACTCTGTAGTCATCCACAAACTCAGAGGTGCAAGTGGAGGGTATGGCACAGGGGCAGCCCAGGAAGCCTCAGGAGGGCTCAGTGGGTGGAAAGGTGAGGGCCTGAGATGGGAGTGGCATGCTGTGCCAGTTCCTGTGGGGGCTTCAGGCTTTCCCCAGAGGTCAGGGTGGATGTCCAGATCCTGAGCCTGGTAGCAGGAAGCCTTTGGAGGGCCTCTGGCCTGTGGCCATGGGAGTGGAGGAGAGACCGAGCTGGAAGGCTTGGGAAGGAGAAGGTGACCAGACCTGGGGACCTTGGGAGCAAGAGGCTGAAGGAATGGAAAGGACAATGAGATGGGGCCCAGGGAGAAGGGCTGGCCCAAGAAGATGAGGTGAGAGACAGGACAGGCTGTCTAGGGTGGAAGTCTGTGGACATCAGAGCACCAGGTCCAAAAGACCTCAGGCCAGTCCCAGTGGGAATGCCAGGGGTCACATTGCTCCTGGGGCCACACAGGGCCTGGCTCCCAGCAGGCACTCAGCAGGTGGGGTAGTGTAAGTGACTGTATGACCGATGGATTTTCATATTCGTGATCTCTTTTCAACCACGCCATGTTGTACTAACCAGGGAGGGCTCTGCTGGCTTCCCAGACAGTAACTCCTCTCTCTTGAAGCATAGTGGGTTTAACAGAAGGAGCCTGTGGCACTGATGACTCCCAGTGTTCCCAGGGACCAATGGGCTGTCCCATGGTCTGTAGGGAACCGTAGTGTGTGTTGTCTGTGGAGCAAGGGCAGGTGGAAGCCTCCTGGTGTCAGGGTCATTTCCCCAACCCCAGCTTTCCCAAGATCCCTGCAGATACGGGCTCGGGTGTGGAGAAGAGGGGTGGAACTAGGGCCTGGGAGAGTAACATACCAGCTCTGTCGGCTCCTCAGCATGTTTCTCAGAATCTTTTCCTTCCTGACTGGCCAGAGTAGGGTCAGAAGGTGAAGCTAAAGGAGGGTCATCTTGGTACAGATGGGGTTACAATGACAGGAAGGACCACTTCAGCGGGGTGCTCCCGACAGCCAGATGTCAGTATAAACCAGGGTACTGGAGGCAGGACCTTGGGGTCTCCAGGGATGGAGAAGTGTAGAAAGGGTCCTGGGGTATCTATATGGTTTGTTTCTGTGTGTGGTGTTTATAAGGGAGCATTAAAACCCAGATGATGTTTTATCCCAAAGATGTTTGACCCCTTTAAACCTGAACCTGAGCCTGTTGCTACAATGTGCAAAAGAGAAACCTGTCCTGGGCCGGACCCAGCTTTGGCTGTAGGTTCCTGACATGGGCTGCGTCCCGGTGAGGCCCGTGCATGTCCCCACACAGGGCCTGCAGGTGTCCTGATGCAGGAGCCATTTGTCAGCATGCTGACTTCTGCTCAGGGGTGTGCATGCCCCTCTCTGTCGGAGGCAGTGGGACTCCTACAGGGGCCCCGGTCCACATAAGACTGCGATTGTAACCATGAAATCATTCAGTATCACAGCCACAAACAAAACACACTTGATCAAGATAAACTGCCCACCCCATTGCCAAGGCAGCATTGCCAGTGCCCAGTGCCAGGGGCTTCCCTGCCTACCACCCCCAGCCTGGCGGAGGAGCTGTGGGGTGGACACAGAAGCACCATATTTAACTCATCAATTACTTTCTCTGACCTCTTGAGGAAGAGATCCAGAGTTTTTCTGGGAATTTACAATTTCCTCCTCTCCCTTCAACCTCAGTGCATTGAAACGGGGTGCTAAGAAGAAAAAAGCCCTGTGCTGACCTGCAGGGTGTTGGTCCTGCCACCCTAACTCTGGGCCTCAGTTTCCCCATCCTCCACAGGGGCACAGGCCTGCCAGTGGTGTGAGGTCCCGATTGCCAGCCGTGCAGGGACGCTGGATGGCTTGCCTGTTTGGCACCTCCTATCAGCCTCTGAATCCCTGGTCTGCAGGCTAGTTCTCCAGAAGTGAACCCACCAAATGACACATTTGTCAAGTGTAGAATAATTTTTCAAACCTCTGGTTTCATGGCTACCCTGGTGATTGTTGAAATTTCTCTAGTTTTGAGGGTTCATGCCCTGCCCCAGAGGCTCCCAGACCGGCACCCTGGTTTCACCAGCAGAGGCAGGGTGGGGCATGGCAGGGCAGAGATAAAGCCTAGAATTTTTCACACTGATCTTCCACCAGCTTCCCTGGTTTGAGCTCAGATGTCGTGGGCATGGTTGCATGGTGCTGAGCTCCTCTGCCAGCTGGTGCCAGCGTGGCCAGCGAGCATGGGAAAGCCCAGGACACAAGTGGACAACAGCAGGGAGTTTGGTTGGGGTCCAACTAAGCGGGAGCTATGGAAGATGAGACCGGAAATGCATGCTCGGGGGCCTTAAATGCCAGGCAGAGGAGTTTGCTCCCTCCGGAGACAGAAGGAGGGGAAGAGGTCTGTAGGGAAGCCACCTGCAGAGACATCCCCAGGAAAGAGGCTGCGGCTTCGGCCAGTAATGAGGTCCTGACCAGGAGCAGCCTCGGAGGAGACTAGGAGAGAGGGGTGGATTCAGAGGGGTGCAAAGGTGGTTGGGCTATAATTGTAAAATGGGGAGAGGTGAATGAGATTTGGGTTCATTCATCCCTAAAATGGAGCGTTCACTCAGGCAGCCTGCAGCCTCGGAGGCAGGCGCACCGCCGTCAAGTGCAGCGAGAAGCAATTTGCGGTGGGTCAAGATGTGGAGATTTCCAGACTGACAGATGGTGGAGGAGTCTTTGGAGAGGAAACGGGAAGCATTTTTCTTACCAAGATCTGTCCTTGGACAAAGCATACATTATAGGGTGCTCTCTGAAAGATAATTTAAAGAACCGACCCGAGACAGAAAGAGCCCATGCAAGGCGAAGAACTTCTCCCACCCCGATATTTTGGTGCCGCGCGTCTTGCCTGACACAGGAACTTTGCAGCAAAGGCCAGTGAGTCACTTTCTGTGTCCCAACAATGACGATCATAAAACTCAGTCTTCTGGAGTGGCCCCAGCCCAGTCACCTGCCTGCACCGAGCCCCTGCCACCGAGCCCAGTGTCAGCGGGTGAGCATGACAGGGGAAGGTTTGGCCTGTCAAGCTAGGGAGGGGAGCAAAGCCTCCTGTAGACCCCGCAGCGCAGGAGCGAGGCATGGTGAGTGCGGCCCTGTGCGCCAGCGGCCTGCCCGGGAGAGGACAGTGGGGGGGTGTTCATTTTCACAGGTAAACAATAAGCATTTATTTTAGGAATTATTATTCTTACTGTTAGTTATGGTTATTAATGTATACCATGGCTCTCGATGGTGCCACCGCTGACATTTGGGCCCACGTAATTCTCTGTTGCGTGGACTATTCTGTGCATTGTTGGATGGTTAGCAGCCTCCCTGGCCTCTTAGCCAGGAGGAAAACGCTCCTTCCCCCTGTCGTGATAACCAAAACTATGTCCAGACTTTACCAAGTGTCCCTGGGGGCAGAATCACCTTGGGTAGAGAACCGCTAATGTACACTAATGTAGACAAAGGGCCTTCCTTCGTCTTTCAGCAATAGGTGCACTCCCCCCACCACCACCCCCGTCTCCACCTGCAGCCAGGCACAAAGGCCCTGCCCCAAGAGAGGCCACTTATTCTCTGGGGCTCCCCATCCTCACCCACCCTGAGACTTTTCTTCTAAAATTGCCCCTTCTCTCTTTTGCATCCTAAAGTTCGCCCCTCCATCTGATCTTTTTCATTGGCTTGCAAACACGCCTTAAAACACAAACCAATCTTTACTTGGCCTTTCTCCAACCACCCCATCTCTCCGCACCCCTTCATAACAAAACTCTTCTAAAGAGCCCCTTCTCCCACCTCCTTATATCCTGTTCTCCTTCAGTCCATCCCAAAGACCACTTCACTCCCCAGCGCTCTCAGGAAACATTAGAGGTCCCAAATGTCAAGGTCCCAAAGGACCTTCAAGTTGCCTGTGATCAAATCTCAGTCCTGGTCTCTGAATGGAGCTCTTGGCAGCACTGGGCACAGATGACCCACACCCTCCGTCACCGGCTCGGGCTCCTGTGACTCCTCCCACCTCTAAACCTTGGGGGGCACCAGGACTCAATTCTAGGCTTCTTCCCTCAGACCACACTCCCTAGTGATCTCATTTGGTCCACGGCTTTAGATAGCATGCAGACATCGATGAATTCCAAAGGTGCCTCCCTGGCCTGGATTACTCTTCAGAGCCCCAGATTCAACCAGCCAGCTGCCTACCCCTTAGTCCACCTACTGCAGTAAAAAAAGAACCTGGATTTTACCTCAAAGGTCTGCTCTTCTTCCCTCAGCCTTTTAGTAAATGGAACCAACACCCACTTAGTTTTTCAGGCCAAAATTCTAGTATTCATTCTTGATTCTGCCCTTTCCCTCAGGCTCTCCCTCCCCACGTCTAATAAATCACCAGTCCATTAGCACTGCCACCACTGCTCTGTCCTAAGCCACTGACACCTGCAGCACAGGCTCCTAACAGGTCTCCAGTCTTCCTCTGTTGCCCATTCTGTCCACCCTCCACACAAGCCCCGGAGTGCCACCCCAAAACCCTCCACCCCTTCCTGAGGTTGGCCCACCCCCTCCACAGCCAGTCCTGGTGGTCCTTGCCCGAGTTGCGTTAGGGGTGAGCATGTTACATAAATCTGGCTAGTGGCACATGACGGGACGTGAGCATGGGGCTTCTAGGAAAGGCTTCCTGTTCTTACAGCTCACGCTCAACAGAGTCCCTGCTCCCCACTGTAGAATGAAGTGCCGCCTGCGGGCCTAGAACCGTAGGGTACAGCCGCAGGGTGAGGGCTGAGAGCGTGAGTCTTGGTGACCTCCTGGAACCGCTGAACAACCTACCCAGGAAACTCCCACCTTCTTGTATGTAAATGAGAGCTTTTCCTTATTAGTCAGCCCATTTCCAGTCAAGGTACAGGGCTGGGGAATGTCCGGCCCATGAAATCATTTGGTCTGGCCCTGCCAAGGCAACCGCAGGCAGGTCTCGAAATTCAATAAATCTAGGAGCTTTTTTCATAGCTAATTTTTAAGTGGATAATTTTGTATGGCCCATGAATGATGTTATAAATGATGTCCACATGGCCCTTGGCAGAAAAAAGGTCCACCATCCCATAAGAAAATGAAGACGTCTTGATGCATGCACAGATGGTCTTTAACAGCATAAATCAGACCATTTTAGTCTCCTGCTTAAAGTCCTCCAGTGGATTCTCATGCAATAAAACCCCAACTTCTCACCATCACCATAGGTCCTGCCAGCCCAGCTCCTGACCTCATCTCCATCTGCACCTCTTACCACTGCCCCAAAGGCCTCCTCTCTAACCCCAGGCTGCCCTTTTCTTGCTTGTGCCCGTAGCATCACCAGCCGGAGAGGTATGAGGCTCCCCCAACTTCCAACCCTGAACTATCCCTCCTCCCTGCCCTCCCAGCCATGTTACTAACACTCAGTGACCAAGGCCACAGGAACATCTCAGATGGGCCCTAAACCAGAACCCAAGGGGTGCCCAGAGGGAGGAGAGTCTGAACGTGGCTCACCCACGAACCTTAGGAGCCACGCTGGAAAGAGATGAAGGCCCTGAGCAAAGTTTCCTTTAAAAATGGATGTTGACAAGAGCTCCGTGGGCCCTGGGAGCAGCAGAGCCCACGGCTGGGCTCAGAGACTACTCATCAGGGGTTCATCAGAGCTGTGGCACGCTCAAGAAATTGGAATTGAAACAAAAACAAATACACTGATGTGAGCTGTTCTCCAAAATGGTCTGCTGGTGCCTGTTTACAAAACACAGCCATGACTTAGTGTTCTCAGGGGACTGGATAATTAAACAGAAAACAAGCTACATTTATTCCTGTTTGTGCAAGACCCCGATGGCTTCTGCCCTTTGCACGCAGGAAGAATGGTCCCGCTCAGAAGAGGGCAGGAGGTGGGTTGCGTGGGCTCAGCGGGACGGCTTCCTGCCTGTCTCCTCTGCTCTGGCTGCCTGCTGGACACACACCAGCCCCAGGGGACTCAGAGAACTGCCTGCACAATAGAGACTTGTGTCTGTTCCCTCTGCCTTGGCTGAAGGTTCTTAGTAACAAGAATGCCACAGTTCAAATCCTACTCACTGGAGAGATCCAGAACATGTTGTAATCTATATTGCAGATCAAATGCCTCGGGAAGGTTTAGAGGATTATCGATCCAGACAGAGAGGACATATCGAGGCTGCCTGTGGGCCCCTGCACCTCCTATCTTGCCTCACCCAGGAAGTGGCACCGTGTTACCAAGCCAGGATCAAACCAGGAACACAGGAGGGAATCATTCCTGACACCCATTTTCCTTGCCCCTCATACAAACTATTTCCAAGCCCTGTCCCTTCCTCTTCTCCCCATCTCACAGTCACCGCCTGTGTCTCACCTGAACTAGTACTGCCTCACCTGCTAAAGGGTCTCCCTGCATCCTATCCTCTCCCCAACAGCCCGTTATTCGCACAACAGCCAGAGTGACCCCTGTAGGGTGCAACTCAGATATATCCCTCCTTGACTTAAAATCCTCCCTATCCTTTCCATTGCCTTAAATTCAAACCTCTAATCCTTCACCATGCCCCTGCCTGGCCACCTGGCCACTTCCCACCTCTCTGACTGTGTCTGTGCTTTGCTCCCTTTGCTTTGGCCACACTGGCCTTCTTCAGTTCCCAGAGCATTCTCAGCCCATCTGACCTCAGAGCCTTTGCACAAGCTGTTTTCTCTGAATGCCCTTCTCCCCATTCTTGGCCTAGGTGGCTTCTTCCCACCTTACAGACCTCCACTTAAATGTCTCCTACTGAGAGAGCTTCTCACCACCACTCCCACTTACATCTTAACAGGCTGCCCTGCTGTTCTCTCAGCACCTTGTTCTTTCCCTCTGCAGTGCTGATTGTACTGTGGAATTTATTTACACATTCTCTCAGCCCACCTTGAGACCCCTCTCTTGAGCAGAGAGTCTGGACACTATCTGATGATAAAAGCAGTAGAAACAGACATGGGATGAGAGAGTGAGCTGCCTGGACAGAGGTGTTCAGGGGATATTGGAACAGAAGTTGGATCTTCTCTCATCAGAGGAGTCTCAGAGGGTTTCTGACCTGAATAACTTGGTCTTTCACAGATCCCTTCCACAGCTCACTATAGTTTCTTCTGAGGAAATGCATGGACCTGTATTTCTTTCTCTTCTGAGGGAGTATGTTAGGTAATTAACACCAGCTGCTGTAGAAAACCCCAAATCTCAGCAGTAGGCAGGCTGTTTCCTCACCCTTATCGGGTCTGAGCAGGTCAGGCCACTCTCAAGCAGCAACTAGGAGGCTGTGCTCTTTGCTTCCACAAAATGCAGACCACACAGTCTCCATGATGGAGAGAGGACAGTGTGGATGATGACTGCATTAGGCAGGGTTCTCCCAAGAACCAGGCCCAATGGGATGCATAGATGGGTGGGTGGGTGGATGGTGGGTGGGTGGATGGATGGATGGGTGGGATGGATGGATGGATGGATGGATGGATGGATGGATGGATGGATGGAGGGATGGATGGGATGGATGGATGGATGGATGGATGGATGGATGGATGGATGGATGGATGGATGGATGGATGGATGGGTGGAGAGAGAGGACTGGCTCACACAGTTTTGGCAGCTGAGATCTGCCATCAGGAAGCCGGAGACCCAGGAAGAGATGGTGTTTCAGTTCAAGTCCAAAGGCAGGAAAAGACCCATGTTCCAGCTTAAAGGCAGTAGGCACAGGAATCCTCTTAGCCTTTGTGTTGTGTTCAGGTCTTCAACTGATTGGATGAGGCCCAAGGGAGGCAGCTGGCCTTACTCAGTCTATGGATTCAAATGTTAATCTCATCCAGGAACACTCTCACACCCAGAGTGGTGTTTGGCCAAATATCTAGGCACTCCATGGCCCAGTCAAGTTGACACAATATATTAACCATCACAGTGACACCGGGCTGTGGCCAGGCATTCATGTCCCTTCGGTCAGACCCCATCACTTCCTGGCTCCGGGAAGCTGGGAAACAGTCTTCCCAAGTGCTCAGAAATTAGAAAACGAACCAGGGTCCTGGAACACACAGCCTGGCACTCTTGCTGGTTAGGTAAAAGCTGTCTGCTTATCCCCACTGAAACCTTATATAAAAGATTCTAACCCTTGACATTTATGTGAATTTTTGCAAATTCTGAGTAACCAGTATATAACTGCATGAGATAATACATTATTTTCCTTGAAGTCACCAAAGGAATAAGCAGTTAAGACACTTTCCTTCTGCAAATATCTTGAGCAGAGGCATTCCCATCATGTTTGGGAGTAGGCTCTGACAGGCATGGAGATGTATAGACTGGCTGACCTGACTGAGGCTCCCCCAGGCACAGAGACCGGCCTCCGAGGGAGAGCTGGAGCATAGCACCAAGGCGGCCATACCCCCGCTCACCAGGAGGCCCTGGGCTTTCCCACTCAGCACTGACCCCAAGCTCCTTCCAACTAATGCTTCTGCTACCTGCCACACCCATGGCCCCCCGGGGCACCCCGAGACCGTGGTGTCACAGCCCTGGTGACTGAGCTCAGCTCTAACTTTCCACTCCTCTGCACACAGCAGACATATTATGGTTCAGTTTTCCCAAAGCTAAAAAGGTTTATTGGCCAGAGGAGGCAAAACAGGGTCCAGAAGCTCAGAGGGTGCCCCTCTATAAACAAGGAGAACACTATGCCAGACTGGGGCTCCTTGGGAGTGAGACATGGGTCTGCCTTCTGCATCCACCCCCACCAGGCCTAGCACTGGGCACTCAAGGAGGGCTCTTCCAAGAGAGGGTGATCAGGCTCTGCAGGATCCAAGGGCTCTCCCCCGAGGCCTACGGACAGGCTACAGGTGTCTGACCCCACCTCCACCCTGCATCTATTTAACACTTGTCCTCCCTGCTAAGCTGTGAGCTCCAGGGAAGCAGGCACTGGGCCTGTTCTGCTTGCCAGTATATTTCCACTGTATTCTGCCACATAGTAGGTGCTCAATAAGTAATCATTGATTGAGCACTATCCTAATCTTTCTCTTGCTTAAAACTACTAATTAAGTTCCTTCTGTGTGCTAGAAATTATGTTAGGTGCTGGGGATACGAAAGAAATGAAACCAGCAGTTTACAAAGGTGTTTGTTTACACCAGAGAGCAGAACTTTATAACTAAACTATACTAATGATTATAGCAACACCAAGCAACATAAATTGATCAAAAAAGTAAATTACCCGCAAATATGCAGGTAACTAACTAATAAGTTCATTGGCATCTCCAAAAATGAAGCAAGGAAGAGGAAATATGATGATAGCACAAAAACTGAATCAGATTTTGCAAAAAGAAACAAGAAATTTTTGACAAGTGTAAGTCAGGCTGGTCCAGAGCCCCCTGTGCAGGTCAGACACAGCCCAGTGCTCAAAACACGGGTGTGAGATGAAAGGCCCTAAGAAAACCTGTTCCCGGCCTCCCCCCCGCCGAGTTCCAGCAGCTGTTGGAAAGGAGCCAGAGTGGCAGGTGCTGCTGGAGGGGAACAGGTCGGACACGGTGACCCCACCTCAGGCACGTCCACTCAGGAGGAGCCAGGGCAGCTCCACCCTGCAAGCGCCAGGTGAAATCACCGCATCCAGGAGACATTGAGATGTTGCCTGTCCCCTACTTGGTCAGGAGATGTTGCTTCTGTCCCACTCACCAACCTTATAGGGTGGCCCTGGTCACTGGAACAAGACCAGATCAACAGAGCTTGTCCCACAGGTGCCACACCTCCTTTGGCGACTCCCAGGTCACCTGAGGGGTTCATTCCGGGAAAAGAACATAAATTTATAAGAACAGTGTGAGAAGAGAGCCCAGCCAGCCTGGCTCTCTCCCCAGCCGGCCCTAGTTCCCGAGCAGCCCCTGCGCCTGGCCTCGGCCTGCAGGGCTCAGTCTAAAGCATCACTGCGCAGGCAGGTTGATTGAGCCCTGGACAGGGCCTTTTCACCAAGACCATCGTTTGAAAGATGGCAACTGTCCAGACAGGAATGTGTTCCATTAGTGCATTTCTGACATGCGAACACTAACGCCAACTGGACAAGAATCCGAGATAGGAATGTGTCCCATTAGTGCATTTCTAACATATAAATACTAACGCGAGCCTGACGAGAACCCGAGAGCAGGAACGTGTTCCATTAGTGCGTTTCCAGCAGGCGAGCGCTAACGCCGGCTGATGAGGATCCGGGAATAGGAACGTGTTCCATTAGTGCATTTCTAACATGTAAACACTAATGCCAGCTTGACAAGAGTCTGAGAAATTTAATTTCTGTTGCTGCGAAGCACCAGCAGCCCGCTGAGAGGGTGCTGAGAGGTTTATAAGGGCCTCGTCGAGTTCAGTTTGGTGTGAGGAGCAGCACCGAGACCATGAGAAAGCTGTGACAGGAGCTAACCCCAGCCCCCAGCGACTGAAGCCTCACGGCCCCCTGTTTTCAGGAAGGGTGTTTGTCGCCCTGCTCACATGGTGCCCGGTCACCCCAGCACCACCCCTTCTCTCCAAGCTCCAAGGAGCAGGGGGAGCCTGTACGCAGGGAGGAGGCTGAGAGCTGATGTTCCCGACACCTTGTGTCTGGAAGACCAAGGGTATCGATGCTCTGGTTTGAAGGACAGTGAAGCAGGTGTCTCCCAGGAGACTGCTATCAGTCCAGCTTGGCCTCAAGCCACCTACTGTGTGCCAGGCACCATGCTAGGCACCGGAGCCCCAAACAGCCCTGCCTGGGACCCCGCTGCCGGACATGTAGCCTAATTAGTGCACCATGAAGTCTGTCCTGTGCTAACAAATCTGCACTGGCTTTGACAATCATGGCCATGCGACCTGTCCCTCTTCAGCCCAGGGGGAAACAAGGGGAAGCCCACTGATGTCAGAAGGCCTGACGTGTAGGAAGACAGGTTTCCCAAGTTGTGAAGAGCCCCCCACTCCCTTGCCCTCCTCAAATTCCCTACTCACCAGGCAGCCTTCCAGTTCTTATCACAGGGCCATTGTCCCTCTGGGGGCACCTCTGCCCAATAGGGCCGGAAGGCTCCCCACTGACCTGCTCTGACCTTCCCTTTCCAAGGACAGCACCCTCTCCTACAGCCACATTCGGGGGGGCGGTCACATAGCAGGGAAGTGGGGGCAGAGGAAGGCGTGCAGAACAGAAAGTAACTGGATTGAGGAGAGGTTTGTTTGCCATAAATCTCTTCAGAATTTTACATGGAGCTGGAGATTATTGACAGGAGTTCAATTCAATAAAACAGTCATTTAATTAAACTTTAAATGATCCAAATATTTGCAGTTTGGTTAATGTTTGTGTAGCTGACAGGAGCAGAGTTATGACGGTCTGTCCGTTTGTACACGTTCTAATTCGCATGAGTCTTTCGTGTGCAAAGTGCACGTCTTCAGACATACAACCGATGGGCGGGCGCACTCAGCAAGGACACGGGAACCGGCTGTCCCACGGCAGATGGCGAGACGCACACACTTCCCACGTGGGTGTTTTGGTTGTTTGGTTGTTTGTTTTTAGCCTGTGCCATAGGCTCTCGGACATTCTCCTAAAACTTTTTGAAATATATGGCTTTTGGGGGCCACATGGAGGAGGGACTCCTGTGTTGCGCATAGGTCTACATTCCAAATGAGGGCCGTGCTCCTGGCCGGTAATCAGGGCCCCGGTACCCCAGCCAGACAGAATACCTCACCTCCCCAAACCCACCTGCACTGCCTTCCCATCTGTGCAGACACCCCCATCTTTTAAGATGGGGTTCTCAGGCCTCAGGGTACCACAGAAGCCCTGAGGTGTTTTAATGTATGAGCAAAAGGGTATATATATCTTTCCGAATTAGTGTTTTGGATTTCTTTGGATAAATACCCAGAAGTGGAATTGCTGGGTGATACAGTAGCTGTATTTTTAATTTTTTGAGGAACCTCTGTACTGTTTTCCATAGTGGCTGCCCCAGTCTGCATTCCCACCAGCAGTGCACCAGGGTCCCCTTTCTCCACACCCTCGCCAGCACTTGGTTGATGATTTGTTGATGGAGCCATTCTGACAGGTGTGAGGTGATACTTCATTGTGTTTTAATTTGCATCTCTCTGATGATTAGTGACATTGAGCGTCTTTTCACATGTCTGTCCTCTTTGGAGAAATGTCTATTTAGGTCCTCTGTGCATTTTTAATCAGATTGCTTGTTTTTTTTGGTGTTAAATTATATGAATTCTTCATATATTTTGGATATTAACTCCTTATTGGGTGTATCATTGGCAAATACCTTCTTGTCTTTTCATTTTGTGAATGGTTCCTTCACTGTTCAAAAGCTGTTTAGTTTGATGTAGTCCCATTTGTTTATTTTTTCTTTTGTTTCCCTTGCCCAAGGAGATATATCCCAAAAATATTG
This sequence comes from Miniopterus natalensis, assembly GCF_054644295.1. Taxonomy (NCBI): domain Eukaryota; kingdom Metazoa; phylum Chordata; class Mammalia; order Chiroptera; family Miniopteridae; genus Miniopterus; species Miniopterus natalensis. The sequence goes on from NC_142084.1 coordinate 22,125,578, forward strand.
GTAAGAGCAATGTCAGAGTTTACTGCCTATGTTTTCTTCTAGGTGTTTTATGGTTTTGGGTCTTACATAAGTCTTTTGTTGATTTTGAGTTTATTCTAGTATATGGTGTGAGAAAGTGGTCTAGCTTTTTTTTTTTTTACATTATCTGTCCAGTTTTCCCAACACCATTTATTGAAGAGACTGTCTTTACCTCATTGTATATTCTTGTCTCCTTTGTCATAGATTAATTGCCCATATAAGTGATAACATACCTGACTTCTTCCCAAGCACCACTCACCAGCCATTGGGAGAAAAATGCACCTAAATATTCAATCCATTTTAAAGCTTAGTCCAGGCTGATCATATTAGCAGTCCACATAAGTATTGCTCTACCTATGAAAAATGCTTCGTGTTTCCAGTTCCCCTCGCTGCGTCCCAGCCGCTCCTCTCTCTGGTTTCTGAGGGTGGAGGTAAGCACCTGCCATCCTGCACCACCTCCGTTCCTGCGGCCCGGACCCCACACACACCCCTCCCCAGTTGCCCTGTCCCAGGTCAGCCCTGGCTATGCTCTTGGTCTGGACGCTCTCAGCCTGGTGGAGTCTGGAGCCGAGGTTCCCCCTGGTTCAGCCTCCAGCAGATCCTGCTGGCACTGGGCACCCCTCGAGGTCGGGAGGTCACTGCCTCTGGGCCCAGCTCTGGCTGTCCAATGCAGCCCTCAGGTACAGAGGCACAGAGCACCTCAAGCCCAGCCAGTGCACAGGCAAGGACTCTGGGCCCCTCCAGGCCACTCAGGAGCCAAGGGGGCTCTGGCAGATGATCCCAGGCCCTGGCTCTGTCACACCATGAGTAGCGGCCCCAGGTGGGGAGGGAGCTAGCTGGTTGGAGACAGTTCACCTCCTCCTAGAGCCCCCCTCCCCTGCTTCCCCTCACCTACACACTAACCTTTGCACTCCTTGCCCTTCTCACAGTCTCCCCCGTGATTCCCATAACGCCGGGGACGAGGGGGGCTATTCCATGCCTCTTCCTCCCTCCATAGAGCACAGAGCCTCGTGGTTTCCCAGGAGGAAGAGGTACCTCGTCTATACTTGGGGGAAGCTGGGTTCTAAGTCCTCAGGGCCGGCACAGCACAGTGGGAGCTAAACAATTTGAGCAAATTCTTCTTCTCTCTCCCTCTCTCGCCCTCTACCCTCCAAAGCCAGGGCCTTTCTACAGTGGGCCAGCGCCTTCTCCGCCCCGAGCAATAAGCCTCATGACTCAGAGGTGGAAGGGCAGCAAGCGGGAAGCGACTGAAGCGGGAACGTGAAACACATTGTGTTGTTTGTGAAATATTATGCCGGTTGCATCTCCATCAATCACGCAGTGCTTATCTCTCCTCGTGCAGCTCTGTCACCAGGAGCCACATTCGTCCTGTGTGTGATTATCCCCTCTGCACTGGCCTGCTGGCTCCTTTCCTTCTTTATTTCCATTTTCTCCGTTTTGCATCCATCCAGTCAACAAGCACTGATTAAACACCTAGTATATACCTTGTTTTTCTCTGTGGGCCCAGGGCAGGGCCACTGAATGATTGTGGAGGGGGAAGGGCTTTGCTCCTCAAAATCCCACCTCACTGCACCTGCTATCAGGTCACCTGCTTCTCAGTGCATCGCACCTGCAAGGTGCGACTGTTTTGTGCCCCTTCCCCTCCCCTCCCCCTCCCACACACTGGCAGGAGAGTGTGAGCACAGATGTTCTGCCTTATCTCAGCTCAAAAGTGTCCTGCTGAGCCACAGAGCTCCATTCGCAGCTCTCTGCCTTGTTCCATACCTGTCAGAACCCCCCAGGCCCCAGTAGAGTCTCAGTCAGAGTGAACAGGGCTCCCAGCACTTTTGCTGGCCTCCCAGAAAACACACAGGCCCCCAGAGCCAGCCCCTCCCTCAGCTCCTGCCGCCTCTGGCTGCTGCCCCAGGCCCCCTGAGTTGCAGATTTGGGAGAGGCAGTCCGGCCAGTGGGCTGGTGACTCTCCCTTCAAGCCTGATCCCATTTTGGCATTTGAACATCTGAGTCCGAGGAATTTTTTCATAAATCCCAAGAATTTCAGAAAGTCTGTGATCAAAGGGAAATAGTTTAGACCCTTCCCACTTGCCTGAAGAATAATCAGTCTTAATGCCAGTTATCAAGTGGGAAATGGCAGGGATTAATAATTTGTGCAGCCTGAAGTACACTTCAAAAAATTAAAGGCTACCATGCATGGTAGCTGAGCAGAAATCCAAGTCCGAGTTCAGAGAATCCTCAGAGAGAAACAAGCCTTCAAAGGTCAGCCAGTCCGCTCCCCACACTTCAGACAGTGCAGCCTTTAAATTGCTCCCAGATGTCGGCCCAGCCAGCGGACCTTGACTGCGCTTAGCCACCTGGCTCCGAGAGGCCTGAGGCCCCGGAGCACAGGGTGGGTGCTGCATGTCTGGTCCCTGGTCGCTGTGTGGTGACCCACATTCTTGGCTTGACTCACAGATCCCCTGCCCAGATCGTCCTGCACACTTGGTGTGGCTCCTGACCCCGTTCTGACCCCACAGAGCCCTTTGCTCACTTGACATAAGTTGTGGCCCCTCTCCCTGGAGGTGTGTCCATCTGTAAGTTTTGTGGGCACATGGGGGACAATTTTCCATTGCCTTAAAGCAACCTGGGCCCCTGCCCTGCAGGAAACCCCATGGCCATTCCCCTGTGAGCCGAGGCTCCTCCCCAGGCCTGCACCTGACCGCCCTCTTCCCCCTGCAGAGGTGGTTCAGCTCAGCCTCGCCCCGGAGGAGAGGGTCAGTGTGACCACAGTGACCGTGGGGCTGAGCACAGTGCTGACGTGTGCTGTCCGCGGAGACCTGCGACCCCCCATCGTCTGGAAGCGCAACGGGCTCGCCCTGAACTTTCTGGATCTGGAAGACATCAACGTAAGTCACCTGGCTCCCACTCGGCTCAAACGCACCTCCCGGGGAAGCAGCCTGTGCGAGACTGCGGCAGAGCAGGGCCTGAGGGGTCTCTTCTGACGCCCCATATTTGGTACCTTCCAACCTGTTGTCTGACACCTGGAGGTACCAGGAAACCTACTGGGGTCCACCACATGCAGAGGTAGGATGCATGCTGGCTGGAAGCCTGCCCCGAAGAAGGTGAACGGGGGAGGGGAGGGGAGGGGACAGGCAGGGCAGGAGGTCCTTGTACAGGCCACAGCAGCAAGGCAGGGGGTGGGCGTGAGGATGGCATGTGAGAGGAGGGGGCCGTGTATTGAGCGCACCCTCAGAGGGAGGGACCACAGTACAACAGAACATGGCCAGGCAGGAGGGCTCCCGGCAGGGAGAACATCTGGGTGAGGTCCCCCAGGGGGTGGGAGGAGGGACTCCGGGCCTGAAGCTGGGCAGGATGTAGACAGATGACACAGGGGACGAGGGATTCCCTGTGGAGGACAGAGGTGAGGTCCTGGGCTGGGCTGGTTGGAGGGCAGGGGCCAGGTGCTGAGGGGAAAGGAAATGAGGTCAAGCCAGAGGGGTCTGCCCAGGGGCCTTGTTTGTGGGGTGGGAAATGGGGATGTGACAAGTTGAGTGGGAGAGCCCCTGACCTCACACAGCCTAACGTGACCAACACGAGTACATCTGTACCCTGAGGGCCCAGGCACCCTGGGCTGGGGTCCCAGCATTACCCGCAACACACTGCCTTTGGCACTTTGAGCAATTTCTCACACAGCTGGTCCTCAGTGAATTAACCTACCAGAAAAGCAACATTAGCGGAACCTCCCTTCTACTGGAATTGAGGAATACAGGGATTAATTCAGGAACATTTATTGGCCCTGGTTTGGCCCAGGGGGCGAAGTGCCTTCCCAGAAGTTCATGTGAGAGGACAGAGTGATGTCACCCATGCAGCATGCTGCAGGTCAGCAGCTACAGGAACAGGAAAATATTTTCGGGCAGAAGAGGGAACAGCCGTGGTCTTGGCTCAGGACAGGTCAGCTGGCTCAGAATAGGATGCCTGGCCCAGAGAAGGAAGACCTGTAGGATGAGTGCTCCGTTCCCGTTAACAGTGCTAAGGTGCTGGGGCAGAGGGAGCTGGCCTGAGCTATGTGACCCCTGAGCTAAACTAGCTCAGAGAGCCAGGGTGCACCCCAAAAAGAGACGAATTTTAGCTCATTAGCTGGAACAGCCCTGCCCTGCAATGGAGTGAGCCATCCCTAGACATGCAAGCTCAAGCAGGAGGTGGGAAGCAGCACTGCTGGCCACAAGAGGGCAGCGAAACCCCACGCCCTTGAAGATCCCTTCCAGCTCTGAGGCTGCTTTATGGGGAGAGGCTCAGTATGAAATTCTGCAGGAATCCCCCGAAGTTGGGACTCTGCTCCTCTCTGGGTCCCTTTGGCTGCACCCTAGAGGTTGTGTGGGAAGCAGACAGAAAGAGGGGCCACCATGGAGTTTCACCCTGGGCAGAGCTGGCAGGAATGCCCTTCCCCACCCTTGTCACACTGGGCAGGGCTGTTTTCTTGTGATTTACCCATAGGCTGTATCCTACCCATCTCTGAATGTCAGTGCCAGCACAAGCCTGGCGGGTGCATGGTGGACAGGTGCTGGATGGGCAGAGTTCTGAGCCTAAGATGCCAGAGTATGTCTGGGATCTTCGCAGGGGAAGGCAGTGCCCTGTATGTTAAGCCTAGGGTGTGTGTTTGTGTGTGTGTACATCGGGGTGCACATTTGTGTGTGAAAAGCTATCAGCTTTTAGCCGTGTTTGGCCAGTGGTTATTGGTTCAGAACCAGGACAGGTCCCCCTGTGTTTGTCTGAACATCCATGGGCAGTGCTCGATGTTCTATTTAAAGACACCAGAAGTAAAGGCGGAGGCAGAACTCCTCTTAATGCACTTGCCATCAGTTAATTAAATTACTTTGAGTGTTTTCCCCTCCCTCGAACATGCCTCTAGCACCAACTCAATTGCATTTTTACTTTGCACAGTGAGGTTAGCAATTTGGGTAATTGTGGGTGCAACTGGAGATTGATGGTCTCTCGTTACCTCCCAGGAAGCGCTTGCTGCTCGTGGTCAAGTCAGCAGCCCACAGATAGGCAGAGCTCTGTGCTTCTCAGAAACCCCCATGTGAGGGTACAGGGCAGCCCCAGCCCCATGGGGGTCCTCACCTGATGCATGCAACCACACACCACACACACATACACAAGCACACACAACACAAGCACACACATACACATATACACACACAAAAACACCATACACAAGCACACACATGTACAAACATATACACACAAAAAACACCATACACAACACAAGCACACACAACACAAGCACACACACCTATTCACACATACACAGTGTGCATGCAGGCTGACGTGGCCCCCTGCCTAAAGAGAAGGAAGGCAGCACAGCCTGCTAGTAAGGGCGCAGGCTCTGAGGGTCAGAGGTACCTGGGTTTAAGTTTCAGCTCTGCCACTTGCTAGTTGAATTACCTTGGAAAGGACACTTGACTCCTCTAAGCCTCAGTTTCTTCCTCTGTGAAATGGGGATGAATACTAGCTCCTGCCTCATAAGGTTATAGTGAAGATTAAATGAGAAGATACATGTGACATCCTTAGCGTAAGTGTTATCACGTGCTAACTATTACCATTCTCATCCTCATCATTACTGCTGCTGCTGCCAAACAACACCTTGCATCCTGAGGCCCCAGCAAGCAGCCAGCAGAAGCCATCAGGCTCCCCAGTCAGGCAGCTATGACCCTCGCTGCCCCCACTGCCTGTCCTCAGGACAGGGCAACGCTGTCCACGTCAGTCCTGATCCATGCAGGGAGACAGACAATGACCAGCCATCTCCCCACCCCCGGTCCAGAGAAATCTGGGGTGAACTGTGTGACTTCTAGCCTGTGCGGCAATAGGGATGAGGAGCATTTTCAGGTTGTAGGTGTGTGACTCGCCTAGCCAGGTGCCCAGCACCCAGCAGGTGTTCATAAGTGGCAGTCCCCCTCTGGGGACAGTAAGGACAGCAGCCCTGGGAAGAAATCAGCTGTAGAGGGGGACAACCAAGAACTCCGGAATCATGGGCCATTTTTGAAGGGAGATTGGTCAGGGGAGAACAGCCCAGGAGGGCAACCCTGATGGGGCAAAGATCGGGGATTGATCTGCTCCTAGAGCCTCTCGGCACGTGCGTCCCAGCACCCACCCGCCCCGCAGTCAGAGATGGAGCACTGTCCCCAGCGTCGTAATTAGCGCCTGGCACCAAAGCGCTGCGCAGACCAGGAAGCTGATCAGCCTACCAAACCCAAGGCAGGGAGCTGAGCGAGCTCGGGGAGGTGTGGGCCCCCTTGTTTTGTCATTCATGAGACATCTTGATTGGCAACAAAATATTAATCACTTTCACTACTCTCTTAATGAGATGCTTTCATGGGCAACAAAATATTAATTTGTCTTGTCTTATCTGTTAAGAATTCTGTTAATGAATTCACTCATGGAGCTATTACAGAATGCCATCCTAATGACACATGTAATTAAACTTTTCTGACTTGCAAACATCAAGAATGCCTCAAGCATCAGAATAATATTTGATTAGAAAGTAAATGTACCCTCTAGCCTGGAGCCAAGTGAAAAGGATCCTCTCAGATTCCCCAGTGATCAGTGTCGCTGTCAGAAGCAAAACGAGTCACCGTGTGTGTGTGTGTGTGTGTGTGTGTGTGTGTGTGTGTGTGTGTAGCCATCCAGATGGCTTGCGTGGGGAGTCATCCTCTGGATTTGCTTACTCAGAGCCGGTGAATCCAAGGCCTGTGCCAGAGCATAGAGCAAAGACACTCTGGGCCTGGAGGGGGCTGAGGCATCTCAAAGGCAGAATTGCAGCAGGAGCGGCAGGTTCCGTATTGCAAAGAGGGAGCCAATCCTGGGGGCACAGGAAGGAGACGTTCTGACCCTGGTTCAGGGACAGTGATAAGCAAGAGAGAGGTTGGGGCCAGAACATGACAGGCCTTGAATATTAACATAAAGGATCGTGGCTGTTCCCTTGGGCAGTGGGACTCATAGATCTTTAATTGGGGAGTGACATGGTCAAATGTATGTTCTTCAGGAGTCCTGAGCCCCTCCCAGCCTAAAATTAAACATGAACCTAGGGAGGACCCCAAATAAATGGGAACCAAAAATGAGGGGAGCCCTGCTGGTGCTCTGCAGGGGAGGTAGGGAGAAGGGTTGGGGGTCTTCCTCCCCAATACCTTCCCCAATGGTGCATTCAGAGTGGAGCCGTGCCCTCGGATGCCTGGAACTGGTGCCTAAGGTTCTCCTCTCATGGCCCTGGCTCAGGTCATGGCTCAGGTCACAGTGTCTTCACCTCCTCAGGCTGCTGGGAAGTTTAGCGAGGACCTCGTGTGCCTGCTGAGGATGCCTGAGCCACCCACCCTTTGCAGGAGGCCCCAGCTTACATGAGGGACCCCTGCTTCGGCCACGCTGGAAAAACACTGCCCCCCAGCAGAGAGCAGCATTGGTGACCAAGAGTGCAAGGCCCCAGAGACAGGTGTCCCCAGCAGAAGGTGCAGCCCCGGGAACGCCCTGTGGCCTCCAGCAGTGGGTCTCTGGATTATGACACCTCTTCAGTTTGTTCGATCAGAAATCAATAGTTTCTACTCCCACACCTACGCAGGCTAACAAAGGCCACCTGTAATTTGTTTGTTTCCTGGCCAACTGCCCCCAGTTTCTTTACTGAAGCAGTTACGTGTTTGGGCGGCTTCAGACCTGGCCTTGTAGCCTCCTACCTTAGGCTTTCAGGACCATGACCCACTGCCCCCACCTCAGGAGCTAAGTGGGGACAAGGCCATGGCCACTCCCTGAGCTCGGCCTGCCCTGGTCTTGAGCCAGAGCTGGAGCCCGAGCTCCAGGCTGCTCCAGGCACCCCCACAGAAAGGGTACCAACTGGGTTAGCCTCGGAGGACTCTCACCGCCCTGAGGTCAGACAGCCTGTGATTAGGAGGGCGCTTGGGGGACAGGGACCTATCAGCCACGGAGGCCATGCATGTAAGCCAGGAATGCCCCGATACCACCCAGGTACCTCACTTTTTCAACTGCACCACAGAGCCCTGACTTTCCCCCATGAGCTGTCCCTGCAGCCCCTGTCTCCTGAGGGCTTAGAGCCAGGCTTTGAGGACCAAAGTAGGGGCCCATCTCAGAGGCAGATCCATAGGCCCCTCCCGTGCCCTCCATCCCAGGTTTTCTGGGGGTTGAGGAAGAGAGCCTGCCTCACTTTCTGCAGAAATTGAACACGCAACCCATTCTAGGCCTCAGCCCTCCACCCATACCACACAGCAGCCACTCACGATGAAGTGACGTGACTGTCCCCAAACCCAGCTGCAGATCCTGCCTCAACAATGTCACCTGCCCTCCCTTATAACTATCTTTTTCACTGTCCTTTATGATCCTCAGGGACAGGAGACCTGGAGCAGGAAGAGGGCATCCCCAAAGTCAGAAAAATAACTGACCAGCTGAGTCCTTGCTGGCGTTAATGCTGCTGTTTCTACCGTTAGTACAGGGAGCTCCCACATCCAGGGGCCCAGTTCCATGATGCTTTGTGCACTCAGTGAAACTCCGTGAGGCAAGCGGGATTATGCAACCCACAGGGCCAGGGACTTGCCAGAGCCTACAGCCAACCTGCATACCCAGCCAGAGCTCTCTGTTTTCCTTACTCTTGGGACATGACCCCCAGCACCCAGCCTTGCCAAGGCCTCACTCTGGGGCCAGCTGGGCCTGCCTCCTGCTCCAGCAGTGACTGCTGCAGGGCCCAGGCCCCCATGGGATGTGTCCACTGCAGAGAGAGCCTGTGTCTCAGTAGCCTCTGCCCCAGCAAGGGAGGGAAGCAGAAGGCTGAGGCCTGCACATAGGATATTCTCAGGAAGAGTAAATATTTTTTTATTGTATTCTTTAAAAAAATAAAAAAATAGGCCTACAGCAAATCCAGTATATTTCAAATGACTTGAAAGAGCCACTCTTTTTTCACTGGGTTTTTTCTTTTTCTTTCCCCAAAACTCGCTTTTGGGGGCTTTCAGATGTCATTAAGCAGAATTCAGTGATAGGAGAAAAAAAAAAAAAGACACTTTAGAAGAAAGTATTCATGGCAGCATTTGAAGGGTATGTTAAAGGTCCACTTTTTTCTCATGCCTAAATGGTGTAAAACCAGGAACAAACGACTCTAATGAAGCATATGCTCTCAGCCAACTCTTCTTTGGAAGTGAATTATTGAAAAGACCAAAGAGAATGATTTGGGAGCTCATGAGTCATTTAATTTTTATTGTCTTTATATGAACCAGTCATGAATCCATTGTAAAAAGATGAGAGGCGTTTGATTAGCATGGAGAGCTGTTAGCAACACGATAGACAGCGGTTGTAGGCTCTGCATTAGAATAATCTCATTAAACACTTGGGTAGATTTTGTTTTAAAAATTTTAGAAAACACTGTACTTGAAACATTCAAAGGCTTTGGCCAATTCTCTCCGGCTGGTGTCAGAAACCCTGGCTGCAGATGAACTTATGGTTTCTTAGAACTTTGGATGAGTTCAAAGCACTGGGAGTGCTGGCCAGAGCTCTAAGGAGACAGGGGCCAGGCCATGGGTACACCAGCCTGTGCAACTCGTGGGGAGTCTCTGGCCCTCCAAGTCCCTCCGGTAGCCTTTGCTCTCTCAGTGGCCCCCTCAAGGTCACCTCTCTTCCCTTTATTACTGGCTTTAAGGCTTCCCTTGTGCTCAGTGGCCACTTCTGGCCCCATCTCAAAGGTCAGTGTCCCTCAGGAAAGTTGTGATCCGGCTTCTGAGTGCAGAGCTCCAAGCCATACTGAGCACCTGCCGAGTCTGGGCTGCCCCCCCAGCCCCGCACAGGTAGCCCACATTCAGCCTGTTTTCAGGCTTTACCTACCGCCAACAGTACCGCAGTGAGCATCCTTCCACCCACCCCTTTGCCCATTTGCATAAGTAGGTCTGTAAGATAAGTTCTTCAAAGTAGAACTACTACATCCTAGGGCGGGCACGTTTTGGGGTTGACGGATATTGCCAAATGTTCCTCCAAAAAGCCTACACTAAGTTACACTCCCTCCAACAATGCATAAGAGTTTTAAACATCATATCAATAGAAATCTCCTGATCACAAGCCTTCTTGGCCCCTGAAATGAGCCGTGGAAGGAAATTTAATTAAATCCTCTGGGAGTGCTTCAAGGACAGCACGAATGGCAGTTGGCTGTCTTGCTGTGAGTGTGGCCCAGGTTAGAGGAGCTGGAGCCCTCAGGAAGGCCCTCTCAGCCTGAGATTCACCGTCCAGGCATCTCTGATGCAGATGCAGGCAGCCGGCTCCTGGTGGTCTGGAACCTCAGCTGACCGCTGCATGCAGTCTGGTGCCTGAGCCCTTCCCGCACCAGCTGGCCTTGCTGGGCTGATGCGCTATTAATCCAAAGCCCTGTTCAGGGGCTCAGGCCTACAACTCCCCAGGGGGCCCCATGAGCTGCACTCCCCCACACCATACTCTGGAGTCCTGGCCAGTCAAGAGATGTCTGCTCTCTGGCCCTGAGGACAAGCTGAAGTCTCAGAACTGTCTCCGATGTGCTCCTTCTGTTGCAGGTGCCCAGATACCTGTGCATACTCAGACACTCAAGTTTGTCCCCAGGACAGATGCTCAGCATCCACACAGCTGGGACGGAATTTCTCTGTTTGAGTTTTGGCGCTAACTACAAAGTTAGAGAGAGAGAGCAGTCCATATAAAACCACCCTCACTCTAATGACAAGTTTGCAGAGTTCCCAAAACTACCTTCAGATCCCATAATGTGCTAGAAGGACTCACAGAACTCTTTGAGGGCTGTTGCACTCACAGTGACAGTTTATTGCAAGGAAAGACTACAGATTAAAACCTGCCAAGAGGAGACACCCCTGGGGCAGAGTTCAAGAGGGTACAAATGGGAGCTCCCATTGTCCCTCCTGGTGGAGTCATGGACATGTTACTTTCCCAGCATCAACCTATGACAATATGCACAGAGTCCTGCCACTCACCCAAGCCTGGAGTCCAGAGTTTTGCTAGAGGTCAGTCACATATGCCCCCGTGGCTGACCTCTGGTATCCAACCCCTGGAGAGGAAGAACTAATACCACTTGGCCCAGAGCCCCCATCACATCATTAGACTGTTTGGTGGCGAAAGCTCCCAGGCCAACCTCCAGTAGCTGAGGACACAGACCAGACCTCTCTCTAGGTGACATTATTTCTTCACCACCCTTCCCTTCAGGGCTCCCCAAGAGACAGCACACTTGGCTGACACACCATTCATTCAGCAAATACTAATTGAGCACCACTTATGCACCAGGCGCCATGCCACACCCTGGGGACAGTATAGTGCTGCACAGGGAGACGATGTGCCTCCCCTTTGACACTCAGTCATGGGGAGACTGACCACACACTCCCTGCGTTCCCCACAGGGCTGCTCTCCTGCCTCTGGCTCCTTCTCCTGGGCCTGGAACCGGGCAGGAGGACAGACCCACTGGAAATCCATAGCAGCCCTCCCCTGGGGCTCAGCAGCTACTTAGGGATCACTGCAAGTCACAGGGACATTTTAAACAGACTCTGAGCAAGAGGACTGGTTCTGCAGGTCCTTGCAGAGTGGCCAGTCTGTCAACCCAGAGGCTGAACAGAAGTGACCAGCAGGAGAACCCTCGTGTGGATCAGAGCGATCAGCTGTAGAGAGCCAGTGGGTTGGAAGGAGCGTGCACGTACGTGCTCAGGTTTACTGCGTGTGTCCACGTGGATGTTTGCGTGTGCCCACCAAGGATGCGCCTGGTCCTTGCTGGGCCTGGATGACAGACACGTGTGCTTGTGTGAATGCAGACATCTCTGAGGACCGGCCATCACCATGGCACTGCGTGATCCACGATGTTGAAATGTTTGTGCAGGTGGGAAGCTCAGGTTAGTAAAATTCTGGGGGCCAGAACTAAACGAGCATAGAGGCAAAGACCCCCTCCTTCACTCCTTCCTCCCCAAAGAGAGTCAGGGGTGCTCCGGAGAAGGGCAGGGTTGGAAAAGCTCTGAATAAATGTTTCTAAACTTTCTAAACTGAGTTTTAACTTGTAGCATTGACAGTATCATTAACGCAAACTCTGAAACCACTCTGGAGCCCCTGTGTTTAACACCTAGTCACTCAATATTCAGCAGGGATGGCTCATTTTCAGTTACTTAGACCTGACTCCCATGCATCACTATGACAACATCCCTCATCTCGCCTCTGCTTAAATATAGTTTAATACTTAAGTCTCATTCAATTACTTTCTTTATTAAGGCCAGATACTTAGAAAATAGCTTTTTTAAAGGCAAAAACCATGTCTTTAAGTAAAATTGTCTCTTTCCCAAAGATGGATGTGCAACAATACAAAGAATGGTCTGATCTGGCATCTGTTTATTGCTGGAAGGAACCTTGATTTTGCGAATACATTTCTACGCACCAGAGCTAAAAAAAGAAAAAGAAAGGAAAAAGGCCTCCATAAAAAGACAATTACAGAGATGCAATCAAGCACTAATGGCAGTGTTCAGACATATCTCAGAGAACATTCAGGAGAGTAAGGCTTGCAGGGTTGGTTCTATGTAGCTTCTTATAAATCAGTTTTTAAAGTAATTTCCTCACATCCAGTGAGGTAAATTTGATTTCTGTAGCCGGTATTCATGTTCTAGAAAACAATATGCACTTGGTTCTATAATTACATGATGCCTATTATTTTAGCCTAAAGACATGATTTTATTACAGCCAGGCTCTCCCCCGAGCCCAAACCACAGGCTGGTAATGAGTGAGGGGCTCCAGGTGGAGCCCGGTGCACCCAGCAGCCGCGTGTCCTGGACGAGCCGGTGCACAGCCCCCCGCACCCGCTGAGCCCCACACACAGGCCTCGGCCCGGGCGCGGGGAGGGGAAGCAGGCAGCTAAGGGGCTTTGTCAGGGGCTCGCCAGAAGTCCCCGAGGAGTCCGGGCTGGGCTCACATGCGTGGGCTCCCCCAGCTCTGCCCCTGCTCTGAGCGGGGCCTTCTCTTCAGTCAGCATCAGTGTGTCCCGGCCTGAGGGACGCAGCAGGGACACGGAGGCAGGGCGGCGAGGCAGGGGAGGAGATGAGCCCAGTCCTCTGTCTTCCCACCAGCCACCTCGTTTTGAGCCATGTGACTGGTGGCATTTGGGTGGACGGGAAGGCAAGAGGTGGGTGCCTCTGATGTCAAACCCAAAGAACCAGAAGGCAGCCCCTGCAGAAGTCCTAGCGCGTGCCTTGTTCAGTGACGGCAGGTGCTGCGCTGGGTGCCGGAGACACAGCAGGGGCAGCATGCCCGGGGGGGGGGGGGGGGGGGGGGGGCAGGCTGCAAACAAGGCAAATACCAAAAAACACACCAGTATGCTAGACGGTAGGGAGCGCCAGAGAGAGAAATAAAGCAGGAAGGAAGGTGGGGGGCTGGATGGGGGTGCAGAAAGGGCAGCAGATAACATTTGAGCAGGCTTGAAAGAGGGGAGCAAGCCTTTGGGGAGGAGGGAGCAGCAAGTAGAAAGTTCCTGAGGGGCAGGGGGCCTGGCATGTGAGAGCAACAGCAAGGGGCCACGGTGCTGGAGTAAAATGAGCAAGGGGAGGGGGAGCTGGGGGGGAGAGGAGACAGGTAGATCATCCCTGCAGACCCCCTAGGGCTGTGGCTCTGGGCAAGCAGGGGCACGGTCTGGCTCTGTGTGGAGGTCCCTGCCATCCCCCAAGAGGGAAGATGGTGCCTTGGCCCCCGGGGGGAGCAGTAGAGGTGGTGAGAGAAGAAGGTTGGGCTCTGACTGTGCCCTGAAGGAGAGGCAGGGCTGGGCTTTTGTTCAGTTTTATGGCTTTCAGAGGGTTTTTGTGAGGATTAAACAAGGTGATATATGTCACATTTCCTGGCACAGAGTTAGCTCTTAAAAACTGTGGCATGGCTCTGCACTGATCTGTGGGAACCTCAGCCTTGGGGCACTTCTCAGCTTGAGGAACGCTGTGGTCCTGTGACCACACAACCCCATGGAGGTGACAACAAGCACAGGGGGTGCCAAGGGCCCTCCCGTGAGGAAGGGCTGTGGGCTCAAAGCCTCAGGAAGGCAGTATTCAGGGGAAATGAATGCCAGGGGCCCCAGCACCAGACCTACTGTGTGCAGCTCTGGGGCTGCCCTTTGGGATGGAGCCTGCCCTGGAACCGACCAGATGAGGTGTTGAGAGGCTCCCAAGGTGAGGGCTGCACCCAGCATCCCAGCCCTCTTTCAAGATGCCATCCTGCCACTGGGACGCCAGCAAAATATATTTTCCTCCAGACTTAGGTTTTGACACAGGAAATAGCTTAGACCAGAAATATGTCAGCCTCAGAACTGACTAACCATTAACTTCTCATAAGCAACTCTGGTATGAGCCCTTTATGACTCTGCTATGACACAGGACAAGTCAGCTCTCTGGTATTTTATCTTTATTACCGAAGCTTCCGCAGAATGGTAGGAGGGGGCTTTTCGAAACAGCCACGTTTCAGAGAAACTCAGAGGATTCCGGCAGCGCTCCCCAATTTTTACTCCACTGGGGGCGCTGTTGGGATCATTCTGAAAGCGGGCCGCAGGCGTCCACCACCCACCCTCCGCCTCTGCCTAACCAGGGCCTCTCTCTGAGCCCGCGCCCGTCACTGGGCTAATTAATTGGCCAGAAGGCACCATCGAGCAGGTGGTGGCTGGGCCCTCTGGCGTGTGAGCTACACAGAGGGCCAGCGTTTCAGGGAGCAGGAGCAGGAATAGAAACCAGGACTAGGAGCTGCCATGTCGCTGCCCTTGGACAGCCCTTGTGCCCTACTGCCTGGTGGCCTCTCCTCCCTCCTGCCACCAGATTGCTTCTGTGGAAAAAGGCCACGGGAAGGGCAGGAGGGATGGTTTGGTGTTGGCTCCAGCAGGCCAAGAGGAGTTTTGCATCTTCTGTTAATAATGACAAGAAGAGTAACATCCCCACATATGTCACACTCCCCACGATGGAAAACGTATTCACAGACACTCTCCTGCCACACCTCCCAGCACCTCATGAGGCAGGGAGGGCATAACTTACACTTGCAGGCACCCTTGGCCAGAGGGGCAAAGGAACATATGGTCCATGACAGAGTTTAAGCAAAAACCTGAGTCTCCTGTGTCCCAGAGCTGGGCCCATCACCTCACAACCACATGGCACAGCCCTAGTTCTCACCAGTGAGCCAGGCCCTCCTCTGTCCCCTTAGCTCTGTGTACCACACCTCAGAGATATTTGGTAGCTAAGACTAAACCTGATGAAGGGTCCCCCTGAAGCACCAGGTAATTCCATCCCCCAGCATGTCTGCAGTTGGGCCTGGAAGGGGTCAGGGCCAGCACTGTGCTTGCTTCTGCTACAGAGAATGCAGGTGACCCAAAAGGCCCCAGGGGAGGGGGTGCCCAACTGTTCACAGTGGCCCCTGACCCAGCCAAAAGCCTCCTCCTGCCCCTCCCCTACACACTAGCTCAATAGGAGCCCACCCTGTGAGCTGCAGGGTCATAGGGACAAGGCTTACTGAGCCATTTCCCATGGAATCACACACACACACGCACACCCCAGCCCTCCTGGCTCTTTATGCCCTGCTCTTTGTTGTTGCTTGCCCCATCTTCCTCAGAGTTTTATTTCTTTTCTCTTGGGTTATTCAGATCTCTGCAAGCTGCCTGAAATTATTTTAGTATCAAGGTGGGATCTAAACCCATGGTGAGCAAACTCCAGCCCACCACCTACATATATTTTTTTTAATTCCAAAAGTTCATTGGAATATAGTTCATTGGAATCAAGACTGCTTAATTTATGCATTGTTTTGGCTACTTTCATGCTACAAGGCAGGGCTGAGTAGTTGACAGGAGCTCTGTGGACCACAAAACCAAAAAAAGTTGCAATCTGCCCCTTTAAGAAAAGCTTTGCCTGCGCTAAACAAGGCGCCTCCAGGACCAGGTGGGCAGGAGCCCAGGAAGCCAGCCCATAACCAGCAGGCAGGTGAGCCCAGTTGGCTGACGTGGAGAGGGAGCTTGCTGGGGAAGGTGCTCAAGCACAGCGTCCCAGAGAAGGAGAAAGAGGCCTTAAGTGGATGTACAGGGTCTGGGCAAGCGACACAAGACAGAGATGAGGTCCCTGCTTCCAGGCCTGCACAGCCCTGCAGGCAGCTCTGGCGAGCAAGGGGATGGGCAGGAAGGAAGGCTCTCGAAGCTACAGCATTTCTGTTTCCCTGGAAAACTGGGAGACCTGCCTAACCACAAGCTACTCAGTAGAGAGGCCAACCGCACTGTCTTCCTTGCCCCGGGCAGGACTTCGGCGAGGACGACTCCCTCTACATCACCAAGGTGACCACCATCCACATGGGCAACTACACCTGCCACGCCTCCGGCCACGAGGAGCTGTTCCAGACCCACGTCCTGCAGGTGAATGGTTAGTAAATGGCTCCGTGCATGTCGTCCCCTCAAAGCATTCCCCAAATGCTGCTCTGAACAACCCTCCCCCTCTCCTGTAGTCTGTCTTCTTAAAGAAATATCTGACCCCCAAATGCCCCACCTTTCTCATAAGTAAAGGGGAGCGATGGAAAAGGACAACGTCCACCAACTAATTTTCATGTCTGGCTGCACCCAAAGCCCTCTCTGATTCAGTGAATCCTGGTGCACGGGGGTGAGTCACAGAGGCAAGTCTCGCTCAGCAGCTGAGGCTCCAGCAGTGTCCCCTCGGGACACGGCAGCAACGGTGAGCTGCTGTGTATGGTCTTGGCTCCAGTGAGAAAAAGACATTGTCTAAAACCCAGGACCATTTCCAGGCAGTGTGGACCCATATCACTTATCCAGCTGGGAGGCACTATTTCCTCCAACAGGCTGTTTCTCATCTCCCTCCCTGAGAGGCTCAACAAGCCTCAGCTGGGGCCGAGCCAAGACCAACCTGAGCAGGCTTGGGAGGCTCTGTGCTTCTCCCAGGCCCCTGCCTTGCCAGGACTTCTGGGAACCAGGAAAAAGTAACCCTTCCTGGGGACAGCATCAACAATTACAGCAGCCCAGGTCTTCTGAGCACTTATTCCAGCCAGTCCTGTGCTTACATGTCACATGGACTCTCCCAATTGGTATATTTTAACCCACATCATGGACGAGTCTCTAGGTAAGGTCACTTGCCTGGGGTCACACCACTGGCGGGTGTTGTTCTAGAGGCAGGGCCCATGCTCTGACCCCAACCTGGCTACACCAGCCATCAGAACAAACACGGCATTGTCTCCCCACAGTGCTGTGGCGGATCAGCACCCTGGGGAAATCAGACTGGTCCAGCCAAACCCAGCTGGGCATCATTCCTACCACCCAGCAGGTCTGGGCAGGAGTTGGTGCGTCAGGGAATAGTGTAGAAGCTCAAGTCAGCCCCTCATCCTTGAGATGAGCCGGTTGGTGTTCAGCAAGATGGCAAGAATGAGGTTCAGTTTCGCTTGCCTCTGGGGAGCCACGGTGACAGGCTATTTATGGACAGCTGGGTGAGCTGAGCTTGCCTGTGCATTTACCCTATGGGATGTTTTAGGGACTTTTATACTCATCCCTGCTAAGCCATATTTTATTAGTATTTCCCTTGAGCTGGGGTCTACTTAATCCTTTTGGGTTTTGCGGCTGTGCTTGTTGGCTTGACGCCAGGCCTACAATGAAATCTCTAGATTTCACCAGAAATAACCCAGGGGTTATTAGTTATAATACCCACTGGGCGAGCCAGCCCAGGCTGGGATTCAGAGGCCAAGGTGATGCATAGCCGGCAGGCAGTGTCTGGGCCTCTCCCCGGCAGGGGCAGGACAAGAGCTCTGCAGTGTGAAGAGGGCTTTTGGGTCTAAAACAGGCCAGGGGTGCCCGGCATAGTACAATGTTGGGGAATGTTTGCTTGCAGAACTCCACGTGGCTCATCCCGGGTCCCTGGGATCCTCAGACAAGCCTAGAAAAGGGAAATCAATCGATAGTCCCAGATCCTCAGTCCCGCCCTTCATATCCTGCCCACACTTCACAAGAACCAAGGGCACAAAGAGAGGGCTGGAGCCCCCTCCCCTTTATTCCCTCCAAAGCAAATCTGTGAGGAGGGAGAGGAGGGGAGCCACCTGCCTTGTTCCGCACAGGGAGAGCCTGGGCTTCCAGAGGAGTCCCTGTGGTCTTAAATGCCTTCACACACCAAGGGCAAGTCCATGGTGCTGGGAGGGCCCTCCTGCCCCGAGTTCCCCCAGAATTCTGAGACTGAGCTCATGATGCTGATGAGCCAGCTCCTCACTCCCAAGCCCAATCCAGGAGCAAGGCCCAGGCCCACAAACCCCTGGTGCTCGGCTCAGAGTAGAGAAGAGACTCCTCTCTCCAGGTGGGAGTAGGCCACGCAGCTGGCCTTGGAGAGTGCTGTTCAAGCCCTCCCCCTCTTCCTCCTGCTTCCTTCCGTCCCCCTCTTTCCTCACCTCCACCTTCCACCTCCCCACTCCCCTTTCTCTTCCTGTCACCTCCCTCCTCCCCCTTCCCCTCTTCCCACAGCCCCACTAGCCCAGCAAGTGCTCAGTCTCCCCTGAAGAGTCTGCTCTTGGCTCTGGGGAAATCTAAACAGAGCAAAATCTCCCCACAGAGATCCAAAGAGAGGCCTTTTGAGATCCATTTCCCAATTGCTTAGAGATTTCAGACTTCTCTTCCAGCCAAAGTACTATAAATAGACTTAGAGGAAGCATGCTGGGACCTCTTTATTTGTGATCAGTTTTCTACCTCATTTAATCGACTCTCTGTGCTTGGCTCCATGACATCGGGGCTAGGCCGCGCAGGTGGCCCTAGCTCCGGGAGCCCCCGCTGTCCCTGGGCTGGGCTGACTCCCAGGCACTTGGGGGTGGCATTTGGGTGCATTAACCAGCTCCCTCCTGGGAGCAGCATGCTAACATATGCCAAGTGTTGCCTTGAAAGGACACAAGTCCACTGCCTGCTGACCTGGGAACAAGGTGGGAGGTGTTCAAAGTTTTCAGACGTTAAGTTTGCTGTGCTGGACTGAGAGGGAATCTCTCTGGGGCAAGGCAAAGGTGTTGTTGAAAGTAGTGTGGTATGAAAGACACAATTACAATAGTAACGCTTGCTGAATACTATTGTGTACCATTCCTGCTCCAGATGAGGAAGATGGGACTCAGAGAGAGTAAGCGATTTACCCAGAACCCCTAGGCCTGCAGTTAGTAACTGCAGCACAGACCTTGACTGCAGAGCCCAGGCTCTTGGCCCCTGCCCGCCCCCCTTGCTGGGCATGGTGTTACCACTGTTGGAGAGTCCAGATGTGGGTCATCAGGGGCCGTCAGTCAGATCAGTGTTGAGCTGCTGTGGGTGTTACCAGACTGAAGGGGTTCATTTTCCTGCGTGCATCAAAGCCCAATGAGACACCCTTAGGAGTTTGTAGCAAAGAAAGCAAAGGGTTATTTAAGGAAGTAGCACCAAGCCCGGAGACACACGTGAGCTAATGTTCTAAACCCTGGCCCCCTGGTGGCTTCTTGGGGATGGATTATATAGGGCGGAAAATCATTACTCATGGCAACTAAGGGAGTTGGGGTCATGGGCCCTACTGATTGGTCAGGGCCAAGGTAGGGGGTAGTTATCATTGCATCTGGTCCTAATGTCAGCCATGGCGTTGTTCTGTCTGGTTTTGCAGGAATGTAGTCAGTAGGGCCAGTCCCCCTTCATGGGTCTGGGGCTGAAACATAACTAAGGTCGAGATGTTATCTTTAGTTTGACGGAAACTGTATTCTTTGATCAACAGACTTGAGGCTTTTTTCTTTAAGACAGTTTGACTACCAGAACCTAACTGTCCTGAGGGCTTAATGATTAAGGGAGTGGCCATGCAGTATGTGCAGAGGGGGAGAGATCCGGTTGAAGGAGGCAAGTGAGTCATGGTGCTCTTAGACTGGAAAAAACTGGCTTGGATTAAGGAAAAAGTCATATTAAAGAAAGGAAGTTCCTGTGTGCTTACATGAGCTGCACACTGGGGGGACAGGGGACAGGAACCCTGCCTCATTTACGTCTGTCCGGGTGTTGAACTTAGACCTGATCAGAAACAGCTGGCCCAGCAAGGATCTGAGGAAGGGCCCGTGGCAATGACTATAAGGCCCAGCCCCTGCCCTCAGCAGCACTGAAGCTGGGGAACTGCATGGCTTGGTGTCATCTAGCTTCAGGCGGGGCTTAGCAAGTCATGTGCAGGCTCCCGATACTGTTCAGGCTCCCAGGAGGCTCACAGAGGCAGTGGGCATGGGGAGCTTTGCCGGCTGTAGAGTGGAGCCAGGGGGGTAACTTTGCAGCCGGAGGACCTGGGAAGGCTGGGAAGGCACTGCTGGTGCTCAGGACAGGAGCAGCACTACGTGTCTAAGGAGGCACTTGAAGGGGTGAGAAGGCGGCAGCATTCATCTGTGGGATTTATTCCTTTCCACTATCCATAGCTTGAAAGATGGCCCTGAGCAGATTGGGTGGAATCCGGTGCAGCTGCCCAGCTGTTGGAGGTCCCTTTCGGTCCCCTTTGGCGTGGCAGATGGCCTGTGTCTTACTCTGAAGCAGTGCCTCGGATGTGCAGATAGAGAGCAATGTTCTGTGTCCAGTCCTCCAGCTAGGATCTCCTACAGAGGGAAGACAGGAAAGACAGTGATGAAAGGAGGGGATGGGGCGGGAGGGGACTCAGAAGAGTCCAACTGCACAGCAGATGTGCTGGGGAGTTAATGTGTGGCCCGTGGGCCCAGGAGACACAGCTACCAGTCCTGCGCACAGGAGCTGGGCTGGGGGCTGGTCCATCCTAGGCACAGGGCAGACCCAAGCTGGCAACACCTCTGTCAAAGGGTCAAGACATGAACTCTGAGCCAGACAGACCTGGTTAAGTCCTAGTGCTGGTACTTCCGTGACATACAGTCTTAGGCAAGTAAGCTCACCTGTAAAATGGGAATAACAAGCACCTCCTGCCTGATAGGCTTGGTGAGATATGATATGTGGAAAAGCCTGACACAGATAGAGTTCACAGTCCAAGGTAGGACAGATATGGGGCCGATTTGGGGTTGTCTCGAGCCATATTTTACTGTAGTTGGTGGACACAGATGGTCTGAGCTGGTCTCCCCTCAGAGAGCCTCCAACCCATTATATAGATGGAAAAATTAAGACCCACAGAAATTTGCCAAATGAGGAGTAAAATATAGACTTCTCCCTGGAGCTGCCTCACTCCCTGGTGGCAAGCGCGGAACCCCATATATAGGCTGGGCCACCATCCTCTGAAGCTTCTCCATCCCTGCCTCGGCCTTGACCTTGGTGGCTAAAGGAATCCCTTCCAGGAAACAACTGCCTCTCTCGAATTATTAGTATAACTTCCCCATAGACAAGGCCTCCCAGAGATGAGACCCAAACACTGACATGATTTATGACTTCATGCAAACCTCCCGCATTGCTTTCATTGGAAGGAGCAAGCACTCCAGACATAAATGATTAATCCATTAAATTAAAAACACCCTCGACCTCCCCGCAGTTCAGACAAGTAGCGATTCATCCCCCAAAACACAATAATCATCTCCCAAATCTGTTTATTTCTCCCACGTGGCGCTTTCGTGAATGTGCCTCTCACTCAGGACACGTTTACGCTGCCTTCCACCTCAGCAGTGATCGATGCTTCCCTAAGAAAATGGGCATTTGTGTTTTCACTGGAAGATTTTGCAAATTTTTAAAAAATGAAGGTGTTTATCCAGGACATGTTAATTTCAAATGATTTTTAGTGTGCAAATTACACAAAAGAAGAGGGGAGATCGGGGCCAAAGAAAAACAGGTCTTTGCCTTGCTGGTGGCAGAAAGCTGGGTCTCCACCCACCCCCGCCCCGGGGCAGGTAGACTTTCTCCATCACAGGACTTTTCCTGACGTGGCCCTGTACAAGGGGAGTTCAAGGGCACGAAGGTCTTTGATGTCCCCCTGCCTGGGGTTCTCCTCAGGTTCTCCCTGTCCTGGCAGGAGGCTGGGTCCCGAGCTCTGGCTCTGGTAGGAGGCTCAGCTTCTGCCCAAGGTGAACAGGTGCTGGCTCAGACCCTGGGGCCTATCCCACCCCATGCAGACTCAGTGGTGCCTTGTCACCCATAAAGGGGACAGTTTGGTCCTGGAGGCAGTGGGTGAGCTCCCACCCACGTGATGGAGGGGTTCTTTTTTCTTTAACATCCTTGTGCTAGTTTTCCCCTTAGCAAGTAGTCAAGTCAGGGCAAGAGGAGCTTCTCAGTGGATCTCCTTGATTCCTTGGGTCTGCTTTCCACGGGCAAGACCCAGGGGCCCTAGGACTGTCTGCAGGGCCCCCTCCCACTGCTGGACTGGCTGGACTTCAGTCTCCTCCACACCAGTCCCTCAGGAGAAACAGGGGAGGCCTAGCCACCGGGGCACAGAGGGGCAACAGCGGCTGCCTGGGCCGTGAGTCCACGCTCCACGCTCACGGAGCTGGGTCCGCACCCCCCCTCACCCCCGCTCCAGCCCTGTGAACCCGCAGGCCTGGCCTCTTGACCCCCAGCCCGCACTCCATCCGGGCTGACACTGCTCCCCACCCCCCCCACTGCGCTGCCCACCCCGCCTTAGGCTTCAGAGCTCAGTGTCGCCGTCACTCCGTTCATTCAGCAAGGGCTTACCGAGTTGCTTGTACATGCCACTCACCGGGCTGAGCACTAGAAACATGGCAGTGAACCGGCCAAAATCCCTGTCCTCATGGTATATGCCAAAGGGTGGAAGTACTGGGGAAATTTTAAAAACAGCAGGGGATAGAGAGAGTCAGATAGAAGGTGGGGACTTCAGATAGGACGGCAAGCGAAGGCCTTCCCGATACCGTATGGGGGGGATTGGCCCTGGAAAGGTGGCCCCTGTGGGCGGTGTGGGGGAGGGACTCGCGTCCCCTTCAGCTCCCTTCCCACAGCCACCCAGCCCACTGTCTCACCCAGTCCAGCCTGCTCCCGGCCGCCTGCCCTCCGCTGCCGCTGGGGGAGTGGCCGCGAATGAGGTTTTGTGTTGCCCCTTTAAGAGGGCGCCTGGGTTTCTGGCAGACTCCTGTCCCTCCCGGGCAGACAGATTTGCCACTGATTTTCACAGGCAGATGACACGCGGGCACCTCCTCCCAGCTCGGACGCTCTGGGCTGGGGGGCCCAGTGTGGAGCTGAGACCCCATGCTGCTCAGGGGAACCTTTGCAGCTAAGATACTCTCCCGATTCTCAGCCACTGCCCTTGGGCGCGGGGCCAGCCGTTTCCATGCCTCTGCCATTCCTATCCGTCTCGATGTGGCTTCTTCTGTAAATTCTTGGTTATGAGACTTCTTTTTTTGTTTGACAGGATTACAGATGTCCCCCCATTTTCCCCAGTTATAAGACTTTTGTTCAGCTAGTCTTCAGTTGGCTGTTCAGGTGGATTGTTCTATAATTTAGCTGTAATTCTAGCTTGGTCCTGGGAGGAGGTGAGTGTAACTTCTACCCACTCTGCCGCCGTCTTGGCTTGGGGATGCTTTCTTTTATTGGACAGGAGGAGCTTCCAGATAAGTAGCTGCCCACTCCAGGAAGAATCCATCCCCCACCATTCCAAAAGGTGTGTGATGCTTTAGTTCTGGTCAGTTTAATATCCAGGTGCCTTTACATAAGCTCTCACAGACCCTTTTTGGAAGTGTGTAGAGTACAATGTGTGAATAAAAAAGAACCCTCAACTCCACTGAAAATGGTAGTTCCTTTATTTCCTGGGCCTAAAGCTAGGGGTAGGATGGAAGGTCCTCCAGACGGTCTTCACTTCTTCAGGTGCCTCCCCACATACAGCCCAGGTACGTGCAGCCTGCATTCTGTGGAGGGTGACACCGGGCCCACCCATGCTCATCTGATGAGTGGGCCAGGTCATATCCACAGCCCCGAATTTGACTGCCAGGGCCCATGGCTGAGTCAAGAGTCAAGGGGGGCACACTTGCCTTTCACCCATGTCCCAGGGTTAAGAAGTGGAGAAATAAAAATGACCAGCTGGAAAATCGATGTATTTCCCCAGAGCAGTGATATAATGAGTAGCCCTGCCAGTCAGTGCTCATAAGTGCTTTGTGAAGCACTTCCTGCAAGAAATTAAGCCTCTGTCCAGTGGCTTTCCGATAACAGAAATAATATATCTGAATTTCATTCATTCAGAAATAAATGACTATGGCTATCACTCTTTACATGCAGCAGCTGAACCACATTAAATATTTAGATGCCTTTCTGATCACATTTAGAATAATGACCGAAGCCATGAATTACGGGGTAGAAACCTAACCTGTTTGCTGCCTGCAATCCATTTTATAGCTTCCTTTTAGGGCTTGAGTTACTGAATAGGATGGTTGTAAGCTGCTTACAAATTAAAGTTCAGAGTTGCCTCTCGGTTCACCTCCCTGGAGCAGGGTTTCCTGGCTGGACCACAGGCCCGAGGGCAGGCGAGGGCCTTCTCTCACCGGCACCGATTCTCACCCACAGTGCCACCAGTCATCCGCGTCTACCCGGAGACCCAGGCACAGGAGCCAGGGGTGGCTGCCAGTCTGAGATGCCACGCAGAGGGCATTCCTATGCCCAGGATCACTTGGCTGAAAAACGGCATGGATGTCTCAACTCAGATGTCTAAACAGCTCTCCCTTTTAGGTAAGAACCACCTTCGATGTCTGTGCTACTCCCATCAAGTTCAAGTTGACACTCTCCCCCAGACTGGAAATAAGAGGCGTGATTGGTTTCTAAGTCAGACGTTGGGAGTGAACAAATGTCTCCTAGATTTTTCTACTATCTGGGTTCACACAAGTCTTGTAGGCCTTCTGAGCAATAATGAGAAGCTGTCAGTCAGGTCCTGGGTCACCCTCAGTTCATTTCAGGTGTTCTGGCCCTTTCTGGGTGTATGTTAGTGACGCTGGCTACCCTCAGCCCTGCTGAGGGGCTGTGTGTTTAATGCCAACATTGTCAGGAGCCCTGTGAAGAGAATGGGGAGGGCGCGAGTGGGAGTCCCAGCTGAGCAGGCCGCCCGCACACTGCCCTTTCTGCAGCCAACGGGAGCGAGCTCCACATCGCCAGCGTCCGGTATGAGGACACAGGGGCCTACACCTGCATCGCCAAAAACGAAGTGGGCGTGGACGAAGATATCTCCTCACTCTTTATTGAAGACTCGGCCAGAAAGACCCGTGAGTCCGCTCCTGCCTTTGAGCTCCTCACTGAGCTGGCTGGGGTGTGCTGGGTGTCAGGGAGGGAAGTAACTGACGGAGGCCTAAGCTGCCAACCATGAGCCCCTGAGACGGGGTAATACCCATATCTGTCTGTGCTCAAACCTGGGGACAGAGGGTGCCCAGAGGGAAGCACACCTTCCCTGGCAACCTAGATGACTCTGGAAACACAGAGGAACTCTCTGAACAGCAGACAGAGCCCAGAGCCACAAGGAAGCTCACATACCCTGGCCCTGGTCCTGCCTCCTGCCTGCTGTATGACTGGGGCCTCTCCCCTCATCTACAAAATTCCTCCTCCTACCCACCCACCAGGTGCTGCTGGCCCATGTGGCCCAGGAACTGGCCTGGGCACACCTGCCTTTTCTCCAGGGGTTGTCCCCCACCTGGGTGCTGAGGGTGCTCCCCCTTGTAGCCACTGCTCCCCAGTGGGTCTGCTGCTGTGATTTCAAGGACGTGGGTGTCAGACACGGTCTCATTCCCTTGGGCAAAGGCTCCAAGCTGAGTCTTTATCAGCAAGGGAGGTAGTCAGAAATGTTTCAGATCCTAGTTGACAATCAGCTCTCCTGGAAGTAATGCCGGGCTGAGAGATGTTGAACCCTCTTTGTCATCCAAGGAAGTAGAGAATCCCTTTAGCTTCTGGGATCCTGGGGCCTGATTTTAGGGATTCTTTCAGAATCCAAAGGGTCCCGAGACCCAGAAGCATTTGCCCACCTGTACAGTCCCCCAGTGCAACTGAGAGGCAGTGAGCGGTGCCAGCCGGTGTATGGTGGACAGATGGCAGATGTTCAGAACTGATCACCGCAGGGAAGGTTCTCACACCGCTTTCTTCTTTCCCTCCCCGCCACCATGTTCCCGTTTTCCCAATTCTCCGCTGCTGCAGTTGCGAACATTCTCTGGCGCGAGGAAGGTACCGAGCTCATTTGTTCTGTGTTGTGTCTGTGCTCACGTGTGTTTGTACTTCCCAAATGGGCCATTTCTCCATGAGCCACCAAGCAGTCCCCAAGTGGGGTTCACATGCCAAATCAGACGGGAGGGGGAAGTCCATGTAAAATTCAAGTGTCACACACTGAGGAGCAGATTTAAAACCTCCTAGTGTCTAATGGTCACCGGTGCATTAGAATTTAGAAATGGCAAGTTTCCATCTCAAGCTCATTGAAACCTCTGCTGAAGGATCCACTCCGCAGGGGTTCCCGTCAGAGCCGAGCCTTGACCTTTCCTCCAGTCGCTGAGATCGGCGTTGGGGTTTAGTGTGTACTCTGAGGAAATGCTAAAGAAAAAAAGCTACTGTGATTTTTGTAAATATATATTTACATGTTTGTTTTTAAATGAATAGACTTTTAAATTTGTATTTATCAAACAATCTATAGACATTAGGTTGAGCCACACAAAATTGCCATTTTTGTACATCAAAAATGGCCTAATATGGGCAATTTCATATGGTTCAAAAGATAGCAGGCATGTGTGGGAGCTGGGTCAGACGTGTAGAGTGCTGTGCATGTGTGGGCCTGGTGCTGTGAACCCCTCCACAGAGCGGGGTGCGAATCCCCCCGTTCTCCAGTTAGGTGGGCATAGAGGAATGTGTGCAGCCACAGAATGCACCCTGATTTCAGGGCTAAGCACAACCCCCTTCCCCCTACCCCACCCCCATAAAAACCAGCCTATTTCTTGTCTCATTTGGCCTCCAGAACACTGCGTGGTGTTTCTTACAGGCTGGCATGTGCCTGCGAACACACACTCAGGACAATTCTCTGAACATCAAACACTAGAGCTCACACAGTAAGTCTGGGGGCAGCACAAAGGTAGGGCCTGGAAACGTGAGGACTTGCCGCCGACAGGTTTAGGAAGCGTTGGAAGAGCGTCGTAGCAACAGTCACTACTCATGGACAGCTGACCCTTGATGCCACCCACCCCTGGCTCCTGGGCCACGAGGCTCACAGAGAGCTTTCACTCTCCGACTTTGAGAGGTGGCGTTTTTCTGAGGTGAGGTGACTGCAAAGGGACCCAGAGACTGCAGGAGGCCCTGGGGGAGCGTGAAGCGCAGCCACAGAGGCCCACTTAAGACCCACGCTGCCTTAGGGCTGGCAGGTGCTGCACTAATATTAGACAACCCAGCAGCGAACACATCGCGTCGCGCCTGGGCAGCCAGCCGCTTGCCCCCTTCTAAGGGTATGTGCTAAGGCTCAAGGCCAGGAGGTGGGCAAATGCAGAAGCAAAAACGAAGAGGCTGCACTCAGATCTCACTAGGAGAAATGAGATGATGAGAGCACACAAAAGCAAGGAAAGTTCCTTCGTGCCCCCTGAGTAGAAGCTAAGCTCAGACAAAAGTGTCCAGGGGGCTGGATCATGAGCTGGGTCTCCTGTGAAGTCGACTGTTTGTTGAGCAATATCTGTTCAGTCTCATGTTTCATTGCCAGCTGTGAGCAAGGCACCGTGCTCAGCCTGAATGTAGCCACAGCTGCAA
The DNA here is from genome assembly GCF_054644295.1 of Miniopterus natalensis. Taxonomy (NCBI): domain Eukaryota; kingdom Metazoa; phylum Chordata; class Mammalia; order Chiroptera; family Miniopteridae; genus Miniopterus; species Miniopterus natalensis. Next base: position 22,153,200 of record NC_142084.1, read on the forward strand.
ACCCCACGGAGATTCGATTAAGGCTTCAGTCTTATCTTGGTCCTTCCAGACGTCAATTTTCAGAGAAGCCCCAGGAGGCTGTTCCTGGGGTCTGTGGTTGTGCAAGGGCTCTGACCCCCTCAGACCCTTAGGTTTGAGTGAGAAGTTTGCCAGGTGAGAGTGTAGAGAAGTGAAGGTCCTGCCAGGGCCTGAGACAAGGCACTAGTGCGTGGCCCACTTAGTCTGGCTCTCGGGGACAGGCTGCCCAGCACCCAGGTTCCCACTGGGAGCTATGCAGATACTCTCAGGCAACACCAGCTTTTGAGAGGCAGGGGTCAAGCTGTTCGCCATGGCAGGAACCCTCCTGCCCAGAGCCCCTCTCAGCACAGAGCCAGAAGCAGCTGAGGCTGCTTCATGGAGTGAGGGACCTCTGTCCACACTGGGAGCCTCAGGCACTGGTGCTGCTGTCATGGGCCTGAGGCCCAGAAAACGGCTTATAGTGTCATTGGAAGCAAGTGGAATGGTGATTTCTATTTGTCTAATTGTTTTCTAACTCACTAAAAACATAGAGTGTCAGTTACATCAGTGTACCAGTTTTCTCTGCATGCTAGGAAAGAGTTTTCTGTATATTTAATTTTCTTAGAACTTATAGAAATCTTTTTATTGTTCTACCTTCAAAAGAGATGAAGGCGGGAGAGAAAGTGGGAGGAGGAAGGCAAACCTTACCCATCTCTGTGCCAGATTTGCCTTTTGTGGAGAGGCAGAGGGAGGGGACAGGGCCCAGAGCAGAGAGGCCCAGGCTCCAACCCCAGCTCTGGCACAAAGGCAGGTGGCCTCCTTGGACCTCAATTTCTTTGTCTTTAAAATAAGGATGCTGAACTAGCTGGTAGTCCCCAAGGCCTTTTCTTCCCAGACGGCCCAGCCCCAGGCCAGGGTGGGGACAGGCAGGCAGACAAAACCAGGCTGTGGCTCTCTCACCTGGCACAGGGCTGCCACAGAGCCAGCAGCCTTGAAGGAGGGTTTCACGGCACAGACAGACTGGGACTAAGTTTGGACCAAAGAACACCTGCCACAGCGTTCTAAGGGCCCCACGTTCCAGGAAGTGGCGCTGCACCTAAATGTGTTTAAAATAAGAGCCTTTGGTATTGGGGAATCATCTTAACCGTTCTGAAGTTAGTGGACAGCAAATGACCAAGGGAGGCTTTGCCTTCATAACAGGAAAGGTCAAATGTATGCCAAAGCCAAGGCTGTCGTTTATTTGAAACCTTGTGTTGGTGGCCAGCCCTAGTCGACTGATGTGCATGTCTCTCCTGGGGACTGATTGACCGCCCTCGGGGCACCTTCTCCCCATGCTCCCCACACACCTCCTGCTCATCTCACCTCGCCCCACCTTGACTAGACTTGTACCTCATGCCTGCACCAGATGCACCCGAACTGCAGTTTTGTGTGTGCCCAATGTGGCATGCCACCCCCCAGGGGGCCAGCTGCTGGGAGGGACATAACCCTGTCTGTGTTTGCTCCTCCCAGGCCTCAGTGTGGGAAACATGTTCTACGTCTTCTCCGATGACGGCATCATCATCCTGCGCCCTGCGGGCTGCGAGATCCAGAGGCACCTCAAACCCACTGAGAAGATCTTCATGAGCTATGTATGTCTGTGCCTAGGGCACTTCCAGGTCACACGCAGACGAATGCCATTTGATTCTTAAGTTCCATCTACTATATGTGGTGTGGTTCCAGATTTGTCCCAAGGCTCAGAAAGGAACACGTGAGGCTGAGCATTTAAATGCCCATTCCTTCCTCAGGCGGCCACTTGCACGCACTGAGCCCTAGGTGAGGCCCCGGGGGAAGGATGCGTGCCTGGTCTCCAAGCCCACAGCCAGGTGATGGCGACGGCTGCCCAGGGGGCGCCGTGAGAAGGCTGTGCAAGGTACACTGGACATGGGGCAGAGGCCTCTGGGGACCTGGGGGAGACAGAGTCAGAGAAGCTCCTGGGCACATGATCCCTGGGCTCGGTTCTGAAGAATGAGGAGCTGGTGATGGGTTTCTGGGACAAACGCCATGAGCGTGGAGAGTAGAGGCGTAAAACAATGTGTTGTGTTCAGGGAGCGGAGAGGACTCTGCATGCCTAGAGGGCAGAGCAGTGTGGGGAAGGCCTGAGGCTAGGACACTTGGGAAGGGTCCAAGCTGAGTCCTAATGGTATCCTAAAGCTCTGGAAACCCCTGAAGGACTTCAGATGAAGGGGGGCCCATGATCGGGTCACTCTAAAACAGGCGCAGGACCTCAGTGAGGGTAGAGATCGGAAAGTCTAGCCTAGAAGCACAGAGGTAGTGAAGAGGCCATTGTCATTATCCAGGTGAGAGGGTGGCATCCTGGTTAAGCCAGTGGCAGTGGGAATGGGGAAAGCTGAGTAGATTTTAGAGCTAGTCACAGGTAAAATCAACAGGGAGCCTGAGGGTGAACAGGGTCTTGTTAGCAGGAGGAGAGTGCCCTTCGCACAGGAGGAGGAGCAGGTTGGGGTGAGGGTTGGGGGGCACAGTTCATCCTCAAACGTTCTACCAGGCTTTGGCACTTGCTAGGTTGGGTGCTGGGGACTCAGGAGAAAGACTGATATGCTCCCAAGCAGCAGATGAGGTAGGCCTTTGATTCACTGAGTTTGAAGTGCCCACAGGACACATGCATAGAAACATCCAGAAGGCAGTGGGGGAAATGGCAGTGGTGAGCTGGAGAGGCCTGGGCTCTCTGGCAGGCAAAAGGAGCAGCTTTAAGGAAGCCTGGAGAATACGGGTCACAGACCCAAGGAAGTCCAAGTTTACAAAAGGAAGGAGATGCTCAACCCGCCGATAGAGGAAGCAACCTTGGAGGTCCTCAGTGGCCCTCAAGCAGCTCAGGGTGACATCATGAGACACATGACTGCTCAGTGTCAAAGGTGCTCTGAACAGAATGAGGCCAGGTAGAAAGTGGCAGCTTAGCACGCAGTAGGCAGAGATAAAAAGATGACTGCTGGTAGCAGATCCACAAAAGCGCTTCCAGCCCTCAAGACTCAGCCGTCAGGAAGTCCCCCAGGGCTGTACTTCTAACCCAACCCCACCCTGGGACTCTGTCCCTCCAACTGGCATTCCACTTGATCTTATGCTGGTGGTTTCTACCGTGAGGCCTGACCTGTCTACTAATCCCTAGCTACTTGAGGATAGAACTATGGGGTGGATCCAAGAGTCATCTGAAAGCCCTCACATGCCTCTCCTCGAGGACATGCAGTAAATGAACTGGAGAATGGTGGGGAATAGTGGTGGGCTAGGAGCCCAGGGAGGAAGTGGGCTTGGCCCAGGCAAGTTCCTAAAACAAGTTTGTTGCATTGTGTTGCTAGCTGCTGGTGTCTCTCGGGCTGTTGCATTTCTCACATTTGTAGCTTTGGAGCAGCTGTTTTCCAGGATATTTCATTTGAACTTATTATTTTAAAGTGTTACCTCTGGTGGGTGTTCCCTCCATGTAATTAATAGCCATGAGATGATCTAGAAAGTGTTGTTCTGGTTGATTTCTAGCAGTTAGGTTTAAATAATGGCACTCCATCCCTTTGGCACTTATTTTTCATATATTTGCAATACCCATACCTGTAGGTTGGGGCAATCTCTCAAATCCTAACCAGAACTCAATTTTACTAAGAAGCTAGAACAAGACACAGTAAGGGAGGTCCTAAGGTGTTATGGACAACACAAGACCACAGCGAGCGGTACAACAATCCCAAATAAGTTTTCTCATCTAGAAAATGTCCAAACATTCCAAAGGAGGGTTACAATGGAACGACCCTCTTTGTAAAGTGCTGGGTGAGTAGGAGGTTGGCGCATCTCTCGGGCCTCTCTGCTGGATTAGATGTCTATCCACTTTGTTCAGTAGGAAGCGGCATGATTAATAGATTCGGGCATAGGCTTTGGAGCCAGGCCGACCTGCGTTCAGATCCCACCTCTGTCACTCAGCAGGCTTGGTGGCTTTAGAAAACTTAACCCCTTTAAGCCTCAGTTTTCGCCTATGCAAATTGGGGTTATGAGGATGAAATGTGATGAGAGCAGCAAGAGTAAAGGGGAAAGACCCGTCTTAAAGCTATTGCAGCCATTTAGGAAAGACATAGGGGTGGAGATGGAACGTGGATGAGCTCAGATTTGGGAGGAGCCTCAGTAGTCGCATGCAGGAGGCTAGCATGAGAGGAAGAGCAAGCATGCCATGTGCAAGGAGGAGGGTGGGTAAGGGAGAGAAAAGTCAGAGTGTACAGGGCCTTGTAGGCTTCAAGAGAGACTTGGATCTTATCCTGAGCAAGAAAGAATGCTAATGGGGAGGGAAGAGTTGAGAAGAAGGGTAACATGACATTTCACAATGATCCCTGTGGTTCTGTGTGTAGAGCAGGTTAGGGGAGGCCAGGGTGGCATCAAGGGGCCATCTGGATGCTTAGTAGTTACTCAGGTGACATAATCAGGCTTGCACCAAGGTGACAGAGATGGAAGTAGTAAGAAGGAGTTGGTATATTTACAAGGTAAAGCTGAAGTGATGTTTGATGCATTGGGTAAGTATTGAGGAAGTGAAAGATGGCCTCAGGGGTTTTGGTCTACGGAAGTAAAGCAATGGAGCGGTCTTTTTAATATATCTTTATTGATTTCGGAAAGGAAGGGAGAGGGAGAGGGGTAGAAACATCAATAATGAGAGTCATTGATCAGCTGCCTCCTGCACACCCCCCACTGGGGATCGAGCCCGCAACCCAGGTGAGAGGGTTGTGTGCCATGTGCTGTGAGTCCACAGATTCTAAGCATGGCAAGAAAGGGGCACGGGAGAATCAGGGGAGAGGGAATCCAGAGATGTCAGGGGGCGAGGAGGGTTAAGAAGTTATATATGGCAGCCTCTCCCCTTTACAGGAAGAAATCTGTCCTCAAGGGGAAGGAGATGCCACCCAGCCATGCCAGTGGGCGTCAGCAGTGAACGTCAGGCACCGGTACATCTACGTGGCCCAGCCGACACTGAACAGAGTCCTCGTGGTCGATGTTCAAGCTCAGAAAGTCCTACAGGTACGTCCGTCTAAGGGAGTGAGGGGACTTCCGGTCCTGGGGCGTGGCCTGCCCAGTTTGTCTCTGCTTTCTGCACACTCCCCAGCTACTGTGAGCGCTGGTCAGGCCGGAGGGGAAAAGCAAAGGAGATTCACATGCAGTGATTCAGCAAGTCTTTATTGCCTACTAGGTGCCAAGCACTGTTCCAGGTGCTTGGAAAACAGCCAAAAGTGAACAGTGAAGTTCTAGAACTTCATTCTAGCTGGGGAAACAAATCATAAATCAGAATTTTAGGGAGCTGTACACAGTAAGTGCTGTTAGTAGAGGTGAAATGTGATAGAGGAACTGGAAGATGATTATTAATGGCCCTGGAGGTGAACAGAATCTGAGGTCTAAAGGCCAAGTGGGATTCTGACCCTGGGAGCAGAGGGAAGGCCAGTGATGAGAGGGAGAGGGAGATGTAGTGAAGTCGCAGTTAAACAAAGGTCAGTGAGACAGAAACAGAGTGAGATGGAAAGGCACTAAAGGATTTTAATCAGGGGAGTGACAGAATCTGACATTTTTAAAGAGTCAATCTGGCTACTGTATTAAGAACAGAGCAGAGGTATGGTCACTGAAACAAGCCAGGCAAGAGATTACAGCAGTGGAGGTCATAAGAAGTGATCAGATTCTTTGCGCGTTTGTGGGTATATGTGTAATCGGATTCTTGATGTAGTTTAAATGTGGAGCCCCAAAGATTTTCTGCTGGGTTGAATGTAAGGTTCAAGAGAGCAGAATCAAGTTTGCTTGCTTGCTTTTAACTTCAGCAACTGTAGAATGGAGATGCCATTTACTATGTGTGGTGGGCTGAATAATGGTCCTCAGATTGCCCCCATCCTAATCCCCAGAACGTGTGAATGTCACCTTATATGGCAAAAGGAATTTAGCAGATGTAAGTAAATTAAGGGTTTTTAAATGGGGAGTGATCCCTAAATGCAAACAGAGAGGGGCAGGGGGAAATCTGAAAAACTTCTGCATAGAAGGAGGAGACAATGTGAGGACTGAGGCAGTAGGCACAGCTGACGGAAGGCTGGAGGAAGGGGCGGGCGGTGAGCCGAGCAATGCGGCTCTAGAGGCTGGGAAAGTAAGGAAGTGCATTCTCCGCTAGGACCTCTAAAGGGCGCACTGCCTCGCAGAGGCATGTTGGTTCAGCTCAAGGAAATTAATTTCAGGTTTCTGGCCTCCAGAAACTGTAAGAGAATAGATTTGTGTTGTTTTAAGCCACTAAGTTTGTGGCAATATGTTACTGCAGTAATATGAAACTGATATACTATGAGAGACGCTTTGAGCAAGGTGGGGATATGAAGTAAAGGGGAAAATTAGGAAATCTGTGTTGGCTCTGTTAAGTTTCAGATGATATGATGTATATATCAAGTAAGCAGTTAGATACACAGGTCTGGAGTCAAAGGAGAGGTCTAGGCTGCAGATGTCAATGAGAGTATCATCACCATATGAACTGTTAAATCCAGAGAACTGGCTGAGAAATCACAAAGGGTAGTGTAGACAGAAGACATCAAGGTTGGAGCACTCCAACTCTTAAAGATCATGAAGAAGACCCAGTGGAGTAGCTAAAAGGTAGGAAGAAAATTAGGGAGAGGGGGGTATTCCAAAAGCCAAGAAGAGTGTTTTAAGGGAGAGTTAGTGGTCAATGGTGTCAAATGTTGCAGAGAGCATTTGTATATTATGAAAACTGAGAACTGACCATTGGCTTTGGTCCCCCATGGGTCACCTTGGCAGGAACAGAGGATGGTGACGGTGGAATGCAAGCCTGAGGGAGCAGATCCAAGTTAGAATGGTAAGGAAGGAAGTGGAGATGGTGGAGACAGACAAGCACCTTGAGGAGGTTTGCTGTAAAGGTGCGCACAAGTAGACACTGAGGCAGCAGCAGGGAGAGGGATGCGGAAAGGACGTTTAGAACAGGTGACATTAAAGCACTTGCATGCCAATGGGAAATCTTGGTCCCCCAATTCTTCCCTTCTGCCTCATGGAATTAAGCAGACGTCAGTGAAACCCAGGGCACACAAGTGTAGATACTAGCCTTAGATAAAAGCGCATTCTTTCATTGTAAGAGGAGGAAAGAAAGTATACAGGCAGGGGTGCAAATACGTGATACAATCACTGGCAGTTGGATGAACTTCTTTTTTGGTTGCTTTAATTTTCTCAGGGAATGAGGAGGATAATTATCACCAAGGCTGGAGGAGAGAGGTGAAGGTTGCATGTGAGATTGAATGTGATAGGACTTCTGGGCAATGGTGACGGCCCACATAAGGACTGTGGATGTAAATTTAAAGTGAGGTCAATGAACAGGGCTGTCTTTTTTCCCAGCAACGGTCAGCTGCCCTGGTGCAGACTCATTGTAGGGAGAAAGTTGGATATAACCAACGTAGTGATTTTTCCTGGCAAATACAACAGGAGGCTACACAGCTTTCTTCTTATTACTGATTTCCCTGGTTAGAGAACATACTCTGAATAATTTGAAATACCCAGAGATGTTTTTATTTTGTCCACTTAGTCTATCGGCTGCGGAGAGGTATGTTGAAGTCTCCCACTATGATTGTAGTTCTGAGTTCTATTCATTTTTGCTCTAAAATTATACCTTCTGGAGGGAAGACTCCTCTTTATATCTGAAAATGCTTCTTGCCTAAAAGTCTGTTTTTGTCTAATATCAGTATAGCTAAATCAGATTTATTTTGATTAGTGTTGTCATGGTGTAATTTTCTATTGGTTTCAACCTTTCTATGTCCATATATTTAAGGTGGTCTTTTATAAAGCCACATGTCTTTTGGGTTTTGGCTTTTAATAATCTTGGTCTTTTATTTAAAGTACTTGACCCATTTAATGTAATTAATTTATATAGTATTATCTACTATCATACTGGTTTTTAGTTTGATCTGTTTATGTTGCTTTTCTCTCCTTTTGAATTTGTCATTTTTATTATTCCATTTTCCCCCTATTAACTTGTTGACAATTCATTCTTTTATATTATTATTATTATTACCATTGAGATTACAACAGCATCCTTGCCTTAATACAGTTTTACACAAATTGTTACTTCACTTCCCATTAATGATAGAACCTTAGAACAGTAACTCCTTCAACCCTCCCTCCAGCCTTTTGCATTATTGTAGGAATGAATTTTAACTCTACATAAATTTAACCCCGGAAGAAATGACTATCATTATTTTATACAGTTGATGGTCATTTATACTCACCCACATGTTTACCTTTTCCACTGCTGTTTATTCCTTCCTGAAGTGCATAGTCATGTATGGGATCGCTTTCATTCTACCTGAAGAAGTTTCTTTAATAGTTCTTTTGGTGCAGGTCTGCGGGCAACAGATTCTCACAGTTTTTGTTTGTTTGAAAATAACATTATTTGCCCTTTATTTTTAAAGGGTATTTTCACTGGATATAGAATTCTACACTGGCAATTACATATTTTCAGCATTTTAAGATGCTTCTCGATTATCTTTCCATTCTTTTTGTTAATAGGTCAACTGTCAGTCTTACTCTTGCTTTTTTGAAGTAATGTATCACTTTTTTTTTTAATACTTTTCAGATTTTCTCTTTGGTCTTTAGCAGTTTTACTTAGTTTTACTAAGACGTGCCAGGTAATGTGTTCTTTATATTTATTTTGATTTGAGGTTTTTAGAGGTTCTTGAATGTATGGATTGATATTTTTCCTCAGATATTGGAAAATTTGCAGGAATTATTTCTTTAAATTATATGCTTCCTCATTCTCTCTTGCCTCCTCTTTTGGAATTCTGTTTAAAAAAAAGGTTAGGCCTTTCCATTGTATCTCATTTAGCTTTTTCACTATTTTCCATCCTTTTTTGGCTCTTTGTGCTTCAATTTGGATATGTTCTATCAACTAATTCTATCTTCTGTGTCTAATATGGATTTTAACAAAATATTTATTGAGTTCTTAATTTCAGGCATTGCATTTTTTATTTTAGAATGTCTACTTAATTCCAAATTACCTTCTCATGTATCACCTATGGGTCTGTCTATTGTCTTTTTTATGTTGTTTTCAGTCATATAGTCTGTATCTTGGAAAGCCTAGTAATTTTATTGAATGCACAACATTCCATATAAAATATTTTATAGATTTTAGATGACTTCCATCTACTAACGAGGGTTTACCATTTCCTCTGCTAGGCAGAGAGAGTAGAGAACAAATTATTTTAATTTAATCAAGTACTAAGTTGAATCAAAGCTGAGCAGAAGCTTTTGTAAGGCTTCACTCCTAGTCCCAGTGTGTTCTTCAGGACCTTTTCCCTTTGCTCCTCAGCATTTTAAGACTGTGGGAAAGTCTGTTCTGAATTTGAAGAGATAAACCAAAAATCTCTTAGACTCTTGCTCCACAACACCTCAAATGAAAATATGAAATACGATGGGAAAGTTTAAGCAGAAAAAAGAGAGAATGGCTGCAGTCCAAAGCTTAGGGAAGTTTTGCTGTGAAGAGGGCAGACAAATATCTAGAAGAGAGACATAGTCAGGGGGTGTTTTTAAAAGAGAGAGTAAGTGTACAAGAAACTAGACATAGTGTCAAGGTGGTATCATTGCTGATAGGGGAAGATAGTGCCAGATCTGAAAGCCTTTGGTAGGTGAAGGGAAGTAGCCAGGAAGCTGGGAGGTGATAGGAACAGGAGGAGTAGCTATAGACATAAACAACCTGCGTTATGTGAAGTGTAAGAAAACAGTAACAGCCTTGAGGCTTCAGAGAGGAAGTTTTAATTAGAGCAAGAAAGTAAAAGGAGATTTCAAAGATGGTGACGAATGGGGGAAAAAATATATTTCACCAGGAATGGGCAAAAATCAAGAGTTCATCAGCTGAGCTCATCGGCAGAGGAATGAACTCTAAAGTCATCGGAGTACAGTGGGTGCAGCGGGTTATTTGCAGCCACATTGCTGGATGAGCTCATCCGGGGAAAGGATTTAGATGAGGGAAGGTCAAAGATGAAGCCCTGGGACATGCCAGCGTTCAGAAGTCAGGATGAGGAAGGTGAGTGCAGGAGGCAGGAGGCCAGGGCAAGAAATGTTTCCAAAAGGGAATAATGAACCCCATGGATCACAAAGATGAGTCTCTGAATCTGACAGGTCAGTGGAGTGATGAAGACAGAAACTGGGTGGGAGTGAGGAAAAGTGGATTCAGGGACTCCATAGATAGTTCTTTAGAGAAGTTTTGACCCATGGGGCTTTCTCCCCTAAAGTCAGAAAAGCTAGAATCTGGTTAGTTGAAATTGAAATTTCAGAAATTATATTGACAAGGTATAAGTTATAGTGGCTGAGGTGTGGAGGGAAAAAAAGATTCAAACCAAGAAGGAACTGAGAAAGGAGGGCTTTGGATGAGCCATCTATGGGGATTTGAAGGCACCAACGTTGGGAAACGAATGGTAGAGAAGACAGTGAGCCTTGTGTTAATGTTCATAGTGAACAAAGGGAGGGGCTAGGACTGTAGCCAAAGACAAGAAGAGCAGGGGTCATACCAGTGGCATGAGCATCATAGAACAGAGTTTTAGAACTTATAAAACTACATTACAACTCTCCATTTGACAGGGCCACAGGGGAAGCTCTGTCCTCAGGGGATAGCAGAGTTTCAGTTACAGCAGTAAAAACAGAGTCAGCCTGGTGCTATAGTCCGTGAGTCCCAGCAGCCTCGCTGAAGGGTGTACGAGACAGAGGCTATGCAAAGATAAGGTGGTAATGAATGATCTCAAAGTCGGTCTCAGATGAGCCAGGGGGAAGGGTCCACTCACCGGTATCCAGGCCAGGGGAAGGACGCTGAGGGTTTAAGAGATCCAAATGGCTTCCAGGAGATGTAATGGGAGAGTCCTCAGCTGATTCTGAATGGATAGCTCAAAGCCTCTGCGTTTAGACTTTTGCCAAAATGCTCTGGGTCTCTCCTTCATGTAAAACATACAAGAGGTTTTCAGAAGAGAGAAATTATTGACAACCAATTTTATGCCTCTGAAGACAAACCCAGAAGGGAGGCTTCTGCACAGGATTCCCAAACAGGCTCATTGCCAAGACTGCTGGGCTGCCTTCCACTTACCCAGGGGTGATGGCCACTGTGTCAACCTCTACTACAACCATGACCAACTTGTCATTATTTCTTTTCAAGTCCATAGGTGTGGACCCTCTGCCGGCTAAGCTGTCCTATGACAAGTCACATGACCAAGTGTGGGTCCTGAGCTGGGGGGATGTGCACAAGTCCCACCCAAGCCTCCAGGTATGTTGAACACATGGAGGCTGACACCTACCCCACAGGAAAAGCCTCCCTCCCTAGTTAATTATCTCCCACTTCCCTAATGACTAATCACATTTATCCAAAATATGTCCATAAGGGCTCAAGGAGAGAGTAGGAAACAGCCTCAGGCCAACACCCCTCACAGGCAATTGACAGGGTATCTTCAGCAAGGCCTGCAGTTAAAGACAATAATATTGATGATGGATTGGATTCTGATGTTGTGACAACCAGAATGTGGCTCCTCAGGTCAAACAGCAGTGAAAACTGGAGTCCAGGCAGAAAGAAGGGAGTCTGGCTCTCTTCACCTTGGGCTGGGCGGGCTAGAGATTTAGTGTCAAGGTAACTACTAGATACTGGCCAATAAGGAGGGAAAGGAAGCAGCAGCAATTATATCCATAAACAGAAGTATCTTTACAGAGTGCCCCCAGTGTACTAGGACACAGAAAAATTAGGTAATCTGCCCATGGTCCAACCCCAGCAGCAGGCTCTGCAGCCCCCACTTCCAGCTGCTATACCACCTCCTGGGAAGAGCTGGCCCTGGAGATCTGTGGGATTCCTCCCTCAGCCAGCCAGGAAGATCCACACGACCCCTGTGTTGAGTGCACCTGGCTTGGCCTTTCTCACTGGGGATGCATGAGAGGATTAAGCTCTACAAAAAGTGATTTGAATACGTTCTCTGTTTTCCCCAAAATGGTGCATAGAACCATTCTACATGCACAGAGAAGTTGATTCATTACATACAATGGATCACTTGGGTTTTAGGGTTTAATTCTCTCTCAGAACCCCAGATGAGAAGGGCTGCAGATGGAGCCAAGTTTGCCCTGTTCTCAAGACTGGTGAGAGACCAGGGACACCCAGGTCTAGAGAAGCTTCCTCTGGGGACTGGTCACCAGCCTGCCTTCCTCTGCTGCACCAGAGGGAGAGCACAACTTCACTTCCTGTCAACTGAGACTATTGTCACTCAGTGAACTCTTCAACCAGTCCTGAGCCCCCATGAGCAGACAACAAATAATAACAACCCATTAGAGGACCTAGGACTCAGAATAAAAGTCACTCAGATCAGAGGATAAGCCCACAGAAATGGTGGTATTATTGGTCCCTCTGGCAGCTCTAAGAAAGTGCTTAAGGAAACTCAAGGGGAGGGGCCACCAAAAAAGATTCTTCTGGAAATAAAAATGAACAAGAACGATTTTCTAATTTCTGACTGCAGTAGATAAGTTGAAAAATGCACAGTTTCTACTGAGACCCAAATATATCAAGAGATTGAGACTTGATGTCTCAGAAGTTCAACAGACGTTTAGAAAGAGAAAAGGAAACAACTGGAATGGAGTCCAACATTAAATAAATTTGGAATAAAATGTCCAAGAGAATGTACAGCTTCCTGGCCAGACTGATGAGAAATGACACATCTCTGTCCTGTTGGTAAAAAAAATAGAGGGGAAATCTTACAAGTCAGAAGGAACAAGTTACCTATAGAAGAAACAACAATCTGATGGGCCTTGAACTTCTCACCTGCAACAGGAGCTTGGAAGACCGTGGAACCACATCGACATGCTACTTAGATAAAAGGGCTGATCCAAGAACCCTATACCCCACCAAGATATCATTTACCTGTCAGGACAAAAGAAAGATATAAGGATATGGAAGAATCTGGAGAGTGTAACACTCATGTGCATCACCTGAGGAACATGTTTGAAGAACCAGATCAGAGACATCAAGACGGAGGAAGATAAAGAGGAGACAGTCGTAAGTAAGAAGCCTGGAGAGGAAGGTGTAAAATTAAAAGTAAGATGGATGCCATGGCCAGGTGGCTCAGTTGGTTGGAGCGTTGTCCCATACACCAAAAGGTAGTGGGTTCCATTCTGGTCAGGGCACATACCTAGGTTGTGGGTTCGATCCCAGTTGGGGTGAGTGTGGGAGGCAACTGATGGATGCTTCTCTCTCTCCCCCTTCTTCTCTCTCTAAAAATAAATGCTAAATAAGGATGTTAGAATTAGCAGAAACACACTGAAAGAGAAATCCTGATACTAGGCTATAACTAAAGATAAGTTATTTTAGTAAAAATGAGAGTACGGAGTGGAAGGAAGAGAAGGGAGTAAGAATACTCAAAAATGTCATCTTATTGGGATAAGAGAGGATGTTTGAAATTAATAACTGAGAAGTGAATATCTCATTCCAAATGTGACAAACTGAATTCTGTTAAAAGCAGAGATGATCAGATTGGGCCTTAAAATAAAGCAAAGGAAGAAAACTAGCTATAACTTGTTTGCAAGAAACATATAAAACAACAGATTAAATGGAAAGAGGTAGAAATAGTGATGGTAGGGGAACTAAGAGAGATGTACAAGTGGTAACATTAGTATCGGACAAGGTGGAATTTAAGATTAAAAGCACTAACCAGCATAAGGAAGGACATGTGACAACAAACAGCCAGTAGATATCCAACATGACAACTAAATATATAAAGTGAGCGATTAAAAATACAAGGAGAACTTGATTTAAAATACACTTAAATTTTATATACCAAGGAGACAAAATAATGACATGGGAAAATTGAATAATATGAATAAGCACTTGGTTTGATTATTAATATATTGGAAACCTAACATCTGCCCAATAGAGTTTTTTCACATGGTCACATATAAATAACTGTACCGGTAATCACAAAAAAAAGTTTACAAATTTTGTAGATGTTATAGACTACTAATTATCTGATAATGAGAAGTAATTAAAATGTGACCTAATAAGAAAACACTCCTAGATTGTTATTAGATCAGAGAGGAAATTAAAAAGGAAATTATAAACTGTCTCAAAAGCAAAGAAAAAGAGACCATTTCACATCAAAACCTATGGGAGACAGAGAAAGCTGTACACAAGGAATATTCGTGTCTTAAAAACCCACAAAGGAAGTCTTGTGTTAAGAAATTAATTAGGAAAAGAACAAAGTGACTGGTAAGAATAAAAAGAGTGAAATTAATAAAAACAAAATAATAAAGGAATAAATAGAGAAACAGATAAATCCTCATACCTGATAAAGGAAAAAGAACAAAAACAGGCAAAATGAGGAATGAGAGGAAAGATTAAAAAGATCTATCATAGAAAAATACATATCTGAACTTTCTCAAACCTTCAAAATATTATTTTAACTACCTCAGACCATGGGGGGGAAATGTACAGCTCCTTCATTTGTTTTAGATAGCCAGTATAATTGTAATTATAAAAACTGATTAGGTTATGGTTTTACTTATTTTTATACTATTTTTAATCTCACAAATACAAAAGCAAAATTCTAATCATGGTATTAGAAGTAGAGTCCAGCTATGTGTCTAATTGCTTGAACAGAGAACAAATTAAATTCCCAGATGCAGATAGTTCACTCCCAGGAAATCAGTCAACATTACATATAACACAAACAAATTAAAACAGGAAAAAAAACTACCCTATAATATTTCTAATAAATGCTGAGAAGGCATTTAATTAAATGCAGCAGTCAGTCTTAATAAAATACCTAAAAGTAGGACTAGCAGAAAACTTCTTCAATATAATGAAGGCTATTTCCCAGAAACTAAAAGCATTACAATTAATTTCAGTAATTAAACCATGATTCCACCATCACCGTAATTGGCAAATCTGGGAAATGCACTATGACAAGAAAATGAAATAGATTAAATAAACCTACCTTTATCGCTGTCAGGGTTAAGGAAATGAGTATTTCCAAAACCTGCTTCCAGTAAGATCAACTGGCACAGCCTTTGTGATGAGCAATTTGGAAATGTGAAGCAAAAGCTTCAAAACAGTGGGTGGGGAGAGATTAATTGAAGAACTTATATGCATATATGCATAACCCATGGACACAGACAATAGTGTGGAGAAGGCCTGCAGGGGCGTGGATATGGGGTGGAGGGGATCAATGGGTAAAAAGGGGGGAACATCTGTAATACTTTCAACAATAAAGATAAATTAAAAAAAAAAAAGAAAGAAACTGTGCTTTTTGATCCAGCAACTTGATTTCTCAGAACTTATCTGAAGGCCATGATCATGGACAGGGACAGAGATTTAGCTGCATTATATGTTACTGCACTGTTTGTATTTGCAAAAATGTTAAAAATAATATTCTAATGTTCCTAAATATCCAACACAAAGGAATTGACTGCACAAACTTTGTTATGACTACAGGAAGATGTTTCTATAAAAGAGGCCCTCTGCACCAAGGCCCTCCCCCCGCAGCCAGTGTTTGAACACCCTGCCCAGCACTCTCTTGCCCACCCACTCCCAGGCCCAGTTTTTAGCTGCCGCTCAGCCTGTCCCACTGGGTACCTTGTCCCCTGCCCTCCTCAAAATGTCACTTTTCAGCTGGCTTGTCCACCCTCTGAGGGAGGTGCTCAGTCTTTCTTACCCCATGCTGACCACCAAGTGACATCTGATATCCAGCTACATACCAACACATTTGAGGTGTTCAACAATTATCTCGGAGTCACTGATGCACCCAGCCACATGCTAGTACACAAGCCAAGGAATTCACAACTGTTTGGGGCAATGAGGCTGACATGCTCATGTCAGTTCAATTGCCCGCGGTACTGCGTTTTGATGAAGTAACCTCCAAATATAGGGTGTCAGGGTGGTAAAGCGTGAATAACACTGACCACTGACAGCCTTTAATTTTCCATCTCTATTATAAGCTAAAATGACAGATCTACTATCAAGCAAGGATCACATAGCTTCTTGGAATTCTCTGGCATTTCCCACTAGACTCTGCAAGATCCAGTTTCCTATGCTGATACTTCCTCATGCCCAGTTCTCTGAGTTTTTCATCATGGACTTGCCATGGAAGTGTCATTTGGCCATATTTTTTAATCACAGGAAAATAACCTGATGCAACTGCAGAACTTTAGAGCTGCCCCAAGATTGAAAGTAACAGCCCTCATCATTCCAATCTGGCTTTCTGCCTGCTGACCCACCCTACCCCCCACCCCCGGGAAGCATGGTTCAGAAAAGACTCAAACCCCAAACCTGCCTGAGGAGGTGGTCAGGGGCTGTTTGTTTCACCACAAAAGAAAGAACCAGAAGACAATTTCATTCGCAAAAGGAAAAAGCATTCAGAGCTGAAAGCCAAGGGAGTCACAGAGCCCCACCCGGGGCTGTCCTTGGCCTGAGAGTGCAGAAATCTGGATCCTTCCTTCTGTGCACACAGCCACAATAGCAGGATCAGAAGTCTCTCACCTCCCTGTTTAGGGTCTAGACTCTGCCTCCTGTCCTGCTCAGACGCTCTTGGCTTGTTCTTGGGGCCCTCAAGCCAAAATTGCCCACACACTGACCAAGCTCTTCGCTTGGCTGCAGGTCAGCCACCTTTCTGGGCAATGGCCTTGGACTTGGAGGCTGATGAGCGTGTACAGAAGGCAGAGGACACGGGCTGTTTGGCTCGGTGTCTATGACCTGCCCAGGCCCAAGGCCTCAGTAGCTAATGCGCAGATAAGATGCCCAGCCTGACCTCAGGGAGCACTTTGGCAGGACATCCAGGCCACCCTCTCCTCTTCCCTAACCCCAGATGTCACTTGGCTCTGTCCTGCACTGCCAATGTGCCTGTCCTTATGCAGACACAGCAGGGCCTCTTCCTGCCAGGTCCACAGGGGAGAAAGTGTAACCTCCAGGGAAGCAGAGGCAGCCATGCTCTGTCACTACCAATTGTACCAAATGCAGGACCTGATTCTTTACTTCTCACAGCAAGTCCCCTTTGTGAAACTGGAACCTCTCCCCAGCATTCTAATCACCAAGCCCCTAGTGACATGAGCAGCATCCCCACCAGATTCCTGCTTTCTCTAATAAATTATAGAGTCCAGCTCCCAGAGAGCACCTTAGTTCAGGAAGGTGAGCAGTGTACCACAGAGATTCCCGACAAACTGGCCGAGGCACCTGGCATCGAAGGAAAACAAATAACCAGTAAATAGTTCCACAGTTTAACATTCTAATTCTTTCAAAGCTCTCTCCTTTTTCCCAGGGTGGCCTAGGTTGAGAAGATGGGCTTCCCTGCTGTGGGGGAGGTTGTCTCTGAGCCGTGATGGTTCAGTTCTAGGACCTCCCTCCAAAGCCCCAACACAAGTCACCACAGCTGACAATGTGCGGCAGGTCATGCCTGACCGAGTGGGAGGAAATGATTCACTCATGTCCCATCGCTTCCTCCTCCTGCCTGTGACATTCCACTCTGCTTCCGCCCTTCCCCAAGACCGTGGCTTGTCCATCATCTCTCTCTCTAGCAGCCTGTCTGCTGAGGGTCTCCCCAGAGTGTGCAGAGGTCTCCAGGTTCCCAGCCCCCCACTAGGATGGGCCCTCACAAGGACTTCGGCTCTGTGTTATAGGTGATCACGGAAGCCAGCACCGGCCAGGGCCAGCACCTCATCCACACACCCTTTGCAGGAGTGGACGACTTCTTCATTCCCCCAACAAACCTCATCATCAACCACATCAGGTGAGACCCACCAGCCAGGCCCTGAGGCACTGCGTACTCCAGCTGTGCCCCGCATGGGACACCTTCGCCCAGGGTGCAGCCTGCTCCTGTCTCTGTCTCTGTCTCCCCCACCCCTCCTGAGCTAGCTTGAAACCCCATCAAGAAGGGACAGAAAAATGGACCCATCCCTAGTCCTTAATTGTTAAAGTTCAAGAAGGCACCCAGCTCCTAATGCCCAGGAGCCCAGTGAGGTCAGAGAGTCTCATCCTCAAAGTGCGGACAGCAGGGGAAAGAAGGAAACAGCAGTGGCTAATTAGCACCCTCTACTTGCTGGACACAAAAAAAACTACTAGAAGTAGCCTCAAACCTATTTTACAGATGAGGAAACTGAGGTTCAGAGAAGTTAAGACACTGGCCAAAGTCACACAGCCAGGAATTGGCAGTCAGACTAAATGCAAACCCAGGTCTCCTTTGAGTGCCCCATTCTGCCTCATTCTCTACTTACCATAGCCCATGGTCCCTCTCAGAGCCCCCAGAGCAGCCATGTAGGGGGCCCACAAGGAAACGAGGCCCCCTAGGTGTCTGGTTTGCCACCATTCAATAGAAGAGCCTCATAATAACAGCCATGGCCTCAGATGCAAACCTCATCCCCTCCTGGCCACTCCCCACCCCCATTCATTTCAGCGCTTCCCTGACATTTTCTGTAAAGTCACCACTGCCAAAAGACTAAGCCTGCCCTTTATGAAGTCATCAAGACCCAACTGTCACG
The DNA here is from genome assembly GCF_054644295.1 of Miniopterus natalensis. Lineage (NCBI taxonomy): Eukaryota > Metazoa > Chordata > Mammalia > Chiroptera > Miniopteridae > Miniopterus > Miniopterus natalensis. Next base: position 22,171,707 of record NC_142084.1, read on the forward strand.
TGGTACTATTTATGCCTTCCTTTAAACTGACATCAAGCACCTTTCTCCAGAAAGAAATGACTCAGTGTTGCAAGCTGATGCTGGAACTTGTAAAAATAGGACTAGCCCATTTATCCTTGCTCAAGGAGGAAAATAACCATTTTCTGGCCCCCAACCCCAACCCCACCCCACCCCACAGGAGAGTGCCTGGGAAAGAGCCTCTAATGTAGTTCTAAATGGGGACACCCCCTCAGAGCTGCTAAATTCAGCTGGGAGTTCTGCAAACTCAGAGACTCACCAGTCCCTGTGTGTCTTTCAAATTAAAGTTCCTTTAAGAGTGGGGTTTTCTTTCCTGCTCTTCCCATGCTCTGGCTCTTTAAGGATGCTTCATAGATGCTTTAAAGAAGGGATTTCCCCCACTCTGAGGCACTATTATTCAAGAGAAAATTGTGGAAGTGATTTTTCTCTATTCCTGTAGGGAGATGCAGTGTCAAACTGCCTCTAGGAGGAAGGGATTTAGGAGAGGCTCTGATCAAAGGGGAGTCCTGCCTGAAGCCACGCCTTTTCCTAGCAAGCAAGGGACCCCCAATGGGGAATTTCAGGAATTTCAGGTGAGCTGCTATCACATACTGATCTCTTCCACTAAAGCTTCCTCTTAGATTTAATCTTCCCCAACAGCCCTCCAAGGAGCTGCGCTCCTTAGATTCACAGAGGCTTACAGGGGAAAGCATCTGGCCCCAGACCCAGCAGCTGGCAGGACACTCAGCAGCATCAGGCCTTCTGGCTCCAAAAGTAAAACCTACTCTCAGCCTCCTGCCCAAGGTTCCTCCCACCAGCATCATACACTTGACCAGAGAAGGGGCTGCCCTTCCTGCTTCCAGGGAGAGGGAGCACTGACAGGAAACCTGGGCTGGCTTCACTGAACCTGCGCCCTCCAATTCTGACTCACCGGTCAGGCCAGAACACAGCGGGGATGGAGGCTCTCCAGCAGCTTCCTCATAGCAGGTGGAGTCGGGGCAGACACCCGTCCTTTCCCTGCAGGCACAGGCCATCGCTTCCAAGCGGGCACGAGGCCTCAGGGAGCCGATTCAAAGGCATCCATCAGGGAGACGCGGTTGGAAGCACTTTTACCCTCCATCTTTGCCATCTCTAAAACTGTTTGTCACGAAAGCATAAGTCCAGAAACGTTTGTAACTCTCACGTGCCTGAGATCACAGAGGAAACATTTAGGACGCCAACCCCTGCAGGATGGTAGGTCCTCTCTATGGGCTCTCAGATCACTGAAGGGTTATGATAAAGGGAAAGAGAAAGGCTGCGATCCGGTGAGATGAATGACAGATCCCCGACCCCAAAAGGCCTCAGACCCCCGACCTCTGTTCTCCCCCTCCCAGGTTCGGCTTCATCTTCAACAAGTCTGAGCCTGCAGTTCACAAAGTCGACCTGGAGACGCTGATGCTCCTCAAGACCATCGGGCTGCAGCGGCACGGCTGCCTGCCTCAGGCCATGGCCCACACCCACCTGGGCGGCTACTTCTTCGTCCAGTGCAGACAGGACCGTGCCACTGCTGCTGCTCCACAGCTGCTGATCGACAGTGTCACCGACTCCGTGGTTGGCCCCAATGGTGGCGTGATCGGCACCCCACACACGTCCCCTGACGGTCGCTTTGTCGTCAGCGCGGCTCCCACCAGCCCCCAGCTGCACGTGCAGGAGGTCACGCTGCGGGGAGAGATCCGGACCCTCTATGACCTGAAAATAAGCCAGGGCATCTCCGATGTGGCATTCCAGCGTTCCTTCACCCACAGCAACCAGTACTATGTCTACGCCACACTGGAGACAGAGCCCGACCTGCTGTTCCTAGAGCTGCCCACGGGGAAGGTGGGCGTGCTGAAGAACTTCAAGGAGCCGCCCACGGGGCCAGCCCAGCCCTGGGGAGGGCCCCGCAGGATCGTGAGGGACAGCGGGCTGTTCGGACAGTACCTCCTCATGCCAGCCCGGGAGTCACTGTTTCTCATCAATGGGCGACAAAACACACTGCGGTGTGAGGTGTCGGGCATAAAGCAGGGGACCATGGTGGTGTGGGTGGGCGAGGTATGAAGGAGGCCAGCGCAGAGCCTGGGCCACCGAGCCCCCGCCTCATCCTGATACCACAGCCCCAAGCAGGCGCCCTGTACATTTTTACAGACAAAAGCAAAAACCTGTACTCGCTTCGTGGTTCAACACTGGTCTCCTTGCAAGTTTCCTAGTCTAAGGTATGCGCTGCTAACCAGGTTGGGGTTTTTTCGTTAGGAAGTATTCCTTGAGCTACGATGAGAACCTGCGCTGCTCTGTGAAGGAGTCATTTCTGTGCCCAGCTACACGCCATGTTACCTGGGGACGCCGTGGGACCGCGAGCTCCTGCTTCCCAGGCGGGCATTTCCGCCCGTTGCCTTCACAGTCATTCTCCTCTTCGCCAGATCCAGCCAGACTTCACCCTGCAGGGGTGGCCCGAAACCGAGCCTGGAAGCACAGGCCCGCGGGGAGCAGGGCTTCCCCTCTGGCATGAGAGCCACACCTGTCCTCGCTCTGCACCTTTTTCCTCCGCAGCTGCTTCCTGCTTTTCTTTCCATTTGACTTGTTGTAAGCCTGAGAGAGAGCCAATGAGACTTATTGCAGCTTGGGGGGTGGGGAAATCACTCGCTTTATTTTGGAAATTTTGATTAAAAAATAATTTTTTATAATCTCAAATGCTAATAAGCAGAAAGACGCTGTCCAAGGTCCAGCTCTATTCGTCCCTGCCTTAGGCCAAGCCTCTGAGAGTCACCGCCCCACATCCCACAGCCAGAAAGAACAGTGGTCATCAAGGAATAACGGTCCTCTACAGCACTGACACCCCCGAGGGCAGATCAGCCACCTCATTGGTAAAGACTCCGTTCTGGGTGGGGACCCCAGGAAGCCAGGACAAACCCTGTGTGCCTGCTTTTCACCATGGAAGGGGGACATTTCATTAGCTAGGCCCAAGCTCAGGGCAGACTGGGCTTGCCTGGCATTGTGCGGGCGGCCTGCAGAAGAGTGATCTCCAGGCTCAATGCTAAAACCCCAAGGACACAGTGGGGTCCAGGCAGGTTATTTCCATTATCCCTTTAAAAACCAGTTTCTTTTCTGCCTGTGGCCCTTGCACTCAGCTGTGGTACCCCTAGTCCCTGCAGCATCGCAGCACAGTTAGCACAGTGAGGTTTCAATGTGTGTTTATTCTTACACATGGGCTCCCTCTCCCCAGTAGCACACACTCCAAAACTCAGAATCAGAAGGATGCAGCCTGGTTATTAGTCTACTGAATTTTTCCCAAGTGTCTCAGGCTATGGTGGGCTCTTGGAAGTACAGTCCAACCAGCTCTGGGAAGACAGCCTGTGTTGAAGAATCTCAGCAAGGAAGAGGCTCCCTTGGGTTCTCAGAACACCCCTTTCCTTCTCACATCTGTGGACAAACATGCTGCACACTTGCTGGCTTGAATGATCGTTTTTCTAGCCACCTGGAGTTGGGAGAGGTGGTCCCATCACCGACACCTTAGCTAGTTTAGCCCCCTTCACCTGCCAAAATGGCCATGATTTTCCTGTGCTGCTGAGGAATGGCCCTTGTCAGGGAAAGGAAGGCAAGACCCTGCCTTGCTCTAAATACACACAGCTCCCTTTCATTCCCACCTGGCTGCCTAACCCACCTGTGCATCCCCCCCCCCCCAATTTTCTGAGATCACCCAGTCTTGTGGTACGTCTCATGTATCTTGGTCCACCAAACACCTGTTTCCTACAGTTCTCAGGAGTGTGCCTAGATGTGTACATTCACATTTTAGATTTTTTTAAAGGTACAATATGTAGATATAGGCTGAGGAAACTGACTTCAAAAGCCTAATATTCAGTTTCACAATAACTGAGATGGATGGATGGGTCTCACCCTTTCTTTTTATTCTTGCCTCAATCTCTTGATACATTTACTTCCAAACTCCCACTTTTATCACTGAAATTCTCCAACTTTCGTGAACTTCACCCTTTGGAGAAATCTGAATTATGGCAGCGCCTGGCAGAGAGTCCCTGAGCCCACCTGAGGAAGAGCCCACTGACTGCCAGCTTCTAACATCTGGGTTGCAGGAGTCCTAAGAAAAAGACCAAACTGATCCCAACTGGCCTTTTGAACTGGGAGTGGTTTCTGCATCTGCTCCTTTTCCACTGTTCCTCCCATTTCTAAGTTTGTCTGAAAAGCACATCTGCCTCTCATTGTCCTCACTGCACAGTTAGAGAGACGGCCAGCTTCAGTCTCGCTGCCCACATGCCAGACACTATTGAATTGGAGAAAGAAATCACAGGCCTGAAAACTGTGCCATCTGTGAATGTTTTCCAGCAGAGCTGCTTGGATGGGAGGCAGGGAAAGCTGGCCCCAAAAGAGGCTCATAGAACACAATTCAAAACCAACTGGGGTAAGAAGTCATCACAACAAGTGGGCCTTGAAGCAAACCAGCCAGCAATCCTTCTGATGAACACAAAAGATCAACTAACTACCAATATTTCACATTAAAGAAGTATTTTACCAAAAGAATCACCAAAAAGGCCACTTACATAGTGAACTCACTATACCAACATTACTGAATTTTTAAATAAAATCAATTTCACAAAAATTCAACATATTTTTCAGAATCACACGAATAATCAACACCTGTGGTGACATTAGGCTTTGAAATGGAGGCCCTTGTTCTCCTGCCCTAGTGAGCCCACGTGGAGGTTCTGGGCCCAAAAGCCCACCTAGCTACCCACAGATTGGGTAGCAGAGAGGGATGCCTGTTTCTGGATGATTGTGTGGACGTTCTGCACAAGTAGGCCTGGGCATGGACCATGCATGATGCTGCAAATGCCAGCCCCAGCAACCCTGACCCAGCAAGCGCTGCCTGGGGCTGGCCCAGGCTTTTATCTTAAGCCTCCGAGTCATTCACAGGTGCTATTACTTACCCAAACCCCCAGAAGTAGCCAGTAGAGCCCTCTAAAGACTTGACTGGGGCCAACCTTCAAGTAGCTTGACTACTACCAAGCTTCAAGTACTTTGATCTAGAGATAGCATCACCAGACACCAGAGGCTCAGTCCCTCCCATTCCCACACCAACCTGGCTCTCTCCCCACCTCCCTGACCCTCTGGACAGAAAGGGCTGTCAGCTTCAGGTAGGTGCCCTGCAGGACAGCTTTTAACCCCAAACAAAGCAGAGAACAGCCTGCTGCCCTGAAGAATGGTAATGGCTGAGACTCCACACAGGAAAGCAGCCTGGAGTCAGCTTTGTGCAGCCACAACTTCTTGTTTTCTGTTGACCAATAACCTGTGAACTAAAGGCAATTTCAGAACTGAGGTGTGAAACAGATTCATTCTGGATATATTTTTCTACGAGGGGCTTAAAAAAGTAATTGACTGATTTCTCAGAATGTGTTTTATTCAAATACCACGGACACGGAACCATCTTCATCACCAAACCCCATAGATTGCTCTCTCCGGTCCTCCTCCTCAGAAGCAAGCCTCCAGGCGAGTTCACTCTGCACCCACCTCCATCCTACACGTCCGCCAACCTACCTCACATCTTCCTCCCTGCACCCAGCGCCACCGAGCTCTGCCCCCTGCCAGGAGGCCAGACAATGACAGAGCTAACATGAAGTCCTTCGCCATCCTTCCCCACCCAGGACCCAGATCCCACTCCAAGTGCAGAACCCATGGAATACAGCCCCTTGCTGCCCAGAATCACACACCCCAAACGCTTGGGGCCCCTTGGAGTTAGGTGGCCAAAACTAGAGAGAACTCAGAGCATCGGGAAAGTCAGCTACTATCAGACAGAAACTGTCGACAGGAACAGAGACCATGACATCTGAGCCAAGCCTCACCCCTGAGAGGGCCTAAGCTACACCTCCCTCCATTCCAATTTTATTCTCTGCTTTTCCTGCTTCCTCCCTATGCCTTGAGCCTCGTGCTCCTACAATTCAAAAGGCAACTGACCTCACCGCCACAACAGCCCCCCCAGTGGCTTTTTCCCTTGCTGCTTCCTTGCTTTGGGGTACAAGTAAGAAGTCATTCATAGGGCCAGATGCTACTATCTCTTTCCTCCCGGACTGGCACATACGCAAAGCAGCTTTTGGTTCAAGAACGTCACTAGCTGCCTTCATTTCTCTCCAAAATCAGAGCAATCACAGGACAGAGATGCTTTAAAATTTAAAGGGGAAAATGTTCCTCGAGGTGTGACTACAAGACGCCAAATACCTGGCAGAACGCAACCTACTTCTTGCTTTCGTCTACCAGATGATCAGCCAAGTCACTGGAGGAGCTGAGCATCTTCCCTGGGCCTGCAGGCTTCAGGCTTCAGGCATCAGCCATCTAGCAGTCCGTGGGGCCCAGCAAGCATGGTCTCAGGCATGCTTTGGAGCTGTGAGCAGCGAGTGGGAATCTAACCAAACACAACATGTGAAATGGAAAGTGCAGGGAGAATGGGGATTGGCCACCAAAATAAACAGCAAAGCTTCTTTAACCAGCGCCAGAGTATTGAGCATGTACTATTTTTTTTTTTTTATGAAGCCACAATTCACACTCACCTCTTTTCAAGCTCACCTTAATGAATATGGAACCATTCCTTCCCCCTACGGCCCCAGAGAATGTGGGCCATGACCTAGAGGGCTCTAGGGGGCTTAATCTGCACTCCACAAAGCAATAACTGTAGACTCGACCCTACCCCAAGCCAGATGACATGTACTCCACATGTCGCCATGGCAGGACGGGACAGAGAATGCCGCCTTTGGGGGCCTCTTCAAGGTCAGAGCTTCATTTCTAAGGAGGGGCAATCAGTATTGGCTGGTTACAGGGCCCAAGAGCTCTCAAATGAGAAAATTCCCTGAATCTAAACCTTCCTCCAGTGCCCAGCATGACATCTGCCACAGGTTTAAGAATTGTTGGTCCTTTGCTACTTCTGCTGCTTCAGAGAGGTGCAGGACAACAGGTCTGCAAGTCAACCACTCCAGAGCCACAGCACACCCTTCTGTGGCGCCCCCATGGCCCACACCCCACTGCCTACCCCTTCCTCTTCCTGGCCTGGCCCCATCCCAACCTGCCTTCCCCCAGTGCTCACGCTTTCTGAAGGCCGTGTGAGGTGACCCAGAAGCAGAACTGGGCATGGAGTTTTGCTAGAGTGGTCACACACACTGTTTCCTGCTGTAATGTAGCTGAATGCCCCTGAAGATATGAAGTCAAACATGCACCGCTTGTCCCATAAAGAGTTTCATCCATCCCCGCCTCAGAAAACTTTCAGATCTCTTATGTCAAGGCAGACTACATTATTTTGAGCAGTTGTGTAGACTCCAAAATATATTTTCTGTAATCACCAGTATTTCTCAAAAGGCCTCCTGTAATTACTATACATGTGAATTTTTCCTTATTTATAAAATATATATAAATTATTTTTAATACATCAACTTTAGTAGAAATTTGTACCGACACTGTAACTGTATGTGGCATCTGAAATAAGTTTGTGTTTACTTTGACGTATTACACAATATTGAACACGCCGTGTATTTGCAGTACCACTTGATATAAAGACGATTCACAAATTATCATAAAGGATTGTCACTGTAAATGCTCTTTTTCGAGGATTTTACAATAAAACTTGAGAAAAGTTACCTCTTTCTGGTGCCAGTGTGTTGGAGGTTGTTAAAGTGAGACCTGATTCAGGCAGGACCACTCGGGATCCCTCTCCATCACCATTGTAGGTTTGTGATGGTCAAAGTGAAATGGCCCTACTCTGGCTGATCCAAAGAGCTTCTGGACAAAGACAGGTACCTAACTAAACCCAGAAGGTTTTTTCCCCCCATGTCGAAGTTTTAGCTTCACCCAACATCTGGTTCAAAACTTCCCATCATCTGCTTTGGCAGCCCCTTTAAATTCACCACAGTCCCTGGACTCTAATCCATTTTTTACTCCAGTCACTCTTGGTTCTCACCGGGGAAGACATTCCAGCTACTATGTAGAATGTACAAAGTGTTTGGTAACCACCAGGCTACTGATGTGCCAGGACTGTGCTAGGTACCAGGGATAGAGGGCTGGACAAAGGACAGTCCCTGCCCTTGGTGAGCTTCGAGTCCATTGCACCATGACTATTAGTGCAGGTTCTCAAGAGAAATAGAACCAACAGGTATAGGTGTGAGGGGGGTAGGAAGGGAGGGGGAGAGGGAGTCGATTGATTTAAATGTTAATCTCATTAACAAAAATTACTTTGACAGGTACATCTTGAATAGTGTTTAACCAAGTATCTATCTGGGTATTGTAGGCTAACCAAGTTGACAAATAAAATTATCACAATGATATAAACAAAATGTTGTTCCCCCTTTCTCCTAGGGGAATAACCTGCTTTGTGCCAAACCCTGTGAAAAGCACTTACTAAGCATCTGTTTTAAATCTTACCATATCCCAACAAGGCAGGAGGTGCTGTTGTCTCCATTTAATAGAAGAGGAAACAGGCTCAGAGCAGCAAAACCAGGATTGAAATTCAAGTCTATATGGCCAAAATTCATGCTTAACCACTAAACCTGCTACCTGCAATACCCACCTCGACAAAAAGTCTGAATCACAGCTGCTTCAGCCTCACTTCCTTGCAGAGCCACTGGGTGGCAGAACCACATATGATAGGGGCTCTGCTCTACTCTAACTTCTGTCTCAAGAGAGCCAACTGGCCAGACTAGCCCTTAAGATTTGGGTTCTGGCCAGTGCCCTCAGGCAAGAGGAAATGCATCTGATTAGAATCCACAAACTCTTGGTTGCATCTGATTAGAACCCACAAACTCGTGGTAGAAAGCAGGCAGCAGGAGTCTGCTCACTGCCCAGAGGCTGGGCTGGTCCCACATACACACTGGATCTCTCCTTTCCACTCATAAGCCCCAGGATGTGGGGTGTTTGCATAGGGGGCAGGTGAGCAGCAAAGGTACAGCCAGACACAGTACTTTATCCTGTGTCCCCCCATTTCCTCCTAACAAGGCCACTCAGAGACAGACCAAGAGCTTGGGCCCAGCCCACAAACCCAGATCTGGGAGATCCAGGAGAAGGACAGACTCCTCAGCTCTGCCCACAGCCAGACACCATCACAGTCTTCCGAATGCATCCACTCTCTTGTTCAACCATCATTTCCAATAACCATCCCTGTACCCACTTCCTACCCACATGGAGCCCACAGTCTGCAGGAGTCAAATGGACCCAAGAAGAACCACTGGCACACAGAATCACTGAGAGGACGTGCGTCCAGGATCTCCAAGGGGGTGTGCAGGAGGGCTTGGTCAGGAAAAGCTTTCTGGATGAAATGATGTGGAAGTCAGTGGGAAGGCCCAGGTGAAGGTGGTAAGAGCCTGCCTGCTGACAGGAACAGCAAAAGCAAAGGGCTGATCTGAGAGAGAACAGCAAGGACATTGGTACCACAGGCATGACATAACCTCTTACATAACCTCTATGTACGGAGAGGTTACTGCACACAATGAGGCCCAGGGTAGGGAGGCTGCATGGTGGGGCACTATGTTGTTATGGAGACAGAAAGCATCCTTTGGGCTCTGGGGAGCATTTTCCCAGCAGGGGCACTGGGGGCTCAGAGTGTCCAGGCTAAGTGGAGAAAGAAAAAGGAGATGCCACCAAGAACAGTGACTTTGTCCACTAGCATGCACCCAGGACCCAGCTACTCACAGCCTGAGATCATTCTGCTCAAAAGTACACTGTCTTCAGGGAGCTAGGAAGTCTGTCATAGAAAAGAGAGAAAAAAGCAGATGACCCTAGGGGAGGCAATCTGAAGCTGACAAACAGCCATGGCATGGGCCCTTCCCTATGAGCACAGAACCCTGGGACTCTGAGGACAGAGAGGAGCTTCTGTCAGGGGCTACAGGGCAGGAGACAGGTATGAGAGGGGCAGTCCAAACAAAATGGGACTGCACAGGATGGGGTGGGGGCATACCCAGACAAGGACAGAGAATGAGGCACCTGGAGGGAAGGGACCACTCATAGGAGAGAGCGATGTGAGAAATAGGGGGGTGCATAGGCCCCAGAGAGGCTGAGGAGAAAAGACTAGACAGGACTAGGGTCCAAATACCCTGATCTGCAGAGCACCAGTGAGCCATGAAGGAAGATAGGAGGGTGGCTGGCAGATGATTACCGAGCCACAATTCTCCACTAGCCAGGTGTCTATGCTTGAATCTAAAATTAATATTAAAGATTTAAACATTTAACATTTATGCAATAATATGTTATATTTTATTTAAGTCTAGATGGGTACCATCTTTACATGGGCAAAGAAAATTAGTTTGTTTCCTTAACTCCCACTTCTCCAAGGCCACTGGCCAGTAGAGTTCTTCCCTACAAGCCAGGTCCTGAAATCCATCCAGTTACTAGACTGATATTGGTCAGTAGTAACCAGCAGAACTGCCAGGCAGTGTTCTGAGCAGCCCAGGATGAAAGGATGGGAAGTGACAACCAATAGGACCCACACTGTGTGGGCAGAATGCACCCCCCAGGTAGACCAACAACAAGACTTTGAGCATCCCTAGAGCACCAGAGAGAAAATATGACTCACAGGGATCCCAGGAAACTCCAAAAGGAGCCACAGCCCTGTTCTCACACCATCAGGTTTTCTGAAAACCCCGGGGCAATCTGGATCAGCAGTTGCTGACTTACTGCTAGGTGCCCACATCAATATTGCTTCGGGACATAAGAGAACTCTGCTGTACATTCTCATTTTTGTAAAAGAATACTAGGGAAAAGATAGGCCCAAATGTTAACCACTGAGTCCTGGGATTATAAGCAGATCTGGTTTTCTTCTATATTTGTATCTTCTAAAATTTCTACAATGAGCTGTGTGCATCACATTTGTATTAAAAAGAGAAATCTGATGTTGGCACCCACTCATGAGTTGCACAGGTGCAGGGCGGAGAGCGGTGGTTTCCCACCCACTCCTGCTCCCTTTTGGGGCAGGCGAGGATGAGAGGGACTCCTGTGTTTGGTGAAGAGGGGACTCTGAGGAGAGATGCCCACTGCCCAGGCAGAGGCCATGAGGACATAGCTAAAGCTGCCTAATTCTTCCCATGCAGCTCAAGGAAGAAAAACAGGACAGATGAGGACCCATGGAAAGGTGATGGATTCATTCCTACCATCCAGCCAGGAACTCTCCTGGGGGCCACCAGAGAAATGCCTTGTCAATTCCTACCTCAGAAGCAGCGATCAGGCTTCCCTTCCTGAACATATGGCAGATTAGATTACTATAACAATTCTACCATTAAAAATACTTGATAAAAAACTTTTTTTAAAGAGAATGACCTTATTAAATATCAAGGTGGTGGCAAGAAAATAAGGAAATAACTGAGAACCCAGAGATGGAAACAGGACTATGAGGCTGCATTTTCCCGGGGCCACTTGTCCATTGGGCAATCTTGGGCTTTCATCCCAACAGCCTCACAGGGCAATGGGTAGGGCCTACTCAAGGTGAGACTCCCTCTCCCACAGAAAGTTGGGGCCTCAAAGGCCATACCCTGAAACTAAGGGTGAACCAGAAGTCAACTAATTTACCCCCACAGCCCAGGGAATATCCAAGGGAAGTAGCCTTAGTGCTGAGGAGAATGGGAAAAGGGTCCCAGAGAGGTCATCGTCACATCTGCAGACCGAATGAATTAACTTGTGTGGTGGACATGTTCTGTATCTTGGTTGTATCAGTGTCAATATTCTGATTGTGATATTGTTACTATAGTCCTGCAAGATATCACCTTTGGAAGAAACTGGGTAAAGAGTACATGGGACCTCTCTGTATTATTTCTTACAACTGCATTTATCGTATCTCAAAAAAACTTTAAATTTAAAAACATCCAGACCCAGAGGGTGTCACCAGGGCATTCTATCAACATTTAAGGAAGACAACACCAATGTTACATAAACTCTTCCAGAGAATAAAAAGGAAGCAAAAAAATTCCCAGCTCAGTTTCTGATGCTGGGATAACTCTTTTATACCAACACCTAACCAGAACAAGAAAGGGAAAATTATAAGCCTGTTTTACTCATAATAAAGATACCGAAACCTTAAATAAAATATCAGCAAACTGAATACAGCAACTTAAAGAAAGGATAATGCATTATGAACCAGTTGGATTAGTCCCAGGTATGCAAAGTTGATTTAACATCAGGAAAAAATAATTAATGAAATTTACTGCATTATCAGATTAAAGGAGGGAACACACGAGCATTTTGAGAGATGCAGAAAATTCTCAGTTCATCCATACCTGTGGTTTCCTCTTTGCAAAGTAGAAATAGAAAGAAACTTTCTTGATTATCAGAGATGAAGAGCTACAGCAAACATTCTTCATGGTAAAACATGAAAAGTGCTCCGTTTCAGATAGGGGACAAGATAAAGATCCCGCTATTGCCGCTTCAATTCAGCCCAAAGCAAGCAAGGAATTTTAAACTGAGACTCTTAAATAAATTAGAGACATTCTAAAGGATGCATCCTCAAGGAATGATGGTTCTAGAGAAAACTGGACCCATTGGCTTGGAGAAACCAGGAAAAACATCTAACTGTATCTGGATGGGAGAAAAAGCCACCCTTAGGAATTCATGACCATGGACCTACTGCCTATGTTGACTAGGAGCTCAAATTTACACTATCCTTGTAGTTCAGGAGCCCCCACATTGAGAAATGGGCATAGAAGTGGGTGCTCAACTGATGGTCCCACTAGGACACCCAGCAGAAGCAAACACGAAACCACTCTTGAGGGACATGCCCTCAACCCAGGCCATACAGAATTCTCAAAGCTAAAGTTATGTTTAATACAAGCACAAAACAAAAAATTACTCAACTATCTGAGGAAAAATACACCACGAGCAAGATTCAGCAGACATAAAACAGCAGTATGAAATCCACAAAAACTTGAGATACTAAAATAGTTTATCAAAAACATGTTTAAAATGATTAAAATTAGCCCGGCCGGGCGTGGCTCAGTGGTTGAGCGTCACCCTGGGAATCCAATCAGGGTTTGATTCCCGGTCCGGGCACATGCCCGGGTTGCGGGCTCAATCAATGACTCTCTCATCATTGGTGTTTCTATCTCTCTCTCTCCCTCTCCTTTCCTCTCTCTGAAATCAATAAAGATATATTTTTTTTAAAAAAATCAAAAGAAGGCATTGAAATCATAAGAGAAAAAAATAGGCTGAAAACAAAAGAACAGGCAGAGATGAAAAACGGCCAGCTGGAACTGCTATAAGTGAAAAACACAGAAAAAGAAATGGAAAGTTCAACAAATACATTAAACAACAAATTAGAATTGAGAGCTAGGAGAGGAACAAGATGGCGGCGTAGGCAACAGCTGCGCCCGCCGCCTCCGCAACCACATCAAAATCACAGCTAAAATACAGAACCACCAGCACTCAGAGCCTCCTGAGATCTGGCTGCACAGAAGCCCCACAGCCAGGGAGCTGAAGCAGCACCGAGACCGAGACCGGCAGGAGGGGCGCAGACGCGGGCGGATCGGGGCTGAATCCCAGAGACCCGGCCGCGGGCCCACACCCAGTGCCATGGTTGAAACCCTGGAGGGAATCTCAGGGTGGAGGTTTCCGGTAGGAGTGAGGGGTCCCAGCCCCACAGCAGGCCCCCAGCCCAGGGCTCCAGGCCCGGGAAGAGACGTCCCCACAGCTTCGGGCTGTGAAACCAGGGGGACTGTCCCTGAGGGTCGCGGAGGCTGCGGGAGCCCCAGCAGCTCCTCCTAAAGGGCCCGGCACGGACTCACTCGGACGCTCCCTCTGAGCCCAGCGCCGGGCAGCAGCCTGAAAGGACCCGGGACACTCGGGGAGGAACTAACCTGCCTGAAATCGGGGCTAGAGGTGGAGGGGCGGCTTCCTCCCAGGCAGAAGGGCTGGCAGAGGCCATGGCTCCTGTGGCGAGTCCTCCCCGAACAGCCGGCAGGCAGGCGCCATGTTTGAGTCGCCAGCGCCTGACTCACACCTTTGGCCCCGCCCCGTGATTCCTGGAGGCCCCGCCCCTCCCCACCTGCAGGCTCATCCAGGCCATTTCCAGGGGCTTTTCCATGCAAGTGGCCTCTTGAGCCTCATGCTTAGGACTTTCCTAAAATCTCTCAAGCAAGCAGCAGCGGGCCCCATACAGCTTGATAAGTGGCCCCAGGCCTGGCGCTAGCGGCAGCCTGCATTGGCTCATAGCTTGGCATCTCCTGGACACCGCCAAGCCCAGCACAAGTGGCAGCCAACTATGGTTTGCTGTGTAGCTCATGCTGGGTGGCCCTGGGCAAGGCACAGGCAGAGGCTGACTTTGCTCCTCCAGGGAGGCCCCAGAGACAGTGCACCTGGTGGTCAGACTCAACCACGCTGGATTACAACCCTACCACAGCCACGAGTGACACACTCAAGGGGCACACTTGGTGAACACCAAAGCTCCACTGAAGTAAATCCTGCTCCATAGGGGTGTCTCCAGCACAGCAGCTCTTTGGCTGTAGTTGCAGCTGGTCCTCACAGCTGATTGGCCTGGGGGTCAGTTCCTCCCAAGGACGCCAACAGCAACCAAGGCTCAACTACAACAGGACAGTGCACACAGCCCATACAGGGAAGCACCTAGAAGGCCCAGCTCAGGTGACTGGGAGGCTGAGCCCCTGGACCCTACAGGACACCTACTACACAAAGCCACTCTACAAATTCCAGGAAACATAGCAGCTCTACCTAATACATAGAAACAAACACCTGGAAGCAGCCAAAATGTGGAGGCAAAGAAACATGTCACAAAGGAAAGAACAGAAGAAATCTCTAGAGAAGGAACTAAATGAAATAGAACCAAGCAAGCTACTAGATACAGAGTTCAGAATAATGGTTATAAGGATGCTCAAGGATCTTAATAAGACTATCAAGAAAACAAGTGAGACCATTGATGACATAATAAAGTACCAATCAGAAATGAAGGCTACATGAACTGAAATGAAGAATAATTTACAGGGAATCAATAGTAGAGTAGAGGATGCTGAGAATCAAATCAGCAATTTGGAAATAGGGAAACAAAAAACACCCAACCAGAAGAGAAAAAAGAAAAAAGAATCAGGAAATATAAAGATAGTGTAAGGAGTCTCTGAGACAACTTCAAGAGGCCCAACATTCATATTATTGGGGTGCCAGAAGAAGAAAGAGAGCAAGAAATTGAAAACCTATTTGAAAAAATGACAGAAAACTTTGCCTACCTGGGGAAAGAAATAGACTTACAAGTCCAGGAAGCACAGAGGGTCCCAAACAAGAGGAACCCAAAGAGGCCCACAGCAAGACGCATCACAATTAAAATGCCAAAGGTTAAAGACAGAGAATCTTAAAAGCAGCAAGAGAAAAGCAGTTAGTTACCTACAAGGGAGCACCCATACAACTGTCAGCTGATTTCTCAACAGAAACCTTGCAGGCCAGCAGGGAGTGGCAAGAAATATTCAAAGTGATGAAAAACAAGAACCTACAACCAAGATTACTCTGCCCAGAAAAGCTATCATTTAGAACTGAAGGTCAGATAAAGAGCTTCTCAGACAAGGAAAAGCTAAAGGAGTTCATCACCACCAGACCAGTACTACATGAAATGTTGAAGGGTCTTCTTTAAGAAGAAGCTAATGAACAAAAGAATCTGACAAACTAAATAGATCCAGAGACATTGATGCATACCACAAATGATCATATTTCAGAGGGAGAGGGAAGGGGGGTGGAGGGTGGGAAGACATTAAACAAAAAAGTTATATGCATATATGCATAACCCATGGACACAGACAATAATGGGGTGAAGGCCTGGGGAGGGGGTGAGAGCGAGGTGGAGGGGGTCAATTGGGGGGGGGGGAATGGGACACCTGTAATACTTTCAACAAAAATTAATAATTAATTAAATAATTAAAATTTTAAAAATAGAATTGAGAGCTAGAGTGGCAGTGGCACAACAGTTCCAAAATAAAGAGATGGAAGATATAAAGCAGAGATTGAAGAAATACAGAAGAGAGAAAAAATAACACAAATCTAATAGGAGGTCCAAGCAAAAATCCATGAGTCTGGACAAAGGCAACGTTCAGCAATAATGACTGAGAAGTGATGAAATACGTGATTCATTAGACTTGGGGAATGAGTGCTGAGCAGGAAAAATTAAAATAAATTCACACTAGCAGTGAAAGTAGATTGCCAAGGAAAAAAAGACACTCTGAAGGAGCAGCCACCAAGCTGACAAACCTCAACAATAGGAAAACACAGAAAATACAGAATCATGTCTTTACACTTTTTATAGAAAATAACAGTAAACCTAGAATTGTCACCAGAAAAAAACTACTTCCAGAAGACTGACGTTAAGCTACAAGAAAGGAAGGGGATTCAAGAACTTGATTTTTAAAAAAAAGTATATACATCGAAATAAGTAAAACAGTGAGATTATCAAGTGAAGAGACAAAATTAAAGTGGAACTCAAAAGCAAGACAATTATACATCAGAGGAGAGAGGAAGAATCAAAGTTAAAGTATTCGAAACCCTTTTGTAGTTCAGGAGGAAGAAAGGATTTTTGGGCTTTGAAACTGAATGTAAGATTTCCAAACCAATAGACGGAGTGAAAGGCAATGAATACACTCAAAAATAATAAACCGCTGTATCAATCCAAGAGAAGGCAAAAAAGAAAAACAAGTAGCAAACAAATAGCATGAAAAATAGATATAACAAAATAAGACACTAGAAATAAATCCCAGTGACAGTAATCACCATGGAAGAAACTTACCAGTTAAAAGACAGGTTGCTAGATTAAAGAAATGTAATTTTGCTCTATGTTGTCTGTAAGAGAGCCTTGGAAGACACAAGCATACATACAGATGAAAATAATGGATTGGAAAACCTAAGTGACCACCAGTTGATGAATGGGTGAACGTGTCTGACAGATCCGTGAAATGGAATGTTACGCAACCATAAAAAGGAATGAAGTTCCAACATGGGCTACAATCTGGCTCAACTTTGAAAACATTGTGCTGAGTGAAAGAAGCCAGACAGAAAAGGCCACATGTTGTATGACTTCATTTATATGAAATGTCCAGAATAAGCAAATCCATAGAGACAGAAAGCAGATTTGCAGGTGCTAGGGGAGAGGAAGTGGAGAGTGGCAGCTAATGGGTGTGGTGTTTCTTTTGGGGTAAAATGTTCTGGAAATAGATACTGGTGATGGTTGCACAACTGTGTGAATATACTATAGATCACTTAACTATACACTTTAAAAGGATGGATTTTATGGTATATGAAATCCAATTAAAAAATATATACAAATAAAAAGTCTTAAACAATGGATTGGAAATACAACCCAAATGCAAAAGTATTTTTTTAAAAACTCTTCTGGTCATATTAATACCTGACAATAGACTTTAAGGCAAACACCAGGGATAAAGAGAGTTACTACATGATAAAAGCAGCCATGCACCAGGCAGGTTAAACAAATTCTAAAAATATAGCCACAAAATGTGTGAAATAACTTTGACAGTGTTACAAGGAGGAACTGAAAACCCTGCCATCAGGTCAGGAGACTTTAAAATAGCTCTTTCAATAACTGTCTTGAGCAAATAAAAATTCGTAAGGATATAGAAGGTTTGAACCACACAATAAATAAGCTTAATCCATAGATGTATGGAACCCTACAACAGAGAAAATACATCTTTTTAATTCACATGAAGCTATAATAAAAACGAACTATGTACTAGGTACAGTGCCACAAAAGTTTTTTTCAACACCACAGAATCCAAATCATAGAACATGTTCTCTGACCACAGTTCAATAAAACAGAAATCAATAACAAAAATATAACCAAAGACTCTCCATACGTTTGGAGATTTAAGTGTGTAATTATAAATAATTCATAAGTCAAAAAAGAAATAACGTAAATTAGAAAATATTTCAAATTAAGTTATTAGACATCTTTATTTTATATATATTAGATGATAGATAATAGAGATAGATATAGATAGATGATAGATGATAGATAGATAGATAGATAGATAGATAGATAGATAGATAGATGATAGATAGATAGATAGATAGATAGATAGATAGATAGATAGATAGATGATAGATAGATAGATAGAGATAGATAGAGATAGATAGATAGATAGATAGATAGATAGATAGATAGATAGATAGATAGATAGATAGATGATAGATATAGATAGATGATAGATAGATAGATAGATAGATAGATAGATAGATAGATAGATAGATAGATAGATAGATAGATAGATAGATAGATGATAGATAGATAGATAGATGATAGATAGATAGACAGATACCAGAACTTGTACGATACACATGAAGCAACAGAGAGAGGGAATTCTATGTTAGAAAAAATGCTTACCTTAAAAAAGTATTAAAGCATAACATCAGAAATCTGAACATTCAACTCAAATTACAAAAAGAAGAACAGAGTCAACTCAAAGAAAACAGAAGGCAAAAATAAGGTAAGAGCAGAAATTTGTTAAATAGAAAACAAATGATAAAAAAGGATTAATAAAACCAAAAGCTGGTTCTTTGCAAAAACTAATAACATAGCAAACTCATAGCAAGACTGATCAGGAGAGAGTGTAAACAATATTAGGAATGAAAAGAAGACAGTTCCCACAGATTTAGCAGAAATTTTTTTAAACATAACAAATTACTGTGAACAATTTCATGCAATCCATATGAACCCTCAAATGAAAAGAGCCATTTCCTAGAAAAATGGTTTGCCAAAATGAACTCAAGAAGAAATGGAAAACCTGAATAAGCCCATAAAAAGAAAGCCAATCAATAGTTAATCTACTGACAAAAACAAAACCCAAAGCCCCAGACCCAGGCAGTTTAAGAGGCAGTTCTGTCTTATACAAAATGGTTCCAAAAATAGAAAAGAAGAAAAGTCTCCTCATTTTACAGTGCTAGTAAACTCTTTTTAAAAATCCAGCTGAGAACAGTGAAAGAAATGAAAATTATGGGCAATCTCACTTACGAACAAAAGAAAATTTCTGAATAAAACTCTAGCAAATTAGATCCGAGAAGATAATACCCCGTGACCAAGAAGAGCATATCCCAGGAATCCATGTACAGATAAATTCTAATCCACTGGTGCAATTCACTACGTTAACACATTAAAGAGGGAAAATCTACGATCACCTCAGTAGATTCAGAAAAAGCACTTGATACAATTCAACAGCTGTTCATGATTTTTTTAAATACCTGCTAATTAGAAATAGAGGGGACCTCCCTTAATAAAAACTATGTACTAGGTACAATGCCACACAAAAAAAATTTATTTCCCTTAGGAAATAAATGAGTTTTGAGAATTTTGTAGCAGTGCCCTCTGGATGCAAAAACCGACGTGACCCTGGTGGGCAGAGCGATGCTGCAGTGCCCGCCTGGCAGCACCGAGTCCTTGCTGCCCTGCGTCCTGCTCTCTCCTCACTGGGCTCCACCCTGCGCCTGTTTCACCGCTGCCCTGTGCTGCGGGAAGGGAGGGCCAGCACTTGTCTTCTGAGTTCAGAGGTCACCAGCTGACGTGAAACTCATCAGGACCTAAAGGACACCTGCACATCACCTGGAGCTCTCCTGGGATTTGATCTGGAGGTAATGACTAGATATGACCGGGCATGTGTCCCTTGGAGAGAGGGCACAATGTCACATGCATGTGAGGAAGATTGAAATACGTAGTTGCTGTATAGAAGGACAGACTGTGGCAAAAACTGCACGGCCGTTCACAACCTCGTTTCTTCTTCCTTCAAGGCACACGGACAGACTACAGAATCCAGCCTCCTTTGCAGCTTTGTGTGGCCACATGACTGAGTCCCAGCCGTGGGAAAGTAAGCGTAAGTGGTGTGCACCACTGCAAGGCCTGACCCCCAAAATCCCCCTATGTGGGGCCCTGTGTGTTTCTTCTACTTCCGAGGTACCCTTGGAAGCCACATGTTGGAAAGAACTTGAGTCTGTTGTGTGATCAATTAGAGAATTGGCCACCCATCACAAATACGTGATTTGAAATTTAATTGAACCAAAAATTCAACTTACTTTTGCTACAGTGAGATTCTGAGGCCTGTTACAGAGGCTAATAGCAGATATAACTGAAACCGACATCATATGTAAGGAGAAATGTTGAATTCATTCCCTTTAGAGTCAGCAACAAATCAAGAATGTTCAGTCTCCCCTCCTTTTAGTATGGTGCTGGAGGCCCTGGCAAGTACAGTAATATGATTGACTGACTGATGACTGATGGGTGGGTGAACATTGATGAATGGATAGATGGATGGTGGGTGGGTGGATTAGTGGGTGGCAGGAGATTGAAAAGGAAAAACAAAAATGTTATTAGTTACCCTGCATATAGATATGTAGAAAATTCAAGTTTCTAAAACACTTTTAGAACAAATAAGAGAGTTTGGCAACTTTGCTAATAAGTATAGAAAAGTCACTTGTGATCTTATATAATAGCAACAAAAAATTTGAAGATGTAATTTTTAAATAATACATAATTTTTAATAGCATACAAAAATACAAGATACCAAAGAACAAATCTTACCAAAAGGTATGCAACCGTTTTATAAAGAAAATTCTATGTTTATAAAAGTCATTTCAAAGACATAAAAATGATGAAATATGTTATGTTCATGGCTAGGAAGGCTCAATATCCTAAAGACAGACATTTTTCCACAAATCAATTTATAATTTCAATGTAATTACAAATTAAATCAAATTTCAATGAGGCCAAGAATAGCCAAGACAATCTGTGGGTGAGGAAGCGTAGGGTTGATCTTATCAGATAAGATTCTTTATAAAGTTATAGTGACTAAAACATGGTCATATTACTGTAGGGATGAACAAAAACACCAGTGGAACTGAGCAAAAAGCCCAGAAACAGGCCCACATATACATGTAAGAGCCAGGCATATCCCACAGAGGCAGCATTAAAAAAATCAGGGAGAAAATATACGCAGTTTGATCTGGGGTTCTAAGACAATTCACTATCCATATTAAATTAAATAAAATTAGAGCACAACTATATACAACCTTTAGACGAAAACATCAAATATTGCTAAACTCAGAGTGAGAAAGATTTCTTAAATAAGTCACTAAAAACACAGACCATAAAAGGAAAGATAAATAATTTTGACATTTTGTATGCAGAGGTGTAGGGGTGTGTGTGTGTGTATATATATACAAGGATATACATTTGTATATCCTTTCTTGTATGTGCACAAAGAAATTCAGGGAGGGTGCATAAGAAATGAATAACTGTTGAAGGGCTGGGCAGATGGGGAACAAGAGTGAAAGAAAATCATTTACAATGTTGACTGTATTACCTATTTTAAAAATAACTTTTTAAATGTCTATACATCAAAGATACCATAAGCAAAGTGAAAAGACAAACCATGATCTGAAGCAATATGTTTATAGTTATATAACAAAGCATTAGTATCCAGACTGCATAAAGAAATTCCTAACAAGAAAAAGATAATCCAATAAAAATTGGGCAAAAATATGAACATGGAAATCAGAGAAGTAAAATCTGATGACCAATAAAATAAGAAAGATTACTTGATTTCATTAATAATCAGGAAAATGCTATTTAAGTTGACATTGCAATATAATTCCACCCTCATAAGAGTGGCAAAAAATAATAAAATAAAATAATTAACAAGTCCAATAGCACCCAGTGTTGATGAGCTCTTGAGGGAGCAGGGTCTCCTATACACATGCAGAGGAAGTGCAAATTGGCACCACCATTTTGGAGAGCAATTCTGCAAAATGTAATTAAGTTAAAGATGTATATATGCTGTGATCTAGCAGCTACATTTCTAAGTATATACCCCAGAGAGATTCTAGTACATATGTCCCCCAAAAAAAACAAAACAAAAAAAAAAAAACAGTTAAAGAATACTCACAGTACCACCATTTGTAATAAAGAAGAATTGGAAACAACCTAAATGACCATCAGCAAAAGAACAGATAAATATATCGTGGTCTAGTCACAGAATGGAATGTTAAGGGACTGAATGAGAGCTACGTGTATTAACATGAACAAATCTCAAAAATAGAAGATTGAGTTAAAGAAGCAAATTACATTAAGATACACACAATATGTTGTCATTTACTAAAGTTTTTAAAACACAGAAAATAGACTATCCACTGCCTGTTGCTGCAGTCCTGTGTAATGACAATACAAACACACAGGCGATAGACACCCCAAAAATCCGTGTCCCTGATGAGCTCAGGAGCGGCGGTGAAGAGAACAGGGGAAGGGGAAGGGCATTTAAGAGACTTCAACTGTGTCTTTTTTAATCTAAAGAAAATGTGACAAAATATTGGCATTTGATGGAGCAGAGGAGTAAACCGCAAGCGATGAGTGCAGGGTTGGAATACACTGCCCTACCCTTTTCTACATCGTGAACACATTTCTTAAGTTAGACCCAGACTAAGTAATTTATGAATCTTGAGAGAATGTCAATCTTTATGCTTTACTGTAGTTCCTACTTTAAAAAATTGAACTGGCTGGTGGCTCAGTGGTTAGAGCACCGGCTCTCGCACCCGAGGATCTTACGCTTCGGAGACAACCAACTGATGTGTCCCTCTCATCGATGTTTCTCTCTCTCTCCCCATCCTTCCTTCCCTCCCTCCCACTCTCTAAAAATCAATGGGAAAAATATCCTCTGGTGAGGATTAACGACGACAAAATTAACTCATTGCTATACTTTGTATTATTTAAAGTGCAAATAAATAAGTATATACCATAAACTGTAATAATCTATTCTTCACTAACATGTGGTTCTGCATCCAGAACCACATGGGTATAATTTTCTAATTTTTTTTCTCAGTCAGCAAAAATTCGTTTTAAAATTCCAAAAAGGAAAGAAAAGAGAAAAAAGTGAAGTTTCAGCTTCAAGATGATAAACTAAATCAAGGCCCCTGTCTTCTCCTTCTGTAACAAATCCATAAAAATAGTAGCAAAATCTTTAATAATAAGCATACATGTGTTCAAGACAAAATAGGAAACTCTCTTAAGCACAAAATATGAAGAACCTCTGAAAGACAAAAAAAGAGACAGAAAGAAAGCTGAAAAACTGCAGAAGGATGCTTTTGACCAGAATAGAAAACAATGCAGGTGTACCCCACCCAAAAAAAGAAAAATAACAGAAAAGCAGAAGATGTGTCATGCTCATGGTAGAAACCTAGAGCCAGAAAAAGCCTGGGCAGTGGTGACTAATAGGGGTGCCGTCGCAAGAACACAGATGAAACCCTGCACGTCCCAGCAGCAGCCCCCTGGGCCAGGCATCAGCAGGAGAGGCCTGCCTCCGGGGGGAGCAGTCAGCGTGGGTGCCTAGGTAAGAGAGACAGGGTGTACCCCAAACGAACAGCTAGGGAAAGGGAACAAGGCTCCCCCACGCCCAGGTCAACCCTGTGCAAACAGCAGACGCTAAGGGGCTCTCAGCTAAAGGTAAGTACCCGATGGACACCAACAGCAACACCATGAGAGACACAGCAAACAGGAGAGCGAATTCAAAGGAAAAAGGGTTGGCAGAGCAATTAGGACAGGATATTTTTATCAAAAGAATATGTCATATACTCAGAAAAATATGACAGCACATTCATTAAATCAAAATAATAGGTTATGAAAATGCACCTCATTTATTTCGGTATAATTGACATTAACATTGTATTAGTTTCAGGTGTATGGTGTAAGGATTCGATATTTGTATGTGTTGCAAAATGATCACCACAGTAAGTCTAGTTAGCATTTATCCCCATACATAGTTACTGATTTTTTTCTTGTAATAAGAACTTTTAAGATCTACTCTCTGCAATTTTCAAATATGCAATACAGTATTATTAACGACAGTCACCATGCTGTACATTATATTCCCATCGCACCAACCTTAGGAAGAACTGAACTGCTGATAGTAAAAAGACTGCATGAAAGGGCTAAGTTGCAGAATGGACACATCTAAAGAGGGCACCGAGGAATAGAAAGAGAAAATACACAGAAAAATTAGTGAGGGAAAAAAGTGAAGAGAAAAGCAAACATTAAACATCTCCTACAGCTGAAGATAAAAACTGTGTCTGTAGAATGCAAGGCCCCTGAATGTTAAATAACTAAATAAATCACACACACATGCACACCCTACCGGGTGTGGACAAACACTATAAAGCCTCTATGATTAAAACACTGTGGCACTATGCATTGCATGTCTAGACAGAGGGACCAAAGGAACAGAAGAGAAAATCCAGAAATATGCAAATTTAGTTTACATTAAGGTGGTATCTCAAGTCAGTGGGGGGAAAATGGGCTTTAAGGAAAAAATGGTTTTGTACACTAGGTAGTCATAGAGAAGAAGCTAAAACTGGATGAGTTCCTTACACCAAAGCCCAGGATAAATTCCAAACAGAGCAGAGGTCTGAAAGTAAAAAAAAGCAAAATCATGTAAGTATTAGAAATAAATCATGGTGAACATCCAGCATGATTGAGGAAAACAATCCTTACTATGACTCAAAATCCAGAAGAAATTAAAGGGAAAAAAACATAAGTATGGGTACAAGAAAGTCAAACTTCTATATGACGGAAGAAAAATCAATAGCTCCTGGCACTAACCAATGAGAATATGTAGCAGGGAAAGAGAGAAATAATCTTGGAAACCTAATAAGAAATGTGCAACAAATAGTATAGCTATAAGAATTAACTAAAGGGTAATGAAAAATTACCCAATTGGAGAGAGAAACCATTTCTGAGAATTGTCAGTTCTCTCCAATAGTTTATAAACTCAATGTAATCACAATTCTAATAGCAAGATTTTTCAAGAAATTCCATAAGGTGATTCTAAAATGCATATGGAAAACGTAAACATAAAAATGGCACAGCCACTTTGCAAGAAAATTGAGCAGTCTCTTATAAAACTAAACACAAGCTTACCAAACAATCCAGAGACTGTGCTCTTTCCTTGGTATTTACCCAGAGGAGTTGAAAACATGTCCACATAAAAACCTGCACACAGATGTTTATAGCAGCTTTATTCATAACTGCCAAAACTTGGAAGATGTCCTTCAGTAGGTGAATGGATGAGCTGTGATTCAGCCATACAATGGAATATTATTCAGAGCAAAAAAAGAAATGAGCTATCGAGCCATGAAAAGACTTGGAGGAAATTTAAACGCAAATTACTTAGTGAAAGCAAAGGCTCCATACTACACAGTTCCAACTCTATGACATTCTGGAAAAGGCAGAACCATAGAGACAGTGCAAAGATCAGTGGTTGCCAGGGGTTCCGGGGGACGAAGGGATGACTGGGCGGAGCACAGAGGCATTTTTAGGGCAGCAAAAATACTCTGTGGAATACAGTGATCGCTACATGTCATTATACATTTGTCCAAACCCATCAACCGCAGAACACCGAGAGTGAAGCCTAATATAAACTATAGACTTTGGGCAATAACGATGTGTCAGCGTAGGTTCATCGGTCGTAACAAATGTACCACTCTGCTGAGGGAGGCCATGGGGAGGCTGTGGGGGAGAGGGTGGGGCAGAGAGCATACAGAAATCTCTGTGCCTTCCTCTCGGTTTTGCTTTGAACCTAAAACTGCTCTAAAAATATTGTCTAAATAAATAATTTTTTTAAAATTTAAGTGTAAATATTCAAAAGTACTAAAAATAAGTTTGAAAAAAAAAAGAGGAGCGCGGCCAGAGTGGCTCAGTTGGTTAAGCATCATTCTGTGCACCGGAAGGTTGCCGGTTCAATTCCCAGTCAGGGCACATACGTGGGTTTTGGGTTTGATCCTGGGTTGGGGCATGTAGAGAGGGTGGTTGATCAATGTTTCCCTCTCACACCGATCTCTCTCTCTCCCTCCCTCCCTCCCTTTCTTCCTCTCTTTAAGCATGTCTTCGGGTGAGGATTTAAAAAAAGAAGAGGAGCTTGCCCTACCAAATATCCAAACATATACATCTAAGGAAACATGAAGCTGCCTTTTGACACAGCAATCCCACTTCTAGGAATATATCCGAAGAATCCTGAAACACTAATCAGAAAGAATATATGCACCCCTAGGTTCACAGCAGCGCAATTTACAATAGCTAAGATCTGGAAACAGCCCAAGTGCCCATCAGTAGATGAGTGGGTAAAAAGCTGTGCAACATTCACACCGTGGAATACTACGCAGCTGTAAAGAAGAAGGATCTCGTACCCTTTGGGACAGTATGGATGGACCTGGAGAGTATTATGCTAAACGAAATAAGCCAGGCAGAAAAAGACAAACATCACATGATCTCACTTACATCTGGAATCTAAAGATCTTAATAAACTGCTGAACAAAATAGATTCAGTGACATGGGAGCATGGATCAGACTGACGAACCTCAGAGGGAAGGTGGGGGTGGGTGGGTGCGGAGAGATTAACCAAAGAATTTATATGCATATATGCATAACCCAAGGACACAGACAATAGTGTGGTGAGTGTGAGTGACTGGGGAGTGGGGTGGGTACAGGGTGGAAGGGGTCAATGAGGAGAAAGGGGGATATCTATAGTATTTTGAATAAATATATATATTTATGAAGCATTAAAAAAATAAATAAAAAATAAACATATATAACTATATATGTTAATACTATTTATACTAGAGTCAGGATAGACCAGAAGGATCTAACTGAGAACTCAGAAATGGGTCCATGTATATATAGAAGCATTTCAAATCATTGAGAGAAACTTGGACCTTTTAATAATGGTATTGAGTCAATTGATTCTCCATTTAGGGAGAAAATAAAATCATGTTCCTACACACTATTCTCAAAAATTCCATAGAGATGAGAGATCTAATCATTCAAAAAAATGTCAAATCTTTGGAAGAAAGTGTGACCTTAGAAAAAGACTTCTTAAATCATAACCAGGTATATACATAAATAAATGATAAATTTGACTAAATAAAAATGTAAAAATGTGAATGCAAAAACAAAATAAACAGCATGAAAAGTCATGCCACATACTGTAGAGTACATTTATCACACACCTAACAAGGTATCCAGCCTACATAAAGATCTCCAAGGGGCCCAGTTGGCATGGCTCAGCGGTTGAGCATTGACCTAGGATCCAGGAGATTGTGGTTCGATTCCCTGTCAGGGCACATGCCCGGGTTGTGGGCTCGATCCCCAGTCGGGTGGGTGCAGGAGGCAGCCAATCAATGACTCTCTCATCATTGATGTTTCTCTCTCCCTTTCACTTCCTCTCTCTGAAATCAATAAAGATATATTTAAAATAAAAAAAATTAAAATTAAAAAAAGATCTCCTAGGAAAAAGATAGCCCAATAGAACAACTGGATAGCCAGGTAATTCATTAAAGAGAAAAACCACATAGACAATAACATAAAAATATGTTATCTGTCCCTTGCCTCATCCAGCTTCTGGTGACTACTGGCATTCCTTGGCTTGTGGCCGCATCACTCCAATCTCTGCCTCTCTGGTCCCATTCCCTTCTCTTCTTCTGTGTGAAAATATCTCCCTCTGCCTCCCTCTCATAAGAATACTTGTGGTTGCATTTAGGGCACACCCACGTACCAGGATACCCTCCCTACCTCAAGATCCTTAATTTAAGGATCTTGTTTGCCATAGAAATTAATAGTCATCCTTTTGTCACATAAGGTAACACTGACAGTTTCCAAAGACCAGAATGTGATTATCACTGTGGGAGGGAGGGGGCATTATTCAATCTACCACAGGCTAGTTGACTCCAGTTTGCTTGGTGTAGAATGGGGTTTATAAAACTATCCAATAGGGCTGTTGTGATTATTGAATAAGTTAATGCATGTAACACTTAGAATAGTGCCTGGCACATAATAACTGCTCAAGAAATAGCACCTGCCACTACTAGTAGTAATAGCATAGTTCTGAAAGATTTTTTAAGCAAGAAACAAAAAGCCCAAACAAATAAAAAAAAGAAAGTATTACTTTTAAAAATTCAACTCCATTAACATTTAAATTATCTATATAATAAGAACTCTGTATATAAAGTAAAAAGATAAGCTTCACACTGAAAGAAGATATTGGCAATGCATGAATAAAATATCTGAATCTATAACTATAAAGAATTTCTATAAATCAATAAGAAAAAGACAGAAAGGAAAAGTAAATTGTTAATAAATATGAAGCAATATTTAACCTAACAAGTAACCAGAGAAATGCATTGAAAACTGCAGTAAGATACCATTCACTTCTATTAGGTTAGCAAAATATGAAAAGTCTAACAATGTACCATTTAATGGCAAAGATAAGAGCAATGGTGAGAGTGCAGATGGTGAGAACTGATTTGGAGTCCAATCTAAGCCATGTTCATACCACACTACATCAATCTAAGAACTCTGATTACAAGATGCATCATTATTTTATGTACCAATAAAAGAATAACATCGTGAAATCATTGTACTACATCAAGAATTTCAGAGATGCCAAAATGAGGAAAAAAGGTACATCTCAGACTACGAAATGCACTAATAGAGGAAAACATTGAAAACAACCTAAATGTTTATTCATCACAGAAATGGCTCCATAAAATGCACTACACATTCATACCATGAAATTCTTATAGCAGTTAAAAGGAATAGATCACCAAAGAAAGATATTACTGGGTGGAAATAGCAAGATGCAGAATCCTATCCAACAGTCTAACACTTGTGTCCACTCACACACACACACACACACACAAGTTGCACTAAACTTGTAAAAATCACCTTTTGTGGGGGGCTTCATCAACGCCTCCACTTTCCGCACTTCCCTGAATCTATGGCCTTTTGTAATTTGTGCCCATACTGATTCCAGGCTGAGCTGTGTGACCTGCTTTGGCCACCGGGGCAGTAGAAAACGTGACACAAGTGAAAGCCTGAACAAACACATAAGGTGTTGCTTTACAGACCTTCTCAGCTGGACAACAGGAAATCTAGAAATACCCGAATGGAAGAACAGGTGTAGGAGAGCAGAGTCCATGCAGTCCGGGCCAGCCAGACCAGGCGGACACAGCCATCCCCCAGGTGATCGCAAGAGCACCCAATGCGCTGACCTTGCCAAGGCCATCAGAGAACTCGTGGGTAAGCGGTGGCTGTTTAAAGATGCTCAGTTTCAGGGTGATCTGTTAAGAAACAGGATGGTGTTCAAAGGGGATTTTAGCCTTACTTGTAATTTTCCTTTTATAAAAAATGAGGAAGAATAATAAGATACAGATGAATTTGTGTAAAGATTCATTTTTTAAAGTGGCAAAGGCACCCTGACCAGTTTGGCTCAGTGGTTAGAGCATTGGCCTGGGGACTGAAGGGCCCCAGGTTTGATTCCAGCCAAGGGCACGAACCTCAGTTGCAGGAGGCAACCAATGGATGTGTCTCTCACATCGATGTTTCTCTCTCTCCACCCATTCCACCCTTCCACTCTCTCTGAAAAGCAATGGAAAAAATATCCTCAGGGGAGGATTAAAAAAAAAAGTGGCAAAGGCCACACACGGGTAATTCTTAAAAGGTAAGTACAGCTCTGGCCGGGTGGCTCAGTTGGTTGGAGTGTCGTCTCGTGCACAAAAGGTTGCAGGTTTGAGTCCCCGTCAGGGCACATACCTGGGTTGCGGGTTAGATCCCCAGTCGGGGTGTGTATGGGAGACAACCGATTGCTGTTGCTCCCACATAGATGATTCTCTCTCCCTTGCTCTCTCTCTAAAATCATCCTCAGGTGAGGCTTTTTTTTTTTTTTTTTTTAATATATCTTTACTGATTTCAGAGAGAGGAAAGGAGAGGAAGAGAGAGTTGGAACATCAATGATGAGAGAGTCATTGACCGGCTGCCTCCTGCACGCCCCCGACTGGGGATCAAGCCCGCAACCCGGGCACGTGCCCTGACCGGGAATCGAACCCTGATCGCCTGGATCCTAGGTCGATGCTCAATCGCTGAGCCACGCCCGGCCGGGCAGGATTGTTTTAAAAAAAAAAAAAAAAGAAGTACACACAAATTCCAGAAACCTATGAAAAGGCACTCAGCCTCAGACAAACGCAGATGAAGAGGATGATCTATTTCACTCATCAATTGGCAGAAGTTTAATAACATTAAATATTTACAAGGGCATAAGGAAACAGGCACACAAGTGTCTGTGGAAGTCTATGCTAGTGTAGCCTCATTGCCCATGTCTGAATATTCTAAGACCAGAAATTTCAGCTCTTGGTATAGATTCAGACCAAAAAGCACCAAAAAATAGTGTGCCTCCCTACCACCCCCCACCAGGCTAATAATGAAACAGACTCATAGATACAGAGAACAGACTGATGGTTGGGGGACTGGGTGAAAAAGGTAAAGGAATTAAGAACAAATTGGTACTTACAAAATAATCGCGGTGATGTAAAGTACAGCATAGGGAATATAGTCAATAATATTGTGATAACTATCTATTTTGCCAGGTGGGTAATGGAAATATCAGAGGGGACACTTTGTAAAGTATATGATTGTCTAACGACTATGTTGTACACCTGAAATCAATACAAAGTAAAGACTATAAACTGTCATTTAAAAATTTTTTTAAATCAAAATGGAAAGAATTAGCCCACCCCCCAAAAAACAGACACATTTCACCAAAAAGGATATACGGATGGCAAACAGGCACATGAAAAGATGTTCAGCATCATCAGCCATGAGGGAAAGGCAAATCAAGACCACAGAGTGCATTATCACCCCATCTACCAGAACAGTAAATAGTGACATTGCCAAATGCTGACAAGGATGTAGAGACATTGTGCCTCTCATTCATGAAATGGGACAGCCACTTCAGAAAGCAATTTGGCAGTTTAAGAATATAACTAAAAATATACTTGTCATATGACCCAGCAATGGCATCTGACCCAGCAATCACTTCTACAGGCATGTGTAAACGTTATGTGGATATAAGTTTTTATTTCTATATTGAAATAAATATTTTACTTCTTTATTGAAATAAAAACTTATACCTACACAACACTTATACATGCTTGTTTATAACAGCTTTATATAAAATAGCCGAAAATTGGAAACAACCAAAACTTCTCTTAATAGGTAAGTGGTTAAAGCATGATCCGCCCCCAGCACAGAGCACAACTCAGTGATAAGAAACTGGACACACGCAACAACAACACACAGTGGGTCTCTAGGGCATTATGATGGGTGAAAAAGGCCAATCTCAAAAGGTCACCTACTATGAAAGTTCATCTGCGTAACATTTTCAGAATGGCAAAATTATAGAGACGGAGACTAGATTAGTAGTTGCCCAAGGTTACAGATGGTTGAGAGAAGGGGGTGGGTATGACTATTCAGAAGTAGAAAAGGGGAAATCTGCACAGCAATGGAATAGGTCTGCTGCAGTGGGTTTTACACAAATCTATACAACTGATAAAATGACAGAACTATACACACACATTGTACCAATGCCAGTTTCCTGGTTTTGACATTGTACTAGAATTATGTCAGCTGTAACCACTGAGGGGAAGATACTATCTTAGCAACTTCCTGTGAATCCATAATTATTTCAAAATAAAAAGCTTTAAAAATAAAAAATAATTTTAAAAATACTAAATCTTAGCAGAAAACATATGTGCTAAAATAGCTTATTTCTTGATTTTCTGGTTGCAGAATTGCTGTGTCATCAAAAATGAACTCGTCATCTTCTGACATCCCTGCTGGTCAGACACATGTGCACCCAGTCTTACCACGTGATAACCTAGCCAGGCGGTGCTTTTTAAACTAGAGGCTGAGGTCCATTTGTCCATTTGTGAACTGTGGGAAAAAGTTTGTGTCTAGCAACCAGCATTGATTTTGAATGAAACAGAGTCACCCAGAAAATATCAGAGTGCAATACATAGTAAGGACAAGCATGATTTATTGAAATTTTTGTGTACGTTTTCTATGTGGGTGTGTACACCAGATCACTAAGAAAACAAGTATTTCTTACTGGGGATTACCAAAAATACTTGTTAGAAAATACTGTCCTAGAACACCACCTTCCTGTGTGCATGTGGAAGCATATGCAAGGCATCCTTGCTGGACCATGGGTAATGGTCCAACATCAACAGGGAAACAGCCAAATAAATGAGGCATAGTCACCCCATTGACCACCACTGTGTTCATTTTCTATGGTTGCTGTAACAAATTACCACTAACTTAGTGAGTTAAAACAAAACATGTATTATTTTACAGTTCTGCAAGTCAGAAGTCTCAGACTAAACTCACTCAAGGTGTCTGCAAGCTCTAAGGGTGAATCCATTTTCTGCTTACTTAGTTGCTGGCAGAATTCAGCCTCTTGCAGTTGTAAAGCAAAGGTTCCTTTTCTTACTGGCTTTAAAACTGAGTACCTTTCCTGGTTTCTAGAGGTCACTGCATTGCCTGGTAGATGGCCTCTTCCTCCATCTTCAAAACCCAGCAACTGCAGGTCCTTTCACATCACATCTCTTACCTACCTCTGCCTTCTTCTTCCTCTGTCAAAAACTCTGATTAGACTGGGCCCACTTGATAATCCAAAATAATCGCCCAACTCAAGGTGCTTCCCCTTAATCACATCTGCAAAGTTCCTTTGCCATGTAAGGTGACATATTCACAGGCTGCAGAGGTTAAGGCGTGGACATCTGGGGGGAGAGAGGGACATTATTCTGCCCACCACAACCATGAAGCATTTTTTTTCCTATTTTGTTCGTCAATTTATTTTGTTCATTAGATTCCACATATAAGTGAAATTCTATGGTACTTGTCTTCTCTGACCGGCTTATTTCACTTAGCATGTTAATCTCCACATTCATCCACGCTGTCGCAAAAAGTAAGATTTCCTTCTTTTTTACAGCTGCGTAGTACTCCATGGTGTAAATGTCCCACAGCTTTTTATCCCCTCCTCTGCTAATGGGCACTTGGGCTGTTTCCAGATCTTGCCTATTGTAAATAGTGCTGCTATGAACATAGGGGTGCATATATTCTTTCTGATTGATGTTTTGGGTTTCTTAGGATATACATGCAGAAGTGGGATCGCTGGGTCAAACAGCAGTTCCATTTTTTTATTTTTTGAGGTAACTCCATTCTGCTTTCCGTGGTGGCTGCACCAGTCTGCGTTTCCACCAACAGTGCACGAGGGTTCCCTTTTCTCCACACCCTCGCCAGCACTTGTTAATTTATTGATGGAGCCATTCTGGCAGGTGTGAGGTGACATCTCATTGTCATTTTAATTTGCATCTCTGATGATTAGTGAGACTGAGCATTTTTTCATATGTCTTTTGGCCATCTGCATGTCCTCTTTGGAGAAGTGTCTATTCAAGTCCTTTGCCCATTTTTAATTGGATTATTTGTCTTCCTGGTGTTGAGTTGTATGAGTTCTTTATATATTTTGGAGGTTAACTGCTTATCAGATGAATTGTTGGCAAGTATGTTCTCCCATACAGTGGGTTCTATAACGCCCCTGGCAACCCGAGTCCAAAACTCCCATCTCGTGGGGGCAGTCACAGAAGCAGGAACTTGGCAACCGACAAACCACAAAGGGACCACAAGACCCTGCCAAAGTACAAATGGCGGGTGAGAACACCTGCACCCTGCTCCAGGAATGACAGAAAGCACACAGAAAGAACAAACAAGACTGAACTCTTTACCCAACTCCCCACTCCCCAGTCCCCCTCCCTTCCGACCAAGCCCTATGAAAAGCAGTCGCTACCCCCTCCAGGTGGTGACTGCCCATTGAGCCTCACCCCCACCTGCACCCAGGTGGTTTCAATTAATCTGTTTCTGACTCTCAACAAGCCCTAGGGGACATAGTGGCATATTGCTCTAAGAGATGTCTGAGATTTTACTGCCTATGTTTTCTTCTAGGATTTTTATAGTTTCATGACTTACATCCATGAAGCAGCTTTTTAAAAGGAGGTGAACCTCTGGGTACTGATATGGCTACATCACCAAGATACTTTGTTAAGTGAAAAAAGAAAGTCATAGAATGATATATAGGGGTGAGCAAAAGTAGGTTTACAGTTGTGAAAACACAAAACAGTTTATTCTTGAATTTTTATTAATTATTGTATTATTTGTCTTCCTCTTTTGCCCACTCCTGTATAGTATATTACCTCTTGTGTTTTTAAGCACACCGTAGAACACAATACTACACACAAAGACACATGCACACAAATACTACAGATCATCCATGGGTACATATGTAGGTTTGTAGATGCATAGAATAAAGGTTTGGAAGGATATACACCAAACTGTTAGCCATGGCAATCTCTAGGAAGGCAGGGAAGAAACCACACTGGGGGACCTCAGCCTTACTTAGTATGGTTTTCCTTTCCAAAAATGAGAATATATTTATGCATGCATTATTGAGCAGTTAAAATTTTATTTTTAAAATAATACAGAAGTTCTGAATAAACTACTCAGCTACTCCAAGGAGCCTAGTATAGACTGATTCTCTTAATGTATTCTGCAAGGTCTTGTAAATCTTATTTTATATAAACAAAAGAACGAACGAACCAAGGAAAACAGCTCTGGAAACACATTTGTCCCTCCCATCGGACAGGTGTCAGCCTGGGTGGTCCTAGAACCTCAAGAGCAGGCCTGCACGGTCAGCCATGAAAGCAAGTCCACTGCTGTCCTCTGCCAAGGTACAAGGTGCCTTCCATGTTCAATGCTGTGCCCAGCACGGTCAAGCACAGCTCTAAGGGTGCATGTTGTTCTGTGCCTGGCCTGAGAGCCACCCTCCCAGCAAAGGAGCAAAGCACACATGTGCTGTAGGCCTACTGACTTCGCCTCCCTGTCAACGGGCCTACAGGTCTGGACCAAGGGAGATCAGTGCCTCTCCAGAGAAAGAACACATGAAGTACAGAAAGGACACACCGGTAAGGAAGGTGCTTGAGAGCACTTGGCTTCTAGCCTGGGGACTTGCTGTACCCCAAGCTCCACCTCCACACACACACACACACACACACACACACACACACACACAGAGAGAGAGAGAGAGAGAGAGAGAGAGAGAGAGAGAGAGAGAGAGAGAGAGAGAAAGGAAAAAGCTGCATTTTCCCCCGGGCCCTAGACCCAAAGGCAAGTCCCATTGTCTCAAATACCCCAGGAAGAGGAAGAAGTCACTTGAGCTTTTTTTCACAGAATTCCAGTCCAAACCTCGGCTCTGAACATAATCCCCAAATTTCTACCAAAATATCTTCAGATCAAAGGTCAAGAGAATGCCTGGGACCAGGGAAAGGCAGTAACCCCAGACCCAATGGCAATAGCACAAGGCACCCATTTGCTCCACCACCCCCCATCCCAGACCCGTAAGCCTCTGTCCCCCACCCTGTCATCTCCCTCACCCAATCGCTTGACTTGCATCATTGATTCTCAGCTTCACTCACATATTTGAGAAACTTCACTCCCTCCCAGGCCAGCTCAGTTACAGAGGAAGCAACACTTGGCTTCCTTGAGAGGCTGTCCGGTGGGAAAGCACACTTTAGTTGGCTGGGGCAGGGGTATAGCATTAATAGTCCCATGTTTCAAGCACCTACATGTTACACACACATCCTTTTGTCATTTTTTCCGCAAATAACGCTACAGACAGTAGTGTTTGTAGGTCATAGAGCTGGTCAGAGGCGGAGCCAGAGTTTTGATCCCAAATTTTAAGTGTGGCACAAAACCCAAATGTTATAATGAAAAAAAAGAGTGATAAATTTGATTATATAAACATTAAAATTTACCTATGCCCTTCAAAAAGTTGAAAAACATATATAATGACATATACAACAAAAGACTGATTTATCAAGACTCACAAAGAACAGTGAGAGAAATTCAACTTAATAGAAAAATGAACAACAGATGTGAACAGTTGACAGGAAAACTATTCTCCGACCTCCTTGCCTATACTTGCTTCAGCTGGATGACATCTATCAAAATAAAAACTACATATACTCTTTGACCTAGCAGTTCCACCACTAGGATTTATTCTGCAAACATATTTGCAAAGGTTCCCCTGAGGAAATACATATATAAAATCAGTACAGCATTTTTTAAGAGCAAAAAACTGGAAACAATAAAAGTGACCATCAGTGAGACTAATTCAATAAAAGTATAGTATACTCATACAAGGACCATTCTACAGCTACAGCAAAGGCTGGAATAGATCTGTATGTACTGACATGGAGAACTTGCCAGGCTAAATTATTTTGTTTGAAGGAAAAAAAGCAAAGTATAGAAGAGTGTGATCCTTTTAGGGTTTAAAAAAGATGTAGATTCATATAGGCAAATACATGCCTATATGAATCTAAAGAGACATAAGAGACTAAAACAATAGTTGTCCATGAAGAGAAGGTGGGGGAAGAAGGTTCAGAGCTTTTTTTCATTTTTCTCCTTCCTGCAGCTTAAGTTTTCTAACCTTAAAAATGTTTTCTTTTTAATAATATCAACAAGATTTTTCTGGGTGGGAAGATTAAACAATAAAAACAATTTTTATTGTTTTTCTTTTATGGAGCTCCCTACATTAAAAGAAGAATAAACTATTAAAGGATGTAAAGGTATAATCAGGAGAGATTTTGATGGTGAAGCTGACAGCCAGCAACACCTGCCTGTTTGCTGATGCCTTTGATAAAATCTCAGCCCAGCCGGGGCGGGTGTGGCTCAGTGGTTGAGCATCGACCTAGGATCCAGGTGATCAGGGTTCGATTCCAGGACAGGGCACATGCCCGGGTTGTGGGCTCGATCAATGACTCTCTCATCATTGATCTCTCTCCCTCTCCCTCTCCTTTCCTCTCTCTGAAATCAATAAGATATATTAAAAAAAACTCTCAGCCCAGGAGCCCACTCACAGGAGCCCGCCCTCTTTACCTCTGGCACCTCCCAGCCCAATGTCCGGCTCCAGCCCCCCAGGCAGCACAATTGCTGCCTTGCACCAGCCCTGTCTGAGAAGGGCCAAAAGGCCAGGACAGAGCCTCCAAAATGACTCTGACCAACCTGAAGGCAGCAAATGAGAGCTCACTCCTCACTCAGAGAAGCAGGCGTCTTCCCTGCTGAGGCACGGGCCTCCCTCCACGCCCAGACGAGCCTGCAGTCACGACACTGCACAGGCAGGTTCGAGGGCCCAGCCCAGGACACATGTAAGGAGAGCCAGAGACACGGACTTGCTGAGCTCCCTTTGCCCATCTTTGGTTAAGTGTAAAACCGGTGCCTTACATGCAGTTCCCTTTGAAGACACTCAACAGCAACTTAGGCACTTTTTTCAGTCCATTCCATGCTTTGATTGTGACACCTAAATTGATTTTTTTTTTTCTGTAAATTACAGGTATTATCTGAAAGTCCGTGTTCCCCTTGAGTCAGATGGTGTTGAACACCAGGCTGGAGAGCCGTCTTGGCTCTGGAGCTCAAAGGCCCACCTTCCTGGCCTGCATGTAGCACTTTGATGGAATTTGACTATCAAATCTGCACCTCTCACCTGACATGAACCCCAAAGGAATCTGTCTTATTTATACTCCCCTTCTCTTCAGCTTCTAGGCTGGGAAATTTTTCTTTCTACCCACAGTTTTACAACTCCAGAAGACAGCATGGGATGCTGGGTGGAGAAGATGGGAGGGGAGACACATCTGTAATACTTTCAACAATAAATATCAATTTTTT
Source organism: Miniopterus natalensis (assembly GCF_054644295.1). Lineage (NCBI taxonomy): Eukaryota > Metazoa > Chordata > Mammalia > Chiroptera > Miniopteridae > Miniopterus > Miniopterus natalensis. Next base: position 22,209,316 of record NC_142084.1, read on the forward strand.
TAAAAAACCCTCATATTCAGAGAAGAAAAAAGATCCTGTGATATTTAAGAAGCTCTCTCACAGGATCTTTAACAGGGTCTCTCACAGTGAGGAGTCAGAAACAGCCAGGCAGTCAAGAGTTGGGGGCCCTGAGGAAAAAGGCACCGTGCCAAACTGAAATGTTCCGGGCAAACAGGATATGAGTCAAAAAAACAAATAAGCAGAACAGCGAACCAGGAAACTGCAGAGAAAAACAAGTTTGCCCTACACCCCAACCCCTGGAAGTGGGAAACTAAAAACAAAGAGGGACTGGCTGTTCCTGAGGTCCAGTTTTGAGAAGGAGCCCATGAGGAACACACAGAGGCAACAGAGCCCCTAGATTAGGGGGCTTCAGCCGCGACGCTTCTGGGCGCCCCTCACAGCTGAGCGCCTGGCCAGCTTTGCACTATAAACCTTTGCGCTCTTCCGCCGGCTCTGAATCTCATTCTTTGACTCTGTGAGACAAAGAACCCGGTAAGGAGGAAATCTGGGATCAACAGGATCTTTACCAGGGTCTCTCACATGATATTTAAGAAGCTCTCAGATTATCTAACACAGGCTATTTCAGAAACTCACAGGATTTTTTTTTTTAAATATGTCTTTATTGATTTCATAGAGAGGAAGGGAGAGGGAGAGAGAGGGATAGAAACATCAATGATGAGAGAGTCACTGATCGGCTTCAGCCCACAACCCGGGCATGTGCCATGCGGGGAATCGAACCCCGATCGCCTGGATCCCAGGTCGACGCTCAACCTCTGAGCCACGCCCAGCCGGGCATTCACAGGATTTTTAACAAGATTTCACACAGAACATTTAAGGAGCTCTCTCACAAATTTTTTAAGTGTCTAACACAGGATATTTAAGAAGATCCCTCACAAAATATTTAAGAAACTCTCTCAAAAAATTATTAACAGTGTCTAAACACCGGATATTTAAGAAACTCGCACAACATTTCTAACAGTGTCTAACACAGGCTATTTAAGAAACTCGCTCACAGGATTTTTAACAGGGTGTCACAGAGGATATTTAAGAAGCTCTCACAAAATGTTTAACAGGGTCTCACACAGGACAATTAAGCTCGCTCTCAGAATCTTTAAGAAGCTCTCTCACAAGATGTGTAAGAGGGTCTCTCACAGGATCTTTTTTTTATTTTTGTAAGAAATATTATTTTAACATTGGGCCAAAGTCTTTCAGAGTGTTAATATAATCTAAGAGCTTCAGTTTTTTGGTTTTTTAATATATCTTTATTGATTTCAGAGAGAGGAAAGGAGAGGGAGACAGAGAGAGAGAGAAACATCAATCATGAGAGAGTCATTGATCGGCTGTCTCTCGCACGTCCCCAACTGGGGATCAAGCCCGGACATGTGCCCTGACCGGGAATCGAACCCCGATCGCCTATATCATAAGTCAAAGCTCAACCACCGAGCCACACCCAGCGGGGCGCACACAGGATCTTTAAGAAACTCTCTCACTGGATCCATAACAGCGCTTCTCAGGACATATGTAAGCAGCCCTCTCACAGGATCTTTAACAGGGCCTCACAGAGGATATTTAAGGACCTCTCTCACAAGATTTTTTAACAGGGTCTCACAGAGGATATTTAAGGACCTCTCTCACAAGATTTTTTAACAGGGTCTCACAGAGGATATTTAAGGACCTCTCTCACAAGATTTTTTAACAGGGTCTCACAGAGGATATTTGAGAAGCGATCTCACAAAATTTTTAACACTGTCTCACACAGGCTATTTAAGAATCATAAAATTTTTAACAGTGTCTAACACAGAATATCTAAGCTTTCTCACAGGATTTTTTACAGGGTCTCACACAGAATATTTAAAAAGCTCTCTCGCAGGATTTTTAACAGTGTCTAACACAGGCTATTTAAAAAACACAAAATTTTTAGCAAAGTCTAACACAGGCTACTTAAGACACTCACAAAATGTTCAGCAGTCCCCAACAGAGCCCATTTGAGAGGCCCTGAATGTGCTGAGAGTTGTACAGGGTCTCACACAGAATATTCAAGAAGTTCTCGCAGGATAATTTACAGAGTCTCACACGAGATATTTAAGGACCTGTGTCACAAACTTTTTTAAATCACTCACACCGAGTATTTAAGAAGTTCTGCCACAAGATTTCTAACACTCTTAACACAGGCTACTTAAGACACAAAATAATTGGCAGTGCCTGACGGAGGACACTTAGGAGGCCCTGAAAGTTTGATTACCAGCGCCTGCCAAGTGGTGTCCAGAAAGGCCCAAAAGACTTCTTTGCCAAACCTGCAAAGTACGATCTAAAGGAAAACCAAAAAATCTTTTTACTCAGGGCCTGAAGTGTCCATTTTAAAAGAGCACCAAAAACCTTTTTTACCACAGCCGGAAAGTCCTCTCTAACACAACACCAAAAAGTTGGTTTACCACAGCTTCAAAAGTCCTGTCTAAAAGAGGACCTAAAACCTGTTTACCAGAGCCTGAAAAGTCCCTTCAAAAATACCACCCAAAAGCTAATTTACCAAACCTGAAGAGTCCTGTCCACAAGAGCACCCAAAAGAGTATTTACCAGGATTTGAAAAGTCCTCTCCACAAGAGCACTCAAAAGCTGATTTACCAGCATTTGAAGACTCCTGTCCACAAAGGGCCCAAAAGCTTATTTACCAGCACCTGAAAATTCCTGTCACAAGAGCACCCAAAAGCTTATTTACCAGAAACTGAAACTCCTGTCTAAAACAGCACCCAAAAGCTTATTTACCATAATTTGAAGAGTTTTGTCCACAAAACACCCAAATCTTATTTACCAGCATTTGAAGACTTTGCCCAAAAAGCAGCCAAAATCCTATTAATAGCATCTGAAGAATTTTGTCCACAAAGCAACCAAAGCAGCCAACATCCTATTAATAGCATTTGAAAAGTTTTGTGCACAAAGCACCTACAAGCTTATTTACCTGAAATTGAAAGTCCTGTTGAAAACAGCACCCAAACCTTATTTACCAGCCTTTGAAGATTTTGTCCACAAAGCAGCCAAAATCTTATTAATAGCATTTGAAGGGTCCTGTCCACAAAGCACCCAAAAGCTTATTTACCAGAAACTGAAAGTTCAGTCTAGAACAGCACCCAAATCTTTTTTACCAGCACCTGAAAAGTCCTGTCCATAAGAGCACCCAAAAGCTTGTTTACCGCAGTCTGAAAGTCCTAACAGAGCACCCAAGGCTTGTTTTCCAGCTCCTGCCATGGCTGGTCTGAGAGGCCCTGAATGTTTAACAGTGTCTGACACAGGCTATTTTAGAAGCTCTCTCACCGGATCTTTAACTTGGTCTCTCACAGGATCTTTAACTTGGTCTCCTACACAATCTTTAACTTGGTCTCTCACAAGATCTTCAAGGGGGTCTCTCACAGGATCTTTAACTTGGTCTCTCACAAGATCTTTAACTTGGTCTCCTACACGATCTTTAACTTGGTCTCCTACACGATCTTTAACTTGGTCTCCTACACGATCTTTAACTTGGTCTCTCACAAGATCTTTAACTTGGTCTCCTACACGATCTTTAACTTGGTCTCTCACAGGATCTTCAAGGGGGTCTCTCACAGGATCTTTAACTTGGTCTCCTACACGATCTTTAACTTGGTCTCTCACAGGATCTTTAACTTGGCCTCTCACAAGATCTTCAAGGGGGTCTCTCACAGGATCTTTAACTTGGTCTCCTACACGATCTTTAACTTGGTCTCTCACAGGATCTTTAACTTGGTCTCTCACAAGATCTTCAAGGGGGTCTCTCACAGGATCTTTAACTTGGTCTCCTACACGATCTTTAACTTGGTCTCTCACAGGATCTTTAACTTGGTCTCTCACAAGATCTTCAAGGGGGTCTCTCACAGGATCTTTAACTTGGTCTCCTACACGATCTTTAACTTGGTCTCTCACAGGATCTTCAAGGGGGTCTCTCACAAGATCTTTAACTTGGTCTCCTACACGATCTTTAACTTGGTCTCTCACAGGATCTTTAACTTGGTCTCTCACAGGATCTTTAACTTGGTCTCTCACAGGATCTTTAACTTGGTCTCCTACACGATCTTTAACTTGGTCTCTCACAGGATCTTTAACTTGGTCTCTCACAAGATCTTCAAGGGGGTCTCTCACAGGATCTTTAACTTGGTCTCCTACACGATCTTTAACTTGGTCTCTCACAGGATCTTCAAGGGGGTCTCTCACAAGATCTTTAACTTGGTCTCCTACACGATCTTTAACTTGGTCTCTCACAGGATCTTTAACTTGGTCTCTCACAGGATCTTTAACTTGGTCTCTCACAGGATCTTTAACTTGGTCTCCTACACGATCTTTAACTTGGTCTCTCACAGGATCTTTAACTTGGTCTCTCACAAGATCTTCAAGGGGGTCTCTCACAGGATCTTTAACTTGGTCTCCTACACGATCTTTAACTTGGTCTCTCACAGGATCTTCAAGGGGGTCTCTCACAGGATCTTTAACTTGGTCTCCTACACGATCTTTAACTTGGTCTCTCACAGGATCTTTAACTTGGTCTCCTACACGATCTTTAACTTGGTCTCTCACAAGATCTTCAAGGGGGTCTCTCACAGGATCTTTAACTTGGTCTCTCACAAGATCTTTAACTTGGTCTCCTACACGATCTTTAACTTGGTCTCTCACAAGATCTTTAACTTGGTCTCCTACACGATCTTTAACTTGGTCTCTCACAGGATCTTCAAGGGGGTCTCTCACAGGATCTTTAACTTGGTCTCCTACACGATCTTTAACTTGGTCTCTCACAGGATCTTTAACTTGGTCTCTCACAAGATCTTCAAGGGGGTCTCTCACAGGATCTTTAACTTGGTCTCCTACACAATCTTTAACTTGGTCTCTCACAGGATCTTTAACTTGGCCTCTCACAAGATCTTCAAGGGGGTCTCTCACAGGATCTTTAACTTGGTCTCCTACACGATCTTTAACTTGGCCTCTCACAGGATCTTTAACTTGGTCTCTCACAAGATCTTCAAGGGGGTCTCTCACAGGATCTTTAACTTGGTCTCCTACACGATCTTTAACTTGGTCTCTCACAGGATCTTTAACTTGGCCTCTCACAAGATCTTCAAGGGGGTCTCTCACAGGATCTTTAACTTGGTCTCCTACACGATCTTTAACTTGGTCTCTCACAGGATCTTTAACTTGGTCTCTCACAAGATCTTCAAGGGGGTCTCTCACAGGATCTTTAACTTGGTCTCCTACACGATCTTTAACTTGGTCTCTCACAGGATCTTCAAGGGGGTCTCTCACAGGATCTTTAACTTGGTCTCCTACACGATCTTTAACTTGGTCTCTCACAGGATCTTTAACTTGGCCTCTCACAAGATCTTCAAGGGGGTCTCTCACAGGATCTTTAACTTGGTCTCCTACACGATCTTTAACTTGGTCTCTCACAGGATCTTTAACTTGGTCTCTCACAGGATCTTTAACTTGGTCTCCTACACGATCTTTAACTTGGTCTCTCACAGGATCTTTAACTTGGTCTCTCACAAGATCTTCAAGGGGGTCTCTCACAGGATCTTTAACTTGGTCTCCTACACGATCTTTAACTTGGTCTCTCACAGGATCTTTAACTTGGTCTCTCACAGGATCAAGAGGGTCTCTCACAGGATCCTTAACTTGGTCTCTCACAGGATCTTTAACAAGCTTTCTCGCAGGATCTTTAACAGCAGTGACCTGGTTTGGAAGCTCAGGTCCCACTGCGACTTCTGGCACCAGACTTCAAACCCAGTGCTGCCTCTGTATGAGGCCCAGGAGGCTCCTTGGAGGACACAGAGGTGCTGTCCCCACCCAAAAGTCCCCTGGTCTTCCTGAGCACCTGGACTGCTAGAGATTCCTATACCCAGGGGTACTACGGCACCCCAGCACAGCCCTCCTTTCCAGGGAAGACTTTACCAAGTCCTACAGCCCTTACTGCTTCCCCGCCAGCCTCACCCATTAGGGGACAGAGCTCAGAGTTCAGTAGGCCCTCCCTAAGCCAGTCAAGTCACTGTGGGGCTGCTCCAAGGCCAAGAGCTGAGGGTTCTGCCAGTTTCCTGAGACACCCATTCTTGCCAGGCCTCCTCCACAGCCTCAACCCAAGTTCACCCCGGAGCCCAGCCCAGGCTCAGCACCAAACCACTGACCTGGGGAAGGGCATTCTCGGCTGGCGCTACAGGCAGAAGAAGAAGGTGGGGTTCCGTCGGGCCCAGCCCTCCCCTCTCAGGCGTGCACACAATCCACTCCCCTGCACAGGGCATAGGCGTCAGGATCACTGAGCAGCACCTGCTCCCTCACCCCTGAGCGATCCTGACCACGCTGAGGCCCCGCCCCTCCCGGGTGCCCAGCCTATGTGACAGGCCCTCCTGCCTGTTGGCCAGAGGGCCACATCGCCAGCGCCACGTGGGGGGTACTTGCCTCCCCAATGACCACACCAGCCTCTCAAAGCAGGGAAAATATCCTGTCACCCCCAAACCAATAGCTGGACCCCAGGAGCACACAGAGGGCCCCACACATATTCCATATTGACTGAGCACGCACCTCAGAAGCTTCTCAGGGACTATTGGTGTCCTGTATCGTTTCGGTTCTGCCTTCCTGTAACTGCTGATTTTTATGCCATGAAGATAAATTATTTTCATAATGAAGATCCCTCTAAGAGTCCTGTTAGGGGAACAGCCACTGTGATTGGCTGATCACAACGTTTTCAGGACCTCTTTTGGCTTAAGGCCAAATTGATGAATCCAGGAGACCTGGGGCTCCAAAGAGCGGAGATTAGAACACTGAGGCAGCACCTCCAGGCCCCTGGTCTCATGGTGCCGCACCGAGGACACCTGAGCCCAAGCGGAGACAGCCGAAGAACACGGAACCTAACCCAGTCCTCTCCCTGCCCGGAGTCAGTCTGCAAAGCCACAGCCCCATCCCAGCCCTCACACGGGCCTGAGGCACTGTTCACCCCAGAACCACAGTGCTCTGGCCTGGTGGCTCCACGTCAAACCCCAAGTGCACTGGAGGAAGAAAACCTGAAGAGGCGTTTGGAACAGGCCACAGGACTCTGAGCTCCAGCCTGGCTGCCTCCGGGCCAGCCTCCCCTAGGAACACCACCCAGATTCCTGGTCCATAAAACCCTGCCAAACCCTCCTACCTGCCCCTTTAAAATAAAGAAGCTCCAGAAGAAGAAAAGCCAACTTACTTTCAAGGTGGCATCTAAGAACCTCGACTGTTCCTTACCTTCCTTCCCAGGACAAATATGGAATAGCAGCACCAAAAACCATGGTCTGCTTTGCAATGGAAAGTGATTTTAGCCCGGCCATGCGTGGCTCAGCGGTTGAGCATCGACCTAGGATCCAGGAGATCGGGGTTTGAGTCCTGGTCAGGGCACATGCCCAGCTTGTGGGCTCAATCCACAGTTGGGGGCGTGCAGGAGACCGCCTACCAATGACGACTCTCTCATCATTGATGCTTCTGTCTCTCTCTCCCTCTCCCTTCCTCTCTCTGAAATCAATAAAGATACTTTAAAAAAGAAAAGAAAAGCCATTACCTCCTTTATCCACTTTAAAAAGAAAAACAAAACAGAAAATGATTTTAGAAAGGGCTATTGCTTCTGAAAACACCTTGGTTCACAGTCAAAGAAAGAACAGAAGCCCAGAGGACAATCTACAATTATTTTAATCTACTGAAGCCTATCTCTGGGCCAAGTGCTCAAAATCAAGACATTCTCCGGGGGGGGGGGGGGGGGGGGCACATCCTGGGCACCGTGAGGGGTTGAGCAGCATCCCTGACACCCACCCACTTGATGCCAAGAGCACCCCCCATTGTGACAACCACAGATATCCCCAAACAATGCCCAGTGTTCCCTGGGTACAGAATCACTCCTAGGATGGGAACTACTTCATTAAGGGATTTTCACGTAGCAACTCAGTTAATCTCACCCACGCTTGAAGCAGAAACCTCCAGCATCATCCCCATTTTAGGGGGAGGACACAGACTCAGCAGAGGCACCGTCTGAACCCAGGCAGGCCCAGCGCCTGAGCACCAGCCTCTAGCTGCCAGTCCCGCTCGGCCATCCAACCTGGGGACCTCAGGCCTCTTAAAACTGTCTGCAGCTATGGGATGTTATTTCCAGACTCCCCTGGGCTTTCCTGCATCCAAAGCAGCATTCCAAGTTCCTCCAGTTCCCTCCATGGAAACATCTCGAGTCCTGAGTTCAGAGCCCCCGGCACGGCCAGCATGCACGCCACACATGTGCTGCCATGGGCTCGGCCTTCAGGGCCCTCAGCCCTCGCTGCCAGGACAAGGTTTCAAGCTCCTGTCAACGATGAGAGGCTGTGTGCCAGGGTCCATGAGGAGGACTGGGCCACAGCCATGGCCGCTCGACCCTCTGAGGGCTGGCCATCAAGCCCCACACCCGGGGGAGAGTGGCAGTGCTACAGGCTGGCAGGCTCAGGCAGAGTGTCAAGAGCAGGGCTCCCAGCTTGTTCCCACTTCCCCACAGCACCCCCAAACACAGGCCCTTCAGGGGTCACTCCCTGCCCTCCCTGAGGTCAGCTGTGCTGCCCAGTCAGGCCCACAGCTTCCTTCTCTTCCAAGCACCGGCTGCTTTCCCACCACCTCCATGAAAGCCTCGGGGCCTCCCTGGCCCCCCGAAAGGGGTCTCCATCAGCTACACTCCACCAGCCTTGCCCTCCTCACTCACCCCTCACATGGCTGTAAATGTTCTAAAAACCACTGAATTGTCCATTTTAAATGGGTGCATTGTGGTATGTGAATATCTCAATAAATTTTTTTCCCACTGATTTTCGAGAGAGAAGAAGGGAGGGGAGAGAGAGAAACATCGATGAGAGAGAGAGAGAGAGAGAGAGAGACATCAATCGGCTGCCTACTTCATACCCCCGACTGGAGATGGAGCCCACAAGCCGGGCATGTGCCCTGACCAGGAATCGAACCAGAGACCTCTTCTTCCATGGGTCAACGCTCAACCACTGAGCCACTCCAGCCGAGAAATAATTTTTAAAAATGTTTTTAAAGACAGAAGCATTTTAAGAGGGGCTAGTTGGCACACAAGAGCCAATCAACCTCAAAGGACTGGCACCCAGCCCGTCCCCACACCATTATCTGACGAAGAGTGCTCAACTGCTGCCAGATGACTGTCTCCAGGACTCTTTGTTATCTTCCCATTAAATCCAATTACTAATAAAGAGGCTTTCATGTATCTTCGAGCAGTTACTGTGTACCTCAAGTTTCTGTACTAAATACCCCAAAATGAATCTCTAAGCAAAAGAACATTTGCCACAGCAGCAGCTTGAGTCAACATTAGACAGCTGGGCCGACCCCAGGTCCCTACCAAGCGCAGAGGAGCCTTCTCGCCCATCCCAGGCACACACCACATGTGCACAGCACAAGCAGCCTTCTCCTGCTGAGGAGCTCACAGTTGATAGCACAGGCTCTCCCGGACTTTCCACAAGAAGGTCCCTTCTCATCTGCCCCAACCATGTACAGAAACCTTAGCCACCCCAATCATTTCTCTGTTTCTCGTGGTCATATTGTTGAACACTTCCCCAACGGGGAGGCATAGAGTGGGCTGGGATACCCTCCCAAAGTCATTTTATTGGGCCACAGAGCAAATTACTCTCAGAATCAGAATCACCGATGATTCTACTTTGGGAAGAAGAGACTATAGAGACCTGAGTCTCTCTGGTAGCATGTTTGAGACTGACATCCAAATTTAATGTGTTAGGGATTCTAAGTAATAATTGAACTAAAAGTATGCCTTACCTATGCTTAACACTGGTGACATGCCAGGCCCAGGGTGAGCACTGCTTTATCTCATTTCATTCTCACAACCACCCTAGGAGGCTGGGGTTGTCCTTCCCAATTTGTAGATGAGAAAACTAAGGCCCAGAGAGGCAAGTGACATACCCAAGGTCACAGAGTTAGTACGTGATGGAATCTAGATTCAAATCTAGCTCTACCTTTATCACTAAGTGCCTCTAGCAATTAAAAAATTATACATACACACCTCTAAGATGTACTTTTGTGAGAGGACTCATTAAACAAAATAGACGTGAGAGGCTATGGCTTTCCTAATGTGGCTAGCTCTTCCTCTATAATACCAATGGACACTACTGGCCATGGGTATTCCACGTGAAGGCCTGCATGCTGAAGACTTGATCTATGACCTTGCAACATCACCAAGGAGTTTCCCGAGAGAGCTGGCACTCTCTCGATGCTTTGTGTGGAGTTCCTTATGCAAAATCCAAGCCTCAAATATAGTATTTATGTAATGATTATCTTGACCACCACACGACACACGTAAGGCAGAAATCGGACATCTCTGTATCATTTCACACTGAAACAACACTTGTGGGTTTAGGAAAATTAAAATCCACTTTTTTCACAGACCACCAATGATGGCAATAGTAAAGAAGCAGACCTAGGACATACACAGGCCTCAAGTGCAGCCAGGAATTCCTGCTGAGGAACAAACCTCGGAATGAAACGGAAACAGTCTTGACCCGATTTCACTTGAATTTCAACACCTATTTCCACACAACACATCTCCCCCTCAAGGGGTCAGGATGAGTTTCCTGAGCGGTGACATTGGGGGCCAGGCCTCTTGCTGCTCTAAGACCCCACCCTTCTGTTGCTTTGCCACACTCCCTCCACACGCACCTATTCCCAGCCCTTTGAGCACAGGAAGGCAGATGCCAGTGAAAGCGGGTGCAGAGGGGCTGCACACTGCGGTTCCTTCTAGGGCTGGAGAGCTGCGGAGAGGATCCATCCCACACTTGCTTATGTAGTATCTAGATGCTTCTCCCATCTCCCACAATGGGACTAATGTTGGGGCTGCAGCTGAGTGGGACCTGCCCTCATACAACCCACGAGCTGGTGGCAGATGGGCAAGTGGATAGACACTGACAGTCCAGTGCAATCAGAGCCATGACACACAATGTGCAGAATCCTCTGGGAGGACAGGAGGTCACCAGACTCAGCAAAGGAGGAGAGTCATGGCAGAATCAGGGGAGGCTTCCTGGAGGAACTTCTAAGCTGCGACTTGAAGGGTTAGAAGTTAGTTTGGCAAAGCAGAGGAGACAGTGGGGGAACAGGGTTCCTGAAAGAAGGACCAATATGTCTAAACTCTAAAGAACTAAAAGCTGCTGCTGCAGCTGGTGGGCAGCGTGCATGCCATCCTGAGCGCTGACAGGCGGAGGAGCAGAGGGCCAGAGCAGGGAGCTGGCACAGGGCCTTTTCAGGGGAAGCTGCTGAGATCCTGCCTTTTCTGAGCACAGCCTCCTTGTGATGCTCCAGGGGGTCCAGAGTTGTCTCGGGCCAGCCTGTTTGTGCATCCCATAAGGGGTCACCACGAGGAGAAGAGCAGACCAGGTTATTTTGAAGTCGGGTGAGATAAAGGTGACATCAGCCTTATCAAATTTGACCAAGGCAAATTCATGGGGACAGAAAGTCGGAGTTTACCAGGGGCTGGGGGAGGGAGGCATGGAGAAGTCCTGTTCATTGGGCACAGAGTTTCTGTTTGAGATCATGGTGATGTCTGTACAATACTGTGAATGCATTTAATATCCATGATGTGTATATGTGAAAGTGATAAAAATGGGAGTTTTGTTATAATTTTTTCACAATTTTTTTTAATTGGCCAAAGCAGGGGGTCACCTAAACTGCCAGTCCTTCCTGGCCTTGGAGAATAATTAGCAGTCTAGACATTAATCACACATATAAAGGTTCCAGTCCAGGATCTGGCACACAGTGAGGCCTAATATATAATGATTCCCTTTCTTACTATGATTATTGAATCCACATGGCTTTTCTTGTGATCACCCACATTATGAATGAATATATTTGCTACTAGTGCTCCTAGAGAGTTTCTATTACAATTAAGTATTAATTAACTTCATGATCACTGGAGAATCCCCATTATAACTCCACATCATGAGTTTTCAAATTCAAGTTCAGCTTCCCTTTCTATTGCTACTCCCATCTCCCACAATAAGCTGTCTACCATTTCAATTATTTTAGTTCCAACCACTGTGATCACTGTACTTAAAATTCAACCAGGCTTCTAATTTTAAGCATATTTTTTGTGTATAGTGTCAACAATTGACAAGCGTCCTGAATTTAACATCTGTTCCCAGCAGTAAATGGTTTTAAATTTGAGAAAGGAAAACACATATAAGGCAATTATGAGTGGCTCCCACACTGTGATTCATGGCTGTGTGTCAGCAAGTTCCTCTGCGACAGCAATAGTCCTGATAGATGGGGCCTGCAGCCAGCCGTGTCACACAGCACAGAGACTGAGAAAACAGCTTGGACACCCCATGCCACCAGAATGCCTTTTGACTAACAAAAAACAACCTACTGTGCACCAGCAAATCTTCTGGACTTTTTTATAGGCCCTCTCTCATGTCATCCTCAGGTAAGCTGAGTTTCCCCAGAACTAGGAGTAAAAAAAAAAAAGGGGGGGTCTCGGGAAATCTCACATGAGCTTGGACAGCCCTCTCTGGGAGCCACATTGAGGTTCACAGCCAAGAAAGCATGGCAGCCGGCCCCGCCCTCCGCCTTAGCTGCCAGTGTCCTCTCAGAGTGTTGATGTCTGAGCCAAGGCTTTGCTGTTCAGAGGATGTGGGGCAGGGGAACCCAGCAGGAAACTGCCCCGCTGGGCTCATGAACTCAGGTATGAGCATATGGAAAGGGGATGGGAATGCAATTAGAGCCAAAGGTGTTTTTCCATTCAGATTTGGGAGATGAGACCCCCTGCCCCCCCGCTGAGACAACAGCGGAATCGTTAAGTGTATAGATAGAAAGAAGAAATTTCTTTGGGCTCAATCAGATGCTAATTATACTTAAATTGATAAACGGTGAAGGGAAGTGCAAAATGCTAGAACTATACTATAGTATTAAGGACGTCTGAAACTTTCAGTTCGGAAATTGAATCTTTGTAGTTGTCCAGGACAGAGCTCTCTTATCACCCCAGCCTTCCTCTGGGCCTTGAGAACTATGGTTCCTTCAAGGGGGGTCAAATAGATGGTAATGGAAGGAAACTACCTTTCAGGTGGAGAGCACGCAATAGAGTACACAGATGTCGAATGATAATCTTGTACACCTGAAAATGTATCATGTTATTAACCAATGTTATCCCAACAAATTTCAGTTTTAAAAATAACAGTAAATGAAACATAAATAAGAACTCTCCCATCTCAGCCTCGACCCAAAAGCCTGCCCACCTTCTCTGAAACCTGGCTTTCTGTGGAGGCTGCCACTTCCCCAGTGGGATGGCAAGTGGAGTCCCCGCCTCTCTGTCGCAGCAATACCTTCACACCTCCAACAGCCTCGTTCTGTCACCCAGAGATTGGCAACCACTCATCTCAGACTCGAGCACCTGGCGCCCATCTTCCCCGCCCCCTCCTTCCATCCTCATAGGTGAGCAATGTCCTCACGGATGGCCACTCTGCACCCGGACCTTCACCTCCTAAGCCACCTCATTCCAAAGTCCTCCTCCTCCACTCCATCTCAGCCACCCAGAGTCACACCCTGGACCTGGTCATATGCCAATAGTACTCCCCTGTCACCATCATGCATTCAAACATGGCTCTGACCGAGCCCTCCTCTTTCCAGCTTGCTGGGCACCACCTCCCTGGGCATTCCTTGATGGGCCCAGGACCTCCAGTCCTTCATCCCTTCTTTTTCTGCCCAACTCATCAGCATAGTACAGGTGCATGAGTAGAGAGACTAGTTGAACAGATTTGTCTTTTTCCTTGTGTAAATGTGAATGCTTTTTATTATTTCATTTGCAGTATAATGCTGGCTTTGACTTGGAATGTATGTGTGCATAATTTTTTTACATCACCTTAAGAAATCATATCAATCTATAGAGGGGTGGTTCAGGGAAGTCATCTATTATATTTGCGCACAAATCTGAAAGGAAGGACGAGAGGGAGCCACATGGCTTTCTGGGAAGAACATTCAAGTGGAAGGAACAGTAAACCCAAAGGCTCTGAGGCAGCAGTAGGCTTGGCAAGTTCAAAGAACAGCAAGGAGGCCCGCGAGGCAGGAGCAGAGCAAACAAGGGGGAGCGTGTGGGAGCTGAAGTCAAAGAAATGGAGCAAGGTGGCAAGTGGAGACCGTGGAGAGCCTCCAAGGCCCTGAGAGGGCTGTGGTTTTTACTCTGGGGGAGGGTTTTGAGCAGAGTAGTAACATGACACAACCTGCATTTTGAAAGGTGAGCCCTGCCTGCTGGGTTCAGAATAGGCGATAGGGCAGGGCAAGGGCCAAGGCAGGGATGCCGAGGAGGAGGCTAAGACAGTGCTTCAAATAAGAGATGGGCCCGAGGGAAGAAGGAGTGCAAAGTGGTCAGATCTATTTTAAAGCTTGCATTTTGAAGGTAGAACCAATTAGACAAAGATAGACAGATGATAGGTAGACAGTTGATAACTGATGGATAGGTGATAGCCGGACAGCTGCTAGAGGACAGACCACTAGAATGAAGTAGGTACGTATACGCATCTGAAAGCACACCCACAACTTATTGTTGAGTGAGAAGTATATCATGGAGCAGAACTTTGATCCCACTTACCCTAAAAATAAAAAATAAAAATCACATACTTATACATGCAAAGAAAGATATTTGGAATGATACATACTCAACCACTAACAGTGATTACCTATCTGAGGAACAGGACTAGAAGGGGTAAGAGGGAGCTATCATCTTTTAATTATTTTTTGTTTAAACAATAAGCATGTATACTCATTACTCGTGCTGAATGGGACAGGTCACTTTGTAGTGAGCACCCCTCCCCAAGAGGTGGTGAGCCCTGGGCTGGATGACGTCTTCATGAGTAAGTCACCAAAGGGAGTCAAGCAGCACATGGTTCATTGGACCTAAAGGCTCTCTCCAGCACTGGGCTTCCTTCCCAAGATAAACAGTCTTTCAGGACCTCCTCACTGGTAAGCCAGGGACAGCAGCACCTGCTCCCAGGCAGGGGTGCAGGGCTGATAACGTCCAGACGGTGCCTAGCACAGTGCCTGGGACACACAGTCACTCAGTAAGCATCAGTCCCCTTTCCCCTCCCCAATAAGGATTCCAGGGAAGTCCAGGGATGGGGCTGCTCCCAAAGCCTCAAAATGCCCTAATGTTCCAGGTTCCAGGGATACAGGAAGCTTGCTGGGCTAAAAGGGATTCCAGTGCCCCCCAAAAAAGGATGAGGGTCTCCCTTAGAAAAACGAGCAGAGTTGCTTCCCCTAGACCCTCTCTGAAGAAAGACAAAGAGTAATGTAGAAATCCCTCAGCTCTACTAGCAGCCCCATATGGCTGAGCTCCCCAAAACTCCAAATCAAGGTCAGAAGTGCCTGGCGATCTGTGATTTTCCTCTCTTGGCTTAAAAGAAAGCCGTGGGGAAAGGGGAAAAAAAGCTGGATGCTATTTATCTAAAATCACCAACACTTTCTGAGAAGCTATAAAATGTGCATGTTCTTGCCAAATGAGTGTCGGAAGAGCTCTGATTTCCATTTTGGCCGGAAATGATCCGTTCCCTTCCTAATGCAGATGTATGGTCTTCGTGCCTCAAATCTGCCCAGTCAGATGCACATTCTTAATTATTTTGAAATGATTAAAAATGGGGCCATAAATCTATGCTTTGACACGACATGGTGATTTGACCCCCAGACATACCATAATGGATTATTAACAGTGCTTCCCAAATCTATTGAAATTTTTTTTTCCAAAGCTATTCACTAATTAATAGCTGTTCACACAATGATCATTTTTGAGTAAGTATGGAACTGTGCCACATCATTTTGTGATGAGCACATAATCGTGCCCATTAAAATTATTTGTACAGTTTTTAACCTTCTGCCAGAAATAAATGAGGCTCATCTAAGGGTACCACAAACTTTGTGACAATACCTAGAGGTTATCTCCTCTGTGACACTTACTTCTCAAAACTTCTTTGGTAGCCCAGAAATGTAGAATTTGTCCTTCAGCTCTCTCGGGGCCCCTGAAAGCAAATGGCTCTGAGGAAGTGCCTGGGAAGGAGAGTCTTCATGGCCCTGCTGGCTTCACACCTGCCCACGGTGGCCATCCGGCTGCTTCCCCTCGCTCCTGGTCACCTTCTCATGGCCCCTTGGCCGCCTCACCCCTCCAGGCCACCTTCCTGGCCGAGCCCCTGGCAGCGCACGTATGCCACCAGCCGGCCCCAACTCTCATTTCCTGGGCCCTGGCCCCGCTTCCTTTGACTGGCTGGAACCTGCTGGAAGACAAGAGCTCCCTCGCTCATCCCTGTGCTCAGCAGAGCCCAAGAGACTGCACTTGCCTCGTCCAAAGGCTGGTACCAAGTGGAGGTGGCAGAGAGCTTGCTTAGTTCATACTTGCATTCGAGGTGCAAGGCTGGGTGAAAGATAAGGGGCCTTGCTTTTTTCACACCTAAAGGCATCCCTTTTGGCTGGGAGTACCCTAGAGTGTGGGGGTCGAGGCTTCACTGCCTTCCCAGCGAGTAGTCCCTCCCAGGTTCTGGGAGCCTCCTGCCTCAGATCTGGGTAAACGGAGAGAGCCCAAATCCGCGAGAAAGTTATACTAAAAAGAGGTATTTGTTGTTTATCCAAAATTCAAATTTCACTGGGCATCCTGCATTTTATCTGGCAACCCTAGGAGAAGATGAGATGGAGACGGGTGTCCACCTGCAGGGCACCTCCCTGATCGGCCCAGATGGTCTCCCCCATTCTGAAGACGTTGTCTGCCCCACGATCTCCCCTCTCCTCAGCAGCCACGGGTCAGGTGTTCTGGGCCCAAGCTCTGTAGGGTCAGAAATGGAACTTACCTAGAGGTCCTTCCATCAAACTGACTACATGATCTTGCCTCAGCCCCTGCCACTCTGTGCAGCTCCTCTAGCCAGGTGACTCGCCTCCCGCCTAGAGCTCACCTTCCCCCCTTCCAGGAGGCAGCCTTCGCTCCCCACCTTCACACGCCTGCCACCCCCCAAAAGGGGGCGGCCCCTGCTGCTAGCTAGCTACCATGCACTCCAAGGAGGAGCCTCTGTGCTGTGGGCCAAGTTGGTGCTGGGTGGGGGAGGCTGGGAGAAGCAGGAGCGAAAGCTCCCTGTTGCACTCAGGCCTGCAGCCTGTCTCCCCTCCTCCCCGGCCCCCCGCTCTCCCGAGCAGAGGCCGCTACAGCAGCTTCCCACCAGTTCCCCAGACTCATTCTTTCATCGGCCAAGAGCTATGTATTGCACCCCTACTATGTGCGAGGGACTATTCTGGATGCTTGGGAGGCATCAGGGAGAAAAGAACAGAGATCCTCACCTTTAGCACTTACTCACAGAGCAACCCAGAAGCACCAGACTCACAAACAAAACATTCAGCCACAAATCAAAGTGGAAGCCAAGCTTTCACCACCTGTGTGAAAAATAGGTAACACTGACTTGATTGAAAATATCAAACTATCTCAAGAAAAACAGAGAGGAGCCAAGTAATTCACACAAGGTCAAACAAGAACATTCATAAATACATTCAAGGTTTCTCTTTGGGGAAAACCAGACTTAAAAAAGTCAAATCTCTGGCAAATAACAAAAAAATAAAAATTTAGATTAAAGAAAGGGAACAGATACAGGAGAGAATTTTAAAATGTAAGGCACTTAGCTATTCTTATTGCTGATGAATTTGAAGGCTTCAATGACATAAGTTATCAAAATCAACCCTTTAAGAATTTTTTAAAACCAATAATCAAGAAAAAAGTTGAGCCCTGGATGGATAGCTCGGTTGGTTGGAGCCTCGCCCTGAGGTGCCAGGATTGCAGTTTGGTCCCCAGTTGGGGCAGGAGTTGACCAGTGAGTGCGTGGGTTGGGGGAACAGCAAGTCAATGTTTTCCTCTCTCTCTCCCCTCTCTCTGGCCTCTTCCTCTCTCTTAAATCAATAAATTTTGTAAAAATAAAATTAAAAAGGAAAAAATTGAAAAGTTACCAAATATTTACTTCCACAAAAGGCTCCTGGTCCACATGTGAATTTAACTTTCAAGAAACTGCTAATTCTTGCCATGTGAACTGTTCTACCACATGAAAGAAAGCTGATCAGCAATCTAATTTATTTTATGAAACTATCATAACTCTGACATCAAAATTTGACAGAAATAGTAAACAAAAATCTATGGACTTTTCTCACTTATGAAAATAAGTATAATAACTTTAAATAAAATACCACAAGGTAGAATTCAACAGAATACTAAAAGAATAATACATAACAATAAAGTAGGGTCTAGCCCAGAATTGCAAAAATGATTTAGTGTTAGGAAGTCAATTATATTGTCTTTCAGAGCAGGACATCAATTTTTTTTAACGATAGTCTTATGCTTAGATTCTTGTTACATTCAACATTTTTTTCCACATGAAAATTCTAAAGCCTTGGAATAGAATGATACTTGAACATAATAAAACATATAATATGTAAAGAATTTATCTTCTGAGGATACTGGCTGTATCGAATGGTTGTGTATTTAATTATATGACACTATCAATGGGAAGAAAAGATATTAAGGGGTGGGCAAAAGAAGGTCAAATTACCAGCAATCACTACCTAAGAGATAAATCATAAGTAAGGATATAAAATAATAATAATAATAATAGGAAAAAGAAAAATAATACAAATAAATAATACAATTAATAAATAATAATAACACAAGAATAAACTCTGTTTCTCATACTCACAACTATAAGCCTACTTTGCCTACCTCTGTATAAATTCCCCTTGGTTATTCTTAGATGCATTTCTTTCACATTGTTGAAATTTCTTTCAATCAATGTGTGAGGTTAATACTAAGTCATTCTTTCCCCTCCCCTTTCCACCAAGCTATCATTAAGTTGGTGTATCTCAGAACCAATATGTTAAATTCTGAAGAAATAAGACATCTCAAATAACAACTCACATAATACCTTCCAGTAACACTCGAGTTTTGACATTAAAATCAGGAACAAGACAGGGATGCTCATTATTACCATTATTATCTACGACTTTTCAAAAAGGCCTGATCAATACAGTAAAAAACAGCATTTAAAAATATAACTATTAAAAATAAGACTATACTATCATTTTCACTCATTCATTCACTCATAGACTGTATTTCTACAAAATTCAAGCCAATTTAATCTAAAAGACTATCAGAACTCAAAAGAAAAGAGTTCAGTAGTACATGGTTATTAGCAAATACGCAAAACTCACTGGTTGGCAATGGTGTGATGGAAAAGACATGCTCATATGCTGTTCATAAGAATTTAAGTTGGTTCAATTCTTTTAGAAACAGTTTGGCAATATGTGTCAGAAATCTTAAAATATTCATATATAAATCAATCAATCAATCAATCAATAAAAGTTAATTGATATCCCTTCTGGCAGACACTTTCGCCTCCCTGAAAGCTCCTCCTGCTTTTTTCCTACTAACAGAACCTAAACTTTGGGGAGGTATGCCCTTGACCCAGATCTAAGGCCACCATGGTAGTCCTGTTACCTTTTGCTAGTGATGGGTCTAAGAGTAGGCATTTGAGTCTTCAACTATGTAAAGGAAAGTCTGCTGGAGACTTTAATCCCTGGAAAAAGAGAGCTCTTAAGGAGAAATCCTTTCTCCTTACTCCTTGGGATTCTATCAAACAATGATGTGATGCTTGGAGCTATGGCAGCTATTTTGGGCCATGAAAGGACACATTGTCAATGCACTGAAAAATAGAAAGCA
The DNA here is from genome assembly GCF_054644295.1 of Miniopterus natalensis. NCBI lineage: Eukaryota > Metazoa > Chordata > Mammalia > Chiroptera > Miniopteridae > Miniopterus > Miniopterus natalensis. Next base: position 22,229,063 of record NC_142084.1, read on the forward strand.
CCTGGGCTCTTGAGGAAAACGCCAAGCCACTGCTCCAGCCTGTCTAATCTTTCCTTTAAATATGAATCTGAACACAGAGTGGGTATACGTCATTCACAGATACCTGACATCTTTTTAATAATCCCATGATATTTTGGCAGTTTCACATGAGTCTTATCTTCTTATATTAGGAATCCAAAAACCTACTTATCAGCCTTCCTTATTGCTAGACTGAGGACCTGTGCCCGGGTTCTGTCAATGTGATCCACCCATATTGGACTTGTATTTGGAAAAGAGAAGTGAAAAAACAACCATATGCAAGAATCTCAGTATTTTTTTTTTTTTTTTTTGGATGTTACACAGAAAGCACCAGTTAAATCTGGAAACCGAAAGGGGTGGCAGAGTAAGCACCAGTTAAATCTAGACACCCAGGAAGTTACACAGTAGGCACTGGATTAGTCTAGAAACCCAGGGGTTACACAGTGAGCACAGGGTAAATCTGGAAACCCAGGAGGAGCTCACTTTTCTACTAGGGTGCTGTTGGAGATAACTGGTCCTTCTAGGGAATCTGCAATAGAGCTCCCAAAGTCCAGAGCCCGGGTCATCAGAGCAAGTCAACAGGAAGTGGCAGCAGCAGTGTTTCACTAGAAAGTTCCACAATGGGATGGAGCACTGGTCCTAGCTGCACTGATCCCAACTGCATATCCAAGCCTGCCTCTCTGCATCACCACTCCAACCCCCAGAGCTATCTAGTATCTTATATAAAGATTCCTTTCTGTTAAATACCTACAGTGGCTGCTGTCATTGCAAATGAGAACCAGGGCCTATCATTCCACCTCTAGCAATCTATTCCAAAGAAAATAATCTGAAACCTAGAAGGAGCCATGTACAAAAAGATGACTACTGCTGTATTATCTATGATGAAAAAATTTTAAACAATTCAAATATCCCACAGTGAGAAAATTATTGAGTCATTTCTAATAAAGCCACTTGCAATCTATAAAATGTCTGTAATAACATGAAAAGTTACTAAGACTATAATGCAATAGTGAAAAATCCTGTTCGTCTGATCATAGCCATGCTCACAGCAATGAGAGTCCCCAAGCGTTTCCCCCGCTTGGGTAAAGGTCTCCTTTTATCTTTTATTTGTCCCGCAAGTGCCTCCTATGGCGAGCACCTTGGGGTGAGCGGGGTGCACAGCCCGTGGGGCGGCCCACCCGCCCTGAGAATTTGCTGCCCACCCCAGTGCCGATCCTGGCAGCCCCCTTTGAGCCTCATGATCCCCCCTCCCCGACGACAGCTGACCTCCGGGGGTAACGCGCTGACCCGGGCGGGGCCCGTGAGAATCTTCTCGGGTATCTGGACGCAAAGTGTTCATTTCCCCGTGTGGCCGGAATGCAGGCCGAGGAGACCTCAGGGGCTGGGCGCCCGCTTCCTCCCTGTGCCCAGGGAAGGAGGGAGAACTGGCTGCGGAGAAAGAGGAGAAGTGAAGGGGGGACACGGGGGGGGGGGGGGGGGGGGGCACAGACAGCAGAAAGAGGGGAGGAGCTGAGGGGGAGAGAGGGAGAGGGCTGGCAGCTTTCTGGGCTCTAGCCACCGTTCCTGAGTCCCAGCTCCCTCCCTGTCCCTGGGTTCTGAAAGAAATTCCTTTGCCCTTATAATAATTTTTTGTCACTAACTAGTTGGAGTGGGCTTCTGTTACTCAGAACCGAGGACGATCTTAGCAGCACATTTCTAAAGGTGAAACTGTGGGCAGCACTTAGACATCAGCAGAGCAAGGATGATGGGCCGGGTACAGAAGGTCACCAGGGCGGCGAGCAACAGGCAAAACTGGGAAAACAAGGACCTCGCCCCCAGGGTGACCGTTCCTCCCCCAGCATATCACTGGTCATGCGGTTCAGACCCTCCCCTGATCTTTGCTAGTCAACCAGGTTAGACGCCCCCCCCCCCCCCGCAGAGGGGGAACAAACAAGGGGGCCAGAGAAGAGCCCTTAAATATTAAGCCCCCAGGACAAGGAGGTTCTAACCCGAATCAAAAACATCTAGGTCTCAGTTGTTTCAACTCCAGGACTCCAGGCCCAGGAAAGCAGCAAAACCTGTCGAAGGGACACCATGGCTGACATCGGCACCAGCTGTATTCACTAAAGATTCCCTGCCCTGGCACCAACCAATCAGTAGAGATCAGGACCCTGAAAGGACATACCTGGAAAGCTGACGAATATTCTATCAGGATCCTCCAGATTAATACCCTCAAGACAGGGGACCAGGGCTCAGCTCTCTCTAGGAGCACACCTGGGCCTTTCCCCACCCCAAGGCCCTTCTTTTGCCTCGAGCTCACTTCTACCTCTGTGACTTCCTAAACAAACTTTTTCTTGTAGCTTGAGTCTTTCTTAGCCAGAACCCAAGTACCGAGGTTGCTGAACCAAGGTCCGGTCTGACTCCACCAGTCTAATGCCCGGTACTGTTCTCGCCACCAACAAAACCTCAGGATGCCACAGGAGATCTGAGGGTATCCCCCTCAGCGACCCTGACATCTTTCTGTCCACCTCATCTTCCCAGAGGCTGAACCTTGTCTATCAGCCTGCACAGCTAAACTAAAATCACCCCAGGTAGGTTCGGCCAAACCAGCTTGGTGATGACAGTGAGTTCCCAGCTCCCTTCATTGGAGGGGTCAGAGCGGGGGACCGAGGAGGATGGGAGTGAGGGGAGAGCATAAAGCCACAGACGCTGAGAATGGACTTGTCTTTACTGGAAGGAAACAAACTTTGGGGGCTAGGAGTTGCTTAAAAGGCCTTGGCCAGAGGCAGAAGGAGTCACGGGGGAAGAAAGTTAATCTGAAAATTGGGTATTTTGAAGAGAAAGCAGGGATATGAGCACTTGCTAGAAGATCCAGTCTTCAAGGACATAAATGGGTACAGAGAACATTTAGGAAGTTGACTGCGTAACTCCCGGTTGGCGGTTCCCTTAAGGAAACCATCAGCAAAGCTGTTCCTTTCCCTCATTCCTGCTTTGGGAGCCTTGTGCATTTCTTTAAAATGCTTCATTGTCCTGACACTGTCTTAATGAAAGGAGGTCCATTTTTTTCTGATTTCACAGGGTGGAGGGTGGGGGTAATAAAACCATCCAAGTACTTGGAGTAAGAAGAATGGGATTTGGTGGCTGTAATCCTAAAAATAAGAGGAAAAGGAGACGCAGAAAAGTTTGTGCATTTTCTGAGGACAGTGCTGCTGTTGGCTGCACATTCCAGCAACTCCCCAGAGTGCAGAGCAAGCTGCGGTGTGCAGAAAGGCCCCTGCAGCCCTTCCGCACCATTTGCACGGGAACCTCTCCAGGAATCCTGCTTGAAATCTAATTCAATTAATGGTGATGAGCCAACTGCTGATCACAGTGATTAAAGCTTTTGCTGATGCAGAAAATCTGGAACCTCAAAGGGTTAGACCTTACGTGTCCTCAGCCCCTCTCCCCCACCCAGTGTCCTGGGCAGTGACACAGCCTGACCAAGATAGAAGGGTCTGTTCCCCCTTCACACCCCCAGGGCCCGTTCACTAAGAGACAAAGAGCTTCCCATCCCAGCACCCATTCCTGCAATTTCCAAAGAGGAGAGTCCAATTCAGACATGCAAGTTGTCCTTTCTTTGAGACTCATTTTTCCCAAAGGAGCCTAGCTTTCCCTGTGGCCTCCTGGGACTGCTGCTGAGAAAGGAGAATGGGCTATCAGAGAAAGCACAGCTGGAAGGTCCATGTCTGCAGATGTGAGGGCAGCTATTACACTCCCACATGGGTCAGGCATAGTGTCCAAAAAGAAACTCCTTTCCATCTTGTCTCCCCTATCCCATTAACTCAGAATCCTTTCAAATACCTTCTCCTCCCTCTCCTCTCACCCATGCTCTTGATTCCTTGATTATTTGGAAAGTCCTATGAGGTTTTTATGGAAAGATGATTGACCTGTCATAAAGAATGCCCCACACACAGTCTAACAAATACATCATCATGTGCATCCCAAATGTCCCAGCCTGCCCCGCAAAAACGGCAGAGGTGGCCACCAGGGAGATGACAGTTCTAATTAGAAAGACAGACTTGATTAGCATAGCCACGGCGACCAAGAACTCTCTAGAGAATCCAGTGAAAGCCTGGAGAAGCTCCAGGCATGTCTGGGCAAAACACAAGAAGTTAAGGAAGAGAAATGTGCCATGTTCTGACCATAAGAGACGATGTCCTCAACAGGACAATGCTTGTGTTGGAATGAGCCCCCTTCATTCACCCTTTAAGGTTCTCCATTCTCGTCAACCCACCATCCAATTGTCCAGCCACCTAATCATCCACCTTCCTTCTCCCCGCTCCATCTACTTATGTGTATGCATTCATCCGTCCATCCAACCAACCAACCAACCATCTAGCTCCTTTCATCTCTCCATGCACAGGTTCGCCATCCTCTATTTTTACCCACCTTTCATTCATCTGCCTTTCCACCCAACCATCCATCTCTAGGTATCAGTCTCCAGATTCACTTATGTCCTCGAAAAACCATCCTGCCACAAATCCACTCACCCATCTATCTAGCCATCCAACCAGCCTACTTCATGCACAGTTCCCATGGATCTTCCCCTCCCCACACACATGCAAAGTGACATCCCCTTGGTTCTGGATGGGAGATATCAAAAGTCCCGGGTAATTTAGTTTGTTCAAGAGCGTATTGGAAGATTATTTATCTTTGTTCTCTAGAAAATGAAGGCCGTCGATCTTGCTTATTATATTACCCCAAAGAGAGGCAGAAATAATTCACAAGTTGACAACTTAAATCACTACTTTGTAATTTACTAAAACAAAACTAATATCCAAAGGAATATTTTCTCTGCCATTTTATAGCAGTTTCACCATTAAACTGTCTTTAATTGCAATTCATAACAATGAATAAAGGAAAAGGGTATCTTCAGCCCAGCTAAGAAATGTGTTCTTCTGAACACTAATGATTTTCTCCATAAGCAAAAGCACTGTGCATCATTTCCAGAGTAGCCTCAGCCCACCTCAAATGATGAGTGAGGGTCACACTGAGTGAGCAAACTGCTTCAGACTCCTTCCTCCCCAGAGAAAGCCACCAAGTGCTCGTGCTGGAGCTGAGGCCTGGAAGGCCCTTTCTGGAATATCCCAGATGAGTCAGCATGGCAGTGTTCTTTGTGAAGATTGCCAGAGCCCTGGACTCTGGGGGTCAACATCTTTGGCTTTCGAAGTCCAGGGTTTTATACTAAAGGGCTCTTGGGTGGGTGGGGAGCCAGCTCCCAGGCATAAATGGACTCTGGGGGTGTCTAGGCATCAAGTTGCACAGAGGCTGGCCATGATTACTGAGGCCACAGCCTCCACATTGAAGACTGGTGTCCAGAAAACCCCCCGAGGCCAGTATCTGTATGTCTGGGTTGCAGAACTTTAAGGTGAACAGACCTACAGAGCCTAGGATAGACAGACAGGAAGGAAGCTGGGCACTGGGTACCTTGCTCAGCTGGTTGATCCCTCCTGACTTAGACACTCCCCTTAGGCCATCTCCCTACCACATGACTCTCAGATACCTATCTCCAGCAAGCTCTCTACTCCCAGTGCGAAGCGGCACCTTGATATTTGCTCTGAGGCATTTCAACATCATTGCAAAGTAATAGTCATTTAAAACTCAACCATCCATATCCAAGCTAGTGATTCCCCCACCAAACGCTGCTTAAGGGAGTGGCGCCTTCATCCTGCAGCCTTACCAGTGGGCAAGCCAGACACCTGGGTGACACCCGCACCACCCCCCGTCCTCATACCACATGTCCAATCCCTCACCAAGTCCTGGTGCTTCCAGTTCTTAACTAACTCAGAGAAGCACACTTCTCTGCATCTGCACCTCCACCTCCACCACCCTGGCCCAAGCCACCACTGTCTCTCACCTGGACATTTGCAGTCATCTCCTAACTGGTTTCCTGACTTCCATTCTGGCTCCTGAGCAATCCATTCTCAATCAGGAGCCAGGGTAAGTGACTCTCTGATTAAAACCCATTGCTCTTAGAATGAAGACCACATTTTCTTCCCTGGCCCTCATGGCTCTAGGTGGTCTGGTTCCAGCCTGCTTCTCCCATTTCATCTCATGCCATGGCCCCTCCTTGCTCTCTGCACTCCGGCCACCAGCCTCCCTTTGGTCCCTTGAATTAACCTTGACCTCTCCCACCGCAGGGCCTTTGCCCTCCATGCCCACCCCACCTTTCTTGCTTAATTACCCCAGGGTTATCCTTCAGGCCTCAGCTGAACCATGCCTTCCCTGGTAGGAAGTCTCCCCCACCATTTGTATTTCCTCAGCTCACTCATCATAGTTAACAGCAATGTTTCCACATGTGTGGTTACTGAATTTCTGGCGCCACTGGAATCTACGCTCCATGAGAGCTGGGACCATCGGGTCCATTTTGCTCACCACCCACACCCAGCGAATAATTACTGGGACAACAATAAGGAAAGATCAGGGGTACATTGCCATAGGCCAGCGCCTTTCCTTGAAGGAAGTATTACTCTCCACACACCTCAGCCCAAATGTCAGCCCCCAGTGGCCCTAGACTGAACCTTGACACCAGGCCCTCATTACTCCTCCCTTGAGAGTACAGATGACTCAGGGCCACGTGTCCATATACTTGGAGTCCTACACCCCAGTGCTCTCCCAGGCACACTCTTGAGGCCCTTCTGAGTGATACCAGTGATACCACAGGACAAACAATAGGCTTCTCAGAAATTTGAGATCCACTAAACCAGCACCACCTACCCACCCACGGGCAGCTCCATCTTCCCTTGTCCATCCCCACCCCACATGCAGCCCTCATCTTGCAGACCCCTCAAACATCCTTCAGAAAAAACATAATTCCTGCCCTGCCGGGCATGGCTCTGCGGTTGAGCATCGACCTAGGATCCAGGTGATCAGGGTTTGATTCCCGGTCAGGGCACATGCCCGGGTTGCGGGCTTGATTCGTAGTCGGGGCGTGTAGGAGGCAGCCGATCAATGACTCTCTCTCCCTCTCCTTTCCTCTCTCTGAAATCAATAAAGACATATTTTAAAAAATTAAAGTAAATTTAAAAACATCATTCCTAAACAGTCCCCAGGAAAAAACATGTACGTGGGGAGACGTTTCAGGCTGAGCCTGGCTGGGCTCGCGACCAGCAAGCTTGACAACATGGTAGGATGGACCCCTAAGTGTCCATCTGCAGAGACATTGAGACATCTCCCAGGAAAGGACTTGTCCTGAGAGAAAAAGGGCCAAGCATGATGAACTTGACCCAGAGACCAAGCTTGGTGACGTGAGAGAGAACTATGACCCAAAACCAAAGAGCCCCGTTCTACAAACACTGCAGCCCTGAAGGACGTCGGCGGTCTGTCTGCAGCGCCCCAACTGGAGAAAACCAGAGAAAGAAGAGGCACCTCCTCTCTACTTCTGCATGAGCTCAGGCCACATGCGTGAACCTGAAACACACAGGAAAGTGGCTCTAGAAAGAGATGACAGAGCCCTCGGAACCAGGAGGGTCCAGCCAGAGCCAGGCCCAAGGGACCTGGAGCAAAAGAAGAGAACACAACCCGAGACTCCACCACAGTGCCTGACTCAACCTGTTCATGGACATAAAGAGGAATCACGGAGTCCGTGGGAGCCAAGCTGGGAACGGGTCCTGATGAGCCGAGAGTCAAAGACACTTGTGTGAATATGTGGCAGACAGGATAGAGCTTAAATCCCTTTACAAAATTTGTAAAATTAAAATGGTCCCAAGAGACTCAGACCTTCCAAATCTAAGTCCAGAGAGACAGATTTGTGGATCATTATTAAACTGCTGAGAAAAGTACAAACCAGGAGACTATTAGACATAAATCAGACAAATGAGGTTGCAGCCCCACCAGTAACGAGACAGGGACACGGGCCAGCAGCACCTTCTCAGGGGCACTCGGTTGGTTCCCAGTGGGTGGGGGACAGGGAAGGGTCAAGGCCTGAGTTTCACTCCACCTCAACCCCAACTAGACCCACCTCGCACCCTCTGCCACTGGACGTTCGGCAAAGGCAGGCAGGAACCGAGTCTGGGTCATCGCGGGTGCTAAGTAAACACTGTGGAGCAAAGGATGTGGCACATTGGCAGTTCTTGAAGGTGCACATTGTGACGATGGCACCCCAGCCAGGCCAGGCAGAGAGAGGATTAAGCCCCCAAACAAGTGGTTTCTGGAGCCATCAGTCTCCTAAAGTGGAGTAAATGATGACAGATGGAATTTGCCTGTTTGGGAGTTTGGGCTGAGCCCCAAAGCTCAGAACACCATGTCGAAAGGCCCACACTTTCCAGAGAGAATAGCATGGCCCGCTCACTAAGACATGTCCAAGCAGGCCTGTCACCCATCTAGTCTGTCACCCCTCCTGCCCGAAGAGGGGAGGCCAGGGACGTTCGAAGAGGGAATCCTCAGAAGGGCGGAGAACTGTGGAGTATTCCCACCCAGAGTGGGAGGAGGGAGGTGCTCGGCCTCAATTCTGTGCAGGAGCTTCAGGGGTGCCACTGATGGGGGGCAAAGGTGCCGGGAGGAGGAAGGCTCCAGCTCACCCCCCTCCATGTTTCCTGAGCTGTAGAATCACAGGTCCTGGTGCCACCACAGGCCTGGAAGTGCAGTGGGGATAAAGGGAGAAGATGACCGAATTCCTATCTCCATTTTACACACGAGACTGAGGCCCTCAGGGCTACGTGAACTATCCAAGATGAGGTAGCCGGGTGGGCTCAGCCACCTGCCTCCCTTCCTGCCCAGGTGGCAGATGCCAGCATCTGCTAATGTTCCCTCCACCTGGACTGGGCACACCCTGAGGGCATTTCCTAGAGGGAAAATGGACACAGGACCACTCTACAAAGCCCCCTTCTTCCATGTCCCAGTGGCCGTCCCCACTCATCTTCCAGGACCCGAGCACCAGGCCGGGCTGCAGGGGACACCAGGGAAGGGCCAGACCGCTCTCAGTCCCCCAGAGGAATCCTAGTGCCAGAGGGGCAAAGACAAGATCAAGTGGCCTGAAAGCCCCCAGCACTCCCCACCGAAGCATCACTGGGGGTATCTTGTTAGGGAAAACTTTGTGATAAACAAAGGGAAGGGAAGGACAAGCCTGTCCCCTGCCCTCATTTCACTTCCAGCACTGGGAACCAAGACACTCTCCCACTGCAGCGTAGCTGATGCTAAGCTTGAGTCAGCAAGGAAGGACACCCTTTTATTTTACTTTATAAATTACCCTCCTGAGGGAAGACATAAAACTGAACCGGAATAGCTGAGCTGAAATAACTTGGAATGTTTTTACCTAAGAATGTCAGCGTGGGTGAACATCACTCAGGCCCTGGAACGGGCCTCTCTCACCCAAGGCCCAGCTCTGCCATCCCCTGTGATGACCTTGGTACTCTTAGTTTATCAACTAGCATTTCTTGACCATCCATGACATCCTAGATGTGTCACAGGCCCTGGAGTCCAGCAATGAGCAGGTTAGACATGGTTCCTGCCCTCTTGGAGCTTATGGTCTAGTGACTACCATACTAGCAACCAAGGTAAGTACAGACTGTGACAATAAGCATAATATCTGATATTTCCTAATAGCGGACTCTATGGCAGGCACTCATCTCAGTATTTTACATGTATTCACTCATCTAATCTTATGAGGAAAGTTCTATTATTTGTCTCCATTTCACACAAGACACAGAGGGGCTCAACAACCCATCCAAGGTCACACAGCCAGTAGATGGGGGTCAAGAACAAGGCTCACAGTTGTGAGTGGTTCTAAGCCCTCTGCACCTCTTGTGATGAGACCTGTGAAGGAAACAGAGTGATGGGGAAGAGCAACTGGCAGAAGCCATTTTTACACAGGGAAACCAAGGAGGCCTGAGGAGGCCTGAGGAGGGACAGAGGCCCGAAGTGAGCAGGCACAGAAGTGGGGGCACCGAGGAGAAGCGGCAGAGACTGCAACGCAAAGCCCCAGATGCAAAACCCAGCAGCAGAAATGAAGGCGGACTGGAGCCTGGGCAGGAGGAAGGCCGTGGGGTTGGGGGACGAGGGAGGCTGGAGGGGAGGCCACACCCAGAGGAGTCTCCTTTCCTCATCTGCCAGTGGGGCCCTGGCACCACCTGCGCCTTCAAGGAGATCACGGAAGGTAAAGCCTTATTGTTGATGGAAAACAAAGGTATCAGGTGCCAGACGTCCAGGGACAGCATGGATCCCACCCCAGGGTTGGGATGGGACACCAGCCTCGTTTCTGAGACCAGAGCCCCAGCTGAGGGCACTCTGAATCCAGCTGGCAGATAGTTTGGCTCAAGTTTCCTGCCAAGCTGGCCTCTCCTTCTGCTAATTGGCCTCTCCTTCTGCTCCTTAGTACAAAAATTGTCTTTTCCCTCCCAGACCTGCGGTACCTGAAAGCTAATTGCACCCCAATTCTGTGCCATGAGAGCCGAGGTTTTCTTTGGCAGTTAGAGGAAGGGTGAGAAAAGTATGAATTTAAGCTGATCGCAGGGAATGAGGGGGGATTCGTCGCCTCTACTCCTCCCCACTGCCTGTGCCCCACACTGGCAGGTGTCCCCTCTGCAGACACTGGCGCACTGGCCCAGAGATGTCAGGGTGGAGGGACAGGGTTCAGAGAACGCTTGTTCCCGACTGTGAATAATCATATTAATAATAAAACTTACGTTCCTTGAGCTGGACCCTCGCTAAGCATGTTTCAGTTCATCTTCACAATCACCCCATGAGGTGGGCGAGGTTCTGATGTCATTGTGTGGACAAGGAAATGGATCCCAGAGAGGATAAGTAAGGTCACACAGGGGTAGACAGGATTCGAACTGGGCCCTGACCCCTGAGTGCATTATTCACGCCTCACCCAGAGCATGACGTCACCAAGCCCGGGTGGGTCTCTCACTGCCGGCCAACGGCCTCCTCTCACCCGAGGGATAAAAGCAGTTACCCGCCCGGTGCGGGCTAAGCGCCTGACACTGTCGCGTTTCACACTCGCAGGGAGTACTCCCCGCACTTCACAGGTCAGGAAGCCAGCTCGGAGGCAATAACAAGCTCCAGGGCTGGCGCACAAGGACAGCCCCTGGGTTCAGAGCTGTCCCAGTTCCGTGGCCAGTCGTGTGTTTGTTGCTAGGACCCTTTACCCCGGGGTGCTCTGGGGCAGAGTGGAGCCAGGGATTCCTCGTCACTTCCCCCCGCAGGCAGACAGATCGGGGCTTTCAGTCAGGCCCAGGCTAGGAGCCACCGTCCTGGGATACACACGCCCCCGAGGAACTGCTCTGCTTCAGCATCTCCAGGCAGGTCAGGCAGATGAGCTGTGCCAAAGCCAATGGGCCCAAAAGAAAGGCCCCAAGTCAGGCAATTTCTCCCCCACAAAGCACTCTAAACCCTGGAGCACAGGCATGCAGACCTGTTGGGTCCCTGTCATCCTGGGAATGCCCCACCATATGAACAGGGAGGAAACTCGGAACCCCATCCCAGGAGAAAGGACATTGAGGACCACCCCACCCCACCCCCATGTGTCCCCTACACCCAACCACAGTCCAAACTGAGCATTACTTATCACCTTTGCTCCTTTAGGGGAATGAAGGTCTGGCCAGAGGACTAAGGGTGCAGCGTGACAGCCCAAGGGCTGGAATGGAGGCCCGGATGAGCCAGGAGGGGCTATGCACTACAGGGACAGTGCCCACTCTCCGAGCCCAGGCTGCAGTGTGCAGTCAGCAGCTCCTCCCTCTCCTGTGTGGGCCCACACCTGCCGTGAAGAAGGAAGCCATGCGGAACCACGGGAGAAGCAGCTCCTTCTGCCCACTGAACCCAGTGCCCTCAGCTTCTCCTGCAGACAGCCATCTGCTCCCCAGCCGTCTGCCCTCACTCCCCTGTTACTCCTGCCCCACTGTGGGGCCTGTGTGCCCAGAACGGTCCTGGGCCCTCACACGCATTCATATTAATTCTCACAGTCACCCCAGCAGACAGGACTATTACTATCATCTCCATTTTACAGATGAGGAAATTGAGGCACAGCAAACTTCAACGCCTTGCCCATAGTCACCCAGCTCATGTATGGAGGAGCTGGGACCAAGGCCAGGCCTGTCCAATTCCAAAGCCTTCCACATGTCCCTTGGCCTCCAGGCTCCACCAGACATCTCTGCATCCCAGTCTCCCAAGCACCAGACCCTAGGGTACACCAGCAGTGGGATCCACCGCTCACTACCTCCTTTCCTGGGAAGTGCATCTTCCAACTCCTCTCCCCGCTTCTGCCCCAGGGGTCTCCCCAGATTATGAGCTCCAAGGAAGCGCTGATAGATAGGCCCAAGTTCAGATACTTCAAGCTGCCCAGCTGCAGTGTGGCAGCTCTGGGCTCCCCAAATGTTTACTAATAAATCCCTGAGTATTTATAATAAAGTTGATGGGGCCTAACGGATGGGTCCAGGGCAAAAAGGAGCCAATTACCCAACACTCTCTGCTATGATCTTAAAACAGATGTTTGAATGTGTAAAATTATGGCTTGTGGTTGGGAAGCACAGATACAATTCCAAACTTGCCTTTCATTGCTGCTCGTAAATGTTAAATGCGCTGTGATCTACATCTGAAATTCAGTTGTTGCCTTTTGTCCCATGTTTCTGAAGCCAAGGCCACATTTGGAGTTGCTGTCCTGGTAATTCCTCTGCAACTCCAGGTACAACGTTCAGCAAAGAACCAGCACCAAAAACTAGGGAACTTCACAGCAAAGGACAGGCCACCTGGACCACCCAGTCCTGGAGCACAGGTAAAGGGGTCCCCAGCCCCTGCTCTCCAAGGTTGGTACTTCAGGTGGCTCAAACCTAAACCAGCAGACTGGGCCCCTCCCACCTTTCCAGAACCCAGCTCAGCCTGACTCTTGGCACACTTACTCAGGACAAGTATGAAGGTGGGTTCTTGCATGGAGTGTGGTTTGCATGGAGGGTTATACCTGGTGCTCTGGAATTTCCCTGGGGCCAAACACAGTGGGGACTCTGGGAAGCCAACAGTGTACCCAGTTCTGCCCACATGACGTCTCACACAACTGCCCACAGAGGAAGTGAGTGTGGAGGTAGGAAGGCTGCAGAAAAGGGCGTCTGGGTATATGAAGAGCCCCTGCCCAGAATTCTCAACCAAGTGTCTTGGCACTTTTGCTCAAGCCCAGAGGCCCTTTCTGACAGACCAGCCCCTGGGCCTGCTCAGAGGACAACCCCAGAAACCCTCAGCTAACTCGGCCCATCTCTGAGCATGTGTGCCCTGGAGGTCCCTGAGACACCCACACACAAAAAGGGATGCTATGGGCTCAGTTGTGTCCCCTCAAAAAAGATGTGTTGAAGCCTCCCAGAATGGGACCTTATTTGGAAATAAGGTCTTTATAGTTAATCAAGGTAAAATGAGCTCAGAAGGGTGGGCCCTAATCCAATATAACTGGTGTCCTTATAAAAGGTGGAAATTTGTACAGAGACAGACCCACAGAGAGGGAAGACGGTGTGAAGACACAGGGAGAATGCCACCTACAGCTGAGGAGTGCCTAAGGCAGCTTCCAGAAGCCTGGAGAGAGGCCTGGAGCAGGTTCACCCTCAGCTCTCAGAAGGAGCCAACCCTGCTGACTGGACCTTGATTTCACACTTCTGGCCCCCAGAACTGAGACTATAAATTCTGCTGTGTCAGCTCCCAGTGTGAGGTACTTTGTTACATCGGCCATAGGAAGCAATATGCCCTGTCACTGGGACACCAAGTTAGTAACAACAGTGCCAAGAACAGGCCATTTGGCATTTTTAGGGGCATGGTTTGCCCTTGGCCCATCAGAGGTTCAGAGCAGAGGTGGGTTCGCCCTACACGAGCTTCTTCCAGGCCCAGAGGGGCCCTAGCAAGGTGTTCACATGGGCCCACACTTTGGGTAAAGTTGTAAACTGGGCCGTTTTAACCCAAATAGGGCTGAAAAGAAAGAAAAATTTTATCACAACCAAGTCAGTCTATGACATGAGAAGAAAAAGGCCCCACAACAGCACACAGGGGGCATCGCCAGAGCCTCCACACACGCTCCGGAAAACACTGCCCAGCTTGTCCCCCAAGAGCACAGATGAGAGGGAGGTAGGAACATCCAGCCACGCTTTCACCGGACAGAGAAAACTGCCACTGAGAGCACATGTAGGTGCACTGGGAACAGAGAGGCAGCCAAGCAGAAGGGACTCAGAGGACTGGCCCTGAAAGACTGTCCTCGTGTCCTCTTACTAGGAAGGCAACCCCGTGATCCCGACGCCACCTCCCTGGGCTGTTTTCTTGGCCACCCGGGGCAGGTGGATTCCTCTTCCCCACTTGCTTAGAGAACAGATGAGTCCACAGAAACCTCAACCAAAGCCATTTTATAGCTGGATGCTGGCAACTAAGGAACCTCGCTAGGCAAGGACAACAGGTGGCCAGCATGCCTGAGTGCTCGCAGAGACCACAGCCACCTGGTCCCGCTATCGCCTCCAACCACCTCCCTTCTCAGGAGGACCTCTCCTCCAGCAAACCCCAACCCTATCCCAGCACCCTCAAATCCCCCCGCTGTGAGGGCCAGGAATTGGAGGCGGCGGGGCTGTGGAGGGAAACCACTTCCCAAACTGACCGTTCTGCTCCTGGCTCCGGGATGCCCCCTCGGAACGCATGCCAGTCCTTAACACGTGAAGCTGTTTCCCCTAAAGAGCAGATCCTTCTGATTCTACTCACAGCACATATGAGTCCCACTTAACCACAGAAACCTGGCCGTGCTCTCTGGCCACACTCCTTTTCCACAGTGACCCACCATCCCCTGCTCACCAGCCCTCCCCACCCCACAGAGAGAGGACTGCTCTACAAAGCACATCCAGCCCCACGCCGAGTCCTAGCCTAACACTTTACCATGGGCTGCCACAGCCTCAGCCAAGCCCCTTTGGCTTGGTATTAAGCTACAAGGGTTCCAGGCCCCAGGAACTCCCTCCCCAAGTACTTCGGCCCCTCCCGCAGGATGCTGCTTGTATAGGCGACTTACCTGCATGTCCTGTGTGTCCTTGGAACGCCAGGCCTCAGCCCAGGCCCTGAGGCTGGGCTTATAGCCACAGGCAGCCCCACAGACGTGGGACACCTACTGAGCTATCTGTCCTCTTGCTCTGCCTGTTCAAGCAGCAGCGCCCCTCGGCAAAGGTGCCGGGGCCAGGGCATAGCATTCTTGGGGGCCAGCTCTCTCCGCACATACACTCAGGTGGCCTAGAGCTGCAGGGTTCGGGGTGAGGATGCGTTCCTCCTCCCTCCTGTATCACCAGGCCAGATTCCTCCTTGCTTTCTAGAGCCTCGCAGGGGTTCCTGTGGCCTTTCCCATAATCGACCTTACTCACCACTGCCCCCGTCTCTGATGGTGTTTATTATCAATTTCAAAGGCCCCCAACCCCTATATAAAATAATGGCTGCAAAAAGGGGAGTCAGGTGGGGCATTTTATGTGCCACTAGCCCCTGGCCCCTTACCTCTGGCCACTCTCTGCCCCACGCTTTCCACCCCGAGCTGTTTGTCAGCCCGCACACCTGTGGTCCAGCTGTCCCCTCCTTCTTGAGCGCCCTCAGGGAACCCTCTCTGTTCTTGCTTACGGGGCCGCCACCCGCTGCCCTTTACTTCTCGGCTCCTGCTCACCCCTCAGGCTGCTCCGGAGCTCCTTGTGCTTCTCTCCAGTGGTGATTGTTAAGTATCTGTTCATCCGTAGGCCCTGCTAAACTAAGAGCTACTTGAAGGCAGCTGTGGGCCTGTGGATCGTTACATCCCCAGGCCAAGGCCAGCCTCGTGGCTGCTCAGAGAATGTTTGTGGACAGGACCAACGAGGCAACAAATGAATCCGGGCTCCCATTTGCTGCAACCACCAGGTCCCCTCGAGGGCTGCCACGGCTCCCAGGTGAAGCCCCCCAGTGCCCACTCCTGGCAGTCCATGCCTGCGAGGTGGGCACCATCACAGCGCCAACAGATTTCGGGAGATTATTTTGTACACTCAAATTAACGGAAAGCAATTTCATTAAGATAGTGCTGCTTGATGACTTTGTTCCAACTTAGGGCTTATTTTTAAAGTGTCCTTAGCTCAGCTGGGCGTGGACCAGCAGTTGAGTGTCGACCTAGGATCCGGGAGATCAGGGGTTCGATTTCCAGTCAGGGCACATGCCCCAGTTGCGGGCTGCAGCTGATCAATGACTCTCATTGATGTTTCTCTCTCTCCCCCTCTCTCTTCCTCTCTCTGAAATCAATAAAGATATATTTTTAAATTAAAAATTAAAAAAAATAAAGTGTCCTTAAAAGCTGTGTGGAGCCGGCTAAAGATCTGAATCTGATTTAATGGAAATTGAGTGACACTACTGTCTCACCTGGGGACACAGAGGCCTTTCCCTTGAACTGTGGGGACCCCTCCACGCCTCAGAGCTCTCCCAGTTGGAGCACGGGTGTGCTTACCTGAAGCTGGGCTCTGGAAGCTGTGGGCCCGGTTACAGAAGGGAACTCAACTCTGCAAATGCTTCTCCCGCAGAGAAGCTCTCGGCCTGGCCAGGAGGAGGGCACTCGGAGAAAGAATCAGACTGACCTACACGGTGAGGGCCTGGGAAGTGGACGCACCCTGGAGATGAGCCGAAGGCCAGGCCCCCACAGAAGAGACCACACACTAGTGAGCGCAGCCCGGGCAGGTTCATGTAGCCCGAATCACCCCCAGGCTGGTGTCAGCTGGACGCAGTATTCAAAGAGACGCGCAGTCCTGCTGGAGTTTCGAAGACATTCCGAATTGATTTGGCATTGCTTCAGGAACACTGCATTTTCCCTTCTTCCTGCTCCCCACAAGTGAACTGCAGTCTCTCCCTTTCTACCTCCCGCCCATAATCACCTTCACCCTCAGCTGTTTATTATATCAATCAAGAGCCTCATTTATTCCCCCTTTACCCAGGTTCTCCATCCCCAGAACTGAAGCGTCAGGTCAGCATCACCTGGGAGCTTGTTAGAAATGCAAATCTCGGACCCTGCTTCAGACCTGCATCAAAACCTCTGAGGGTGGGGCCCAGCAACCTGTGTTTTAACAAGCCCTCCACCTAGGGGTTCAGAGGCACAGCTGAACCTTTGCTTTACCTCAAAGGACAGCCCAGGAGCTGATTCACAGAGAAAGGTCCCTCTCTCTAACCCTGTGCTTCAGTTCAGTCTCTTGACCCCATTCTCCTGAGTTGGCTTTAGAGAAATCTGGAAAACAAGCTGGCCAAGACAGAACTCAGGGGTGGGCAATGGAAGGAGACAATCGTCTCTGAAGGATGAGGGGACTCTCATACACCAGGGAACCCTGTATCTTTCATACCACTCAGAAATGGGATCACTACCACGTGGCAAGGAGGGGAGGCTAAGCTGGGTGTCCGGAGGCTCACTTTCACCCCACTCATTCCGAAGCTGGTCTTAATCCTCTGCAACAGACGCCCAGGACTCAGACGCACAGCTGCCTCTTGGGGACCTCTACCGAGAGCTGGAGACTCCCACCCTCTATGGAGGTCAGGGTCAGCTCCCTCTGCGGAGCTACTAATGGGATCATGCTGAGTCAAGAGGAATGATGGGACCTCTGGCACTAAGTAGAATGGATTCGTGTCACTCCAGGGGCAGAAAGCAACACTTCCCCCCACACAGCCCACCCTACCCAGGGGCTGGTGGCCACGGCCCCCAGGAGGAGGTCAGTGCCTCTCTGCTCTTTAGGCTGCTGGGATCAACGCTGTTCTTCAGGAGCCTGAGTTCCTGGCAGGGTAAGGACCAGAAAGAAGGTTCCTCCCCAGCCGTGGGACTGCTTATGACTGGGCCAGCTATTCCTAGCACTGGTAGTGGGACTTCACAATACCTTCTTGTTTGTCTTGAGTGTCTTCTATATCCATCAGCTCATGTGATGGACAGGACTGGTGTGATGAAGATGCCAAGGCTTCTGGAGGTCGCCTTTTCAAGTCAAAATGTGGCCCACGATCAGCATCACCTGGGAGCTTGTTGGAACTATAGATGCTCAAGCCCCACTCTGACCTATTGAATCAGAATCTGCCTTTGAGCAAGATCCCCCGCTGAGTGTGAGAAGCACTGGGCTGGACACTTACCCAAGATCTGGGGTCACTCCAATATTCTCTTTTAACAAGTGGTGCCACACTTTGCGTAATAAGGACCTAAGGGTTTCCTAGCAAAAGCCCGAAACAGAACCTCCTCTCTCTAGCGCGGGCCTCAGTGAAATGCACCGATTTTGCCTGCAGCTGCCCTGAAGGAGAGAGGGTCAGCTGTATTCTCCGGACTCCTGGAGTATTTACGAGTCTGAGGCAAAGAAGAGCAACACCGCCCTCACGCGGCAGCTTCCACGCAGCCGCTCGCACGGGCCAAGTCAGAAGAGGCCGGACCCGAGGAGCCAGGCCGCTCCAGAGCATGCTATATTCAGAGCAAATTATTTGGAGGGCAAAAGCCCCATAGTCTAGCCACGCAGCGTTCCTGATGAACGTTCCTCCAAACGGAGTCGAGAGTCCTGGCTTTGCAATCCACTTGCTCTGTGAGCTTTGCCTGCTTTAGCCCTTTCCTTACTCAGAAAGTGGAGTTGGCTATAATCTCAAGTACAGTTCTACTGTTTGGGGGCGGGAGTTCTTCACTGAAAATGTGGCGCTGATGTTTCACTGAGCACCTTCTACTTTCCCTGCTGCACGCAGGCTGCGGGGGCAGCTGTGGAGCGGGCAGACTCCCTCCTTCGGTCGTAGGATGTAGAACGGATTAAGAACAGGACTGGTCACAGAGGAAAGGCCCCCACCCAGCCTTGGACTCCTTTACCACCATGTGGACCCTCTCAATTTCCCGAGTCCTACCCCACACAGCTCTCCCGATCCCCACGGCAGCCTCACCAGTCCCAGAAGCCTCGGCACTGGCATTGCTGAGAGTACCCGACCACCTGGGCCATCTTTTCTGAGACATCGACTGATCCAGCTGGTCCTCTGCTGGGATTTACATCTTAGAAGCTGAGCCATTAAGGTGGTTTTTCCAAGAGATTACAGCTTTCTTTTCTCCAAGTATTAGCCAAGTCTTAACTGAATGGCAGACCAGTATACTTTAAATTTTTAAGTGTGTAGAAAAAACAATGTTATGTGGTGGGGAAGGGCCTGCTGACTTGTGATAAGAGAAGTATTTTGTGTTCTCTCTCCCTTCATTGATCCAGGACTCCAAATCTAACAGTCCACCTGGCCTTCGAAGGACGTAAACCCAGACATGACTAATGAAAAAGGCCCCAAACACAGCTCTCTCGTTCTCTCTCTCGCTCTCTCACACATGTATATATATTCTGCTTATTCTTGAACCTGGCAAATCCCTCAGAGGACTTACAAGTCAATATTTTCCCCATTTCCCCTCCCCATCCTTACTATAAAACTGTGCCAAACCCCCCTTCCCTGTGCCACGCTGCAGTGACAAGGTCAGGATTCGCCTGGCCCTTGCCCTTGGACATTGGACATGTCTGGAAAGCATTCCGATTTTTTTTTTTTTCCACATCCTCTGAGGTCTTCTCCTCCCTGATCCCCCAGAAACTTACTGCCCCCTTTGTGCTAAAAGTGTCGCTCCTACCTCAACACGGCCATTTTTCCATCTCGCCTCCTAGTCTGCTGCTTCAGGGGTCACCTCCTTCATTTCTGCACTGATGGCACCTGCCCCGAGTAGCAGTACCCAGCTCACAGAGGACAAGGGCATTGAGGGTCACATCCTAGGGCTGCCCCAACCAGATGTGCAGAAGAACCGCTCAGGAAACCAGTGTACTGGCAATCGCAAGATTGCCGTGGTCTCCAGCTAACTGGTAGGAACTACCCCCATCTTCACCCAGGACAAGATATGCTGCCCAACCTCCTTCCTCCCGAGCTAACCCCTCATTTCAACCAGGCTAAACTTCTCCAGTGCGTAGTCTCTACCTGTGGCCTCACTGCACACCCCTGAAGCCCTACTCCCACCCTTCTAAAGTGCCCCAGAGGGCATAACCCAGCTGGCCGCTGCCACCTCTCACTTCCCAAACTCCTGCCTCCCTAACATGCCTCATGCACCATCATTCCCCTCTGGCAGCTCCTTGTTTCCTTCAAAGCTTCCACTTTCTGTTCCTGATACATTCAAACAAGATCCACCACCCACAGGAACGCGGCCTGGCCCCCGAAGCTCCCTTCCACACCCACTTGTAGCTTCAGGATGTCACAAATCTTAGGACTTCCTCGTCTTGTACAGGCTCCCACCAACACGTCCGTGACTACTACACACTTGAAGCTCCACATGTCTGTTAGGTCTTGTATTCCCTTTTAAAAATACAATTCTAGATTTTTAAACATTATAAAATTCCAAAATGCTGATTGGAGAAATCTTAGAAAACACAAATAAGCGAAAAATTTACAAACAAAAATCACCCACAATCCCACCTTGGGAGAAAACCTTTTCATTTTGAAACATCCATCATCCGGTTTTGGTTTTTATACAAATATTTCTTGGTCTTTCAAACATGGGAAGCTGTGAATACTATTTTATAACCTACATTTCTCATGTAAAAATAGTATTTAAAGCCACTTAAAAAAATGATTGAAATGATTCAGGTATACCGAAATGTATTATCAAAAGGCATAAACAAAACATCATCAGGCCCCTAAGCCTGCCTCATCGGCCTTGTCATTACCCCACAAAGGTTAAACACTTTCCCAACTTCTGACAGCATAATTTTGCCTTAAAGTCAATTCTAATATTCCCTCTTCCTCCCAGTACCAAGACCTACCATTCCCCCCTTCATTTAGTTCATCCCCTCAAACATGAGTTATAAGTTCCACTACCTCCAACTTCCCCCCGGCCCAACTCATCCTGTACACATCACATTAGCTTCCCTAAGACATTGTCACCCTCAGGCTAAAAGATCTATATAGCCCAGTGCGCCACACAAGGACGCCAATCTCAGCTCCACCTCTGACAAGAACCACTCGAGTTGTTTGAAAAGCCTCTGAAAGCCACTGGTCAAATGCCTCTGTGAGCTCTGAAAGTTCTTCACATTGAGCTGAAGCTGTCCTATTGCAGAACCTTCACACCAGCCCTGGCTTTGCCTATAACAAACACCCTCTTCCCCAGGGACATGCAGGGGACACTAAGTACCTCTTCTGGGTAGACAACTGTTACTTTCCTGGTGACCCCAACACTTGTAATATGGCTTGCTTTGGATGGTGGCTAGCTGGCTGGCCCCAGGCTTCCCAACTCACCTGACCAGGTACCCACTGCTCTCCCGTGGATGCAGGCCCAGGAGAAAACCAACCTTACTACACACACGTTTCTGAAGGTGGCTGGCATAGGCCCTGCTGGTAGGCCCTGGCAGGTAAGCTCCTCCTAGCACAACCAGGGAACAGGACTCAAATGAGGCCCTGGACCCCTCCCCACCTATGCTCCATGACTTGTAGTTAAGGTCTCTTCTGATGGCTCCATCCCTTTTCAACACTTACCACCATCCCACGCATACACCAACAAACATGCACACACACCGTACACCCAGTGGTGGCAACTGTTACTAGCACACTCTGGGCCATGCTCTATTGTTATTTTTTTAACATATTTTTAATTGATTTCAGAGAGAGGGAAATAGAGATAGAAACACCAATGACGAGTCATTGATCGGCTGCCTCCTGCATGCCCCCTGCTGGGGACTGAGCCCACAACCTGGGCATGTGCCCTGACCGGGAATCGAACTGCAGCCTCCTGGATCACAGGTGGATGCTCAACCGCTGAGCAACACTGGCTGGGCCCATGCTCTATTCTTTAAAAGGGCAGGCATGAGTCCTGACGATGACCTCTATGGGGCCATAACTCACCTTCTGCTATTGTCAAAGTAACACCCAGTCACAGGAACAAGGTAAGGAAGAACTCCTACACTGGAGAACTGGGCCAAAACTCAACACAGGAGAATGAGCACAGAAAAAGCAACTTCTCCCCACCCAGTGTACTGTGTGCCTCAACTGTTCACACCAAAGGGCTCTGACAAGTTACCAGGTGGAATTTAGCTAAGAGGGCTTAGTTCTGGAGTTTTCATTGAAAACACACATGCACACACACACACTCTCCCCAACCCCTCATTATGAAATTAAGGAAACCATTCCTTTAAGTGTAAGACAGGTTTCTTTTATTAATTTTTCCTAAACTTGTCTCATGTTTACTGAATGTTTTCTTAGTGTAAGAACGTGACCTGGAGCTTTAACAAACCAGTTTGGATAACGCAACCCAGATAAATGCTTGTCTGCACATAAATCAATTAACACACTCCCTGGCCTGGCCTCCATGTAAACCCAATTGGTCTTAAAGCCTGTCTAAACAGAGAGCAAGCAGACATCATCTTATTTCTAGTTTAAACTTTAAACTTCAAATTTACCCCCATCCCTACACCCACACCCTCCCCCACGAAAAAAAAAATTTAATTAGAAATGGCCATTAAGGACTGAGTCGGTTGCATAAGAATTGGCTTAACCCTGAAGCTAGCACTCCAAAGTAGCTATTGGCCTCCCTCACAGCAGGCCAGCTGGAACTCTTGAGGCATGATAGGTAGAGATGGGTCGAGGATCCTCCAAGAACAGGGTCAATTCCTGGCTTCCATGCATGCTTACGCACCAACATAAATATACTTCCACCATCCTTCTCTCTAAGCAGTTTCTCTATAGCACTTTAGAGATTGTTAACACCCTAAAATTTTTTAAGTGTGCAGATGGACAGAAATTTATTCTAAATACACAAGGTATAATCATATTTCTAACAACACAGGCCAAAATTAACAGAGGGGCACTCTGTTATACAGAACATTACAAAGATACAAAATGTAACCAACAAAGCTTACAACAGTTTCTAGGGCAGGTACCAGCTCCGCCTCCAATACAGGCTTCCCTTGGAGTTTCCAAAATGCCTCACTCCTATCAACACTGCCCCAAAGGGCAGTCACAGGAAATGCTTTGATGCTCCTGCCATTGGCTGCACAGTAATGAGGTGTTGCTAAAGTCAAGCACCACACTTCTTTAACACTAATTTCAGAGTCATCCAGTACAACCCCGTGTATCTTAGTTTTTTGTGTGATCTGTCAGCTATTTAAAACGTACAGATTGGCAGATTCATGACAGATATTAACACTTAATACACCAGTGATTGTGAATAAGGTAAAAAAATGTTAACTCTGGTCCTAGAACTTCAAGCTATACCTCAAATGTACGGGCCATCTCCCAGCTGAATAAGCAGGCCAGGTACAAATCTTTACACCGTAATTAACAAGAACCAATTCCTCAGTGACTATCATGACCATACCCAACAACACATCTACCAACTCCAACCCTCCAAGGAGAAAATTATTTATAGACTTTGATGCTTGGGGGTATTAGCGAAACATACTTTCAGGAACATTCTCAGGAAGGGCCTCCAGGTCTAAAATCCTGTTAACAACTTGCTCCTGGTGAAGAGTTTTCTTTTCCCAAGAGCAGCACATGGCATTTGTAATGGAGCTCCTTCACTGGGGAAAGGGGCTAAGAAAAGGGTAGGAGTTAAAGTGGAGCAGAAATCAAATGGGAAGCTCAGAGCATACCTGTGCTGTTTTATGTTAATCCATGCCATGCCATGCTCTAGCCCTCAGGAACAGAGGGAGACCCCACCCCTATCCCCACACCAGGTGAGGAGACTTTGTGGCAATCACCACAAATTTTTGAAGCGCAATTAGGGTTCCTGCCATGTATGTCCTAACAAAAAGTCTGCTTGATGGCCAGTTATAGTTTTTGCTATAGCTCAACTTCCAAAACGAACATCTTTGTATAAGCATGATTTAAACATAAAGGGAGTGAAGCATAAGCTCAGTAAGACTAACTGGGCTTCTAAATAGTACCATTATGAAAAAGATACAATGCACTTAATTTCTGTATGTAACTATTTAGAAGTCAAAATGCTCCATACACTACCTATATCCCTTCCCCCGAAGTCCCCTAAAAACTGACTAAGAAATGTCCAGTATTGGATTGCTCTAGTTGATATTTAGAACAAAGCTGACAACTTAAAGCTTTATAATAGTCTGTTTTAATATAAACAATTGTTGGAATCAATCAATGTCCATTTCAGGAAGCTTCTTGTCTGAATCCGAAGGCACAGCTGTGTCTGTGCCCTGCTCAGCAGCCTGAGGGCCTGGGCTGTCTCCTTGTCCGTCCACTGGTCCGTTCTGCTCTCCATTTTTTTGCTCCTCTTTTGGAGGTTCCACTTTGGGTTTGGGCTTTGAAATTATAGGGCTACAGATACTCATCAGCTCCTAGAACGTTAGAAGAGAACATCGTAGTTTCTTATAAAATAACAAATTTTACACAACACACAAAACCCAAGTCCACCCTCTCCCACCCAATCCCCAAATCAGAAGATGCAATAATGAAGTTCCCTCCCAAATGTCCCTTTAAGGACTATTAACAATAAACAACGAGGCTGACAAAGACTACTGAAAATTTAAAGCCATAAGATACCTTAATTTTAGCTTCAATGTCTTTTGCCTTGACAATTGGATCCATGGTCAGACTCTGCTTGTTCTGCAGATTCAGTTTCTTATTCATCCACTCCATGGCCTCATTCGTGCTTTTTTCCACTTTCATCACGTCAGCAGCATCCAAATGGTCATACTGGTCCTCCTGCAACCAGCAGTCAACCAGACAGTGTCAAAGGATGACACTCCCCAGCCAAGTACCATCTAGTACATCAGTCTTTCAGAAAGTTCCAATCTTTCCCAAAGTACAGCACATTAACCCTCACAACCTAAACAGATATTCAATTCCTTAAAAATTCAAGAAAGGAAAAGCAAGCCCAATTTTTAAAACACTCAAGAAATAGATTTAAAGGTCAAAAACATACATAAGGTTGCAATTAAAAAAGGCTTCAACAGTATAAATAACACATGCTTTACACAAAATCTTAAGATGATTTCACAATTCAAAAAAACCACGTCGTTAGAGATGAGAGCCGAGGTTTATGCATGCTTGTTAAGAACTAAAATAACAACGAATACAATTTTTTAAAGGAGGCCTTTCAGAAGCAAAAATTAAAACAAGAAAAAGAAAGAGCTTAATTTATCTCTTATGGTTTCTTACACGAACAATATATCAAGAACCCGGAATACAGTGGAGCGGTTAAGAACCCGAACTCTGGAGTCAGGCCTCAGGCCAGGTCCCAGCTCCCCCAAGTAGCCTTGGGTGCTGCTTAGGGACGGTGAGGCTTAAAGAAGTTAGATGTTATCTAAAAATGTAGATACTACTACCTACTTCATAAGGGCACTAGTGTGGATTTAATGAGATAATGTATTTATGAAATATACACTGATAAGCAGCAGCTTACTGTTGGGACAGTCCTACATCCACATAACAGGCCAAATTATATGCCTAATGTGTTCTCAGACCAGGAGAGAGCAGGTTAAGTCACTGATGAAGCATTTCACAGCAAAAAAAGGGGAAATTCAACAATACTGCTCAAGTCCCAATTCCTATTAAAGAGGAGTGGCAAATCTCAGGGTTCTTAAGATTCAATAAAATACTATACATCCCATTAGCAAGGGAAAAGGAAACATTATTATTAGGTAACAGTTAAAGAGAACAAGAGAAAAACTGTATAAATGCCTCAAAGCTTAACTCTACCAAAACAATGTAGGGAAAAAGGAAAAACAGAAGATACCTTGTTTTTGAAAGAGCTGATTACTTTCATATACTGCTGGATTTGTTTCCCTAGTTCTTCAAACAGTTTTGGTCTTTCTTCAGATTCCTGGAATCTTATCTTAATAGGCTGACCTAGATTCTTAACAAAAGAGAGAACATACAAATTCTTCACAGGGCAGCTTAAACTATCAGCGTAGCATTGTTTCCATGATTACTAAAATTGCTTATAAATTAAAGTATACATTTAATCCCCATGTGCCATATATAAGAAGTTAAATACTTTCCCCCAGCCCACTGTAATATACAGGGTTGGGGAAAAGTAGGTTTACAGTTGTGAGTATACAAAACAGAATTTATTCTTATATTATTAATTAATTAATTATTGCATTATTTTCCACATGAACAACTGTAAACCAACTTTTTGCCCCACCCTATATACTCAGGTTAGATATGAGAATATACCTCAATACTGTTCCATGTGGAGCTACTTCAACTATCACCTGAGCCCTAATTCTCAAAACACAGTGAGGAGACAACCAAATACTAGAGGTGCCTGCTGACAGTGAAACAAAACAGTAAGTGTGAAGTACCAAAGCCAAAAAAATTTTTTAACCTGAATCTAATGAAGCCTCTAGATCAATTTACCAGATATTAAACACCACAGAGATGAAAATCAGCAAAACCCAGACTGGGGGAAAATCTTATAGTAGGACAAATGATTTTTAATCAACTAAATAATAGGAAGGAATGATGGAAGAACTACAGACACAGAGTTTAGACACATCATCAACAAAATGCGTGAACCTCACTTGGATACTGAGTCAAACTAACTAAAAAATAATGTGAAATAAGTGGAACTTGAAAACTGACTGAATATATGGTAGAGCTTAAGGTTCTATTTTCTTTTAAATGCATACTGAAATATTTTTGGATTAAATGTAACATGGAGGCTTTGCTTCAAATAACTGGAGAGGGAGCAGAAATGAAACAAAATTGGCCATAAGTTGACATCAGTTGAAACTAGTCTTCCCTCTTCATTCATGTGTCTGACATCCCCAACAATAAAAACCAAACAAAAGGCTCAACAGGAAGGATTTCACTGGAGGCTCTTGCTATTTTTGCCAAAATGACAGGAAACCACAGGCCGTCCTTAAGCAACTCCATTCCAGGTTAGTCACAATGGCCCCGTTTGACAAAAACTAATCCAGAGAAATGTGAAAAGTCCTTGTACATGTGCATCCTCTCCCAAACAAAAGGCCTCAACTTTAGACAGCTCTTTGTACTTTAACCCTAAGGTTTACTGATCAGATTCTTTAAATACAAAACCAGATATTTTGCTTTACTGCGAACCAAAGCTATATACACAGCCTTGCCTGAACTGTACTGCCTGCCTTTAGGACAGGGACACATCTTGCTAGTCTTTGTATCTCTTGACACCAAGAATACACTCAGCTCCAATTCAATGAACATTTTAAGTCTCAACAGTTTTCAGAAAAATTCTGAACCTAAGTGATAAAAAGCTTCGATCACTTTTAGCCTATCTTCATTACTTGATATAATTCCTCCCAATTTTGAGATGCTTTCATTGAAAACTACAACATGGATTCGGGACACTTCTGCTTTCAAGAGTCACTTACTTTTAATTCAGCCAATTTATCGATGTAAACTTGTTTTGGCTGGTCTTCTCCATCCTCATACAACCAATTTTCGGTATCTTCTAGTTTCAAGGTAAAACTGTTACGGTCCTAAAGATGAAGAAAATATTGTAATTAGGTCAATTCTGACTCACCAATTTTGAAATTAGTTGATTCACTAGTGGAGTCATAGGCACAGGCTGTGATATATCTGAGTTAGTCTTAAAAAGTATGAGGGGGCCCTCACCAGTATGGCTCAGTGGATAGAGAGTCAGCCCAAGCACCAAAGGGTCATGGGTTCAATTCCCAGTCAAGAGTAGGTACCTGGGTTGCAGGTTCAATCCCCAGCCCTAGTCAGGGCATATGTGGGAGACAACCAATCGATGTGTCCCTTTCACATCGATGTTTCTCTCTCCCCCCCTGCTCACTCTCTCTAAACATAAATGGGGAAAAAATCCTCAGATGAAGATTAACACCAAAAAAAGGAGATACAGAAAATAAGACTGGTACAATGCTGTTTTGCTTGACAGGTACAGAGAGGTTTATTATTCTCTCTGCTGTAAGGGACATTTGGGTATGTTTGAAATTTTCAGAATTAGAAACTTTATTTACAAAAAAGTAAGTTAAAATAAATACCAGGGAAAAGTTAGCCAGTGCTGGGTAAATAACAGCATGTGAATGTATCAAAAAGTAACAAAAACTAGCCTTTAGGAAACACCTCACTAATAAACACAAAATAATTCCAAAAAAGTACATTTTAATCATTTTACTGTATACCTGCAGATGCACACTTCCCTTCTACACATTTAAGGATGCTCCCAGAAGACAAATAATAGGTAGCCACATTGTGGCACATACTTACATCTTCACTCACAAACTTCTCAAATTCACCACTCAGCTTGTCTCTCATTTCATACACA
The DNA here is from genome assembly GCF_054644295.1 of Miniopterus natalensis. NCBI lineage: Eukaryota > Metazoa > Chordata > Mammalia > Chiroptera > Miniopteridae > Miniopterus > Miniopterus natalensis. The sequence goes on from NC_142084.1 coordinate 22,257,267, forward strand.
TATTCTTCTACCGCGTTCTTAGCATCATTCCTCTCCTTCTCCAGTTTATCCTGCATGATCATCTTACCCTGAGGACGGTATAAATCAGTTAAGACATCTGGACAACTGAGACAATTGTCTCTTAAATATTAAGTAATATAATTATCAAAGTAGAGAATCCCTCTTCCCCAGATCCTTTTAAATTATCCAAAAAAGGAGAGCTGGAAGCATTAGTCCTCAGTAAATGATGAAGACCGAGAATTCTGTGGGCATACTTAGAAAAAAGCATCAAGATGTAGAAACTCAAAAGCAAAACTTAGAAAAAGAACGTAAGACAAGAGAACTTGAAGAAACTATCAGCTCAATGTCACAAGTGGTATCTTTGCTGTATTATTGTTCCTATGGAATACCAAGAAAAATCAAATTTGTTCATATAGTATAAATGCTAAAGGTCTGTAAAGCAATACTATTTTAAGATCCAATGAATACATGACAAGAAACCACACAGGCAATAATTAATTCAGTAACCAAGCGCCAAGGTGCCAAACCTTATCTCACTCACCATAATAAGAGTTACATACTGACTGGCAACAGGGGAAGGAACTAATAATACAGTGGTACCTCGGTTCCCAAATGTTACCCGTTCCAGAAGTCCGTTCGAGTTCTAAAACATTCAAAAACCGAGGAATTGACAGCCGACAGCTGGGCCTCAGGATCTTGCCCTCAGCGGACGCCATGTGGCAGGTTCGACTTCTGAGGAGTGTTCAAAACCCGAAGCATTTCCTTCTGGGTTTACGCATTCATAACCAGAAATGTTCGTCAATGGAGACATTCGAAAACAGAGGTACCACTGTAGTGCTACCATTAATGCTGTGATTTCTCCTACCATCAACTTCCAGGATCCATCACCTTAAACATCCCAATCCCTAGTGAACAAACATACTTTAAAAAAAAAAAAAAAAGTGCCCGGCCAGACATGGCTCAGCAGTTGAGCATCGACCTATGATCCAGGAGATCCCGGTTCAATTCCCGGTCAGGGCACATGCCCAGGTTGGGGATTGATCCCCAATGGGGGGCATACAAGAGGCAGCCGATCAATGACTCTCTCTCATCATTGATGCTTCTCTCTCTCTCCCTCTCCCTTCCTCTCTCTGAAATCAATAAAGACATATTTTTAAAAAAAAAAAAAAAAAAGCCCCAAAGTGAACGACACCCTTACACCCAAGTTGTAATTTCAAAGATCTCATAATAGAGCTTTTAGCAATAGATGTAATTTCGCCATAAAAGAATTTGGGATCGCATGGGATTTACTAAGCTTGCTCTTACAGAACCCAAAAATCTAAAATTATTTTTCTCAACCTCCAAACAACCAAAAATGCTTAATGTCACTAGAAAGAGCTTGAACACTATGTCACATTAATTTGTTAATTTATTATTCTAAGACATGAAATAACCACCTCATTTTCAATGTACAAGTTGAGCATCTCTCTGTCTATCTGCCATAACAGCTGATTCTCAATTGGCAGGTCCACAGTACTGGTCTTCACTTTTGCCTTCTTGGCTTGAGGTGGTTGATCCATCTTTTTGTCTTTTGATCCAGCTTGGGAGGTCTAAGAACAAACACATAAACAGACTAACTTAAACTTCCAAATGGGTCATGTTTCAAAAGCTGTTTTTGCTTTTTCATTAACTTTGTTTTCTGATGATCTAAATAACCTAAGACTATTTATTATAATATCTGGAAAGTTAAAATTATAAATACTATAAAAATAGTCAAATCCATAGAGACAAAACCTAATGGTACTGCTAGGAGCTAGAGGGAGGAGGGATGGGAGGAAATAGGAAGTTGTTGTTCAGTGGACATAGGAGTTTCCGTTTGGCAAGATGAAAATCTTCAGGAGACTGGTTGCACCCCTGTGAACACACTTAACACTGCTGAACTGTACACACATACATATACATTTAACAACCTCCCATAATCCCACAGTCAACATAAAATCACCTTTAAATCTTCTCTTTCTTCCATTCTTACCTAAACATTATAGACATGAACATGAAATTTGTGGGGAGAAGATATAAGATTTGTATGGATCAGAAACATTATCAATATGATTTCCAGAATGTCTGTACCTATTACATTCTCACAAGGAATGGGAGAACCCATTCTACTGCTCCCTGGTTAGAAACAGGAATTCGTTTAGCATCACGTCACTATTATTTTCTTTGGGTCAGTAACCTTTTTTTCAAATCGCCTAGCAATATATTTCATCCACCATTCTTTTAGAATTTTAGTGGTGTTTTTTTCCCTCAAGTGACTGACTCTTCTGTTTCTTTCTAATTTTATGTTATTTGCCTATACAAGTTTTTATTGTTGAATCTATCCATCTTTTCCTCTGGGATTACTTTCACTGCTTTGAAAGCCCTCCTGATCCACAGATTAGAAAAATATTCATTCAAGTTGTTTTTTTAGTTTTAACTTTCAAATTCATCTAGAACTGAGTCATTTCCTCACCTCCTATCCAAGTAACTGAAGTCAGCTGCTGAAATTTATGTATCATTTGTGTTTCGTTTCCCTTCTAAACAATACGTACTCTGAAAGACACCAGTTCCCAAGCCAACTAATGGAAGAAGCCTCAGTAACAACCCTCTGAAACTTCCCACAGCTCCTCGGCATTTGGGGCTGGGAGCGGAGGTGGCAGAGGGTGGCACTTGTCCTTTCTCCTCCTCCCCGCCTCCCACACGCACACAGGAGAGCAAGTACTTCCCGCTCCCACTGCCCCTAACCCAGCCAAAGGCTTCCACTTAGAACACGCCTGTAGTAGACTAAGGCATCTGTAAGCATAACTTCCTTTCCATTATTTTCATTTTCACAATTATTTACACAACTAAAACAAAGTAATTATAATTTGTTAGCTGATATGAATATGGATAATAGACTTAAGTCCTGTAAGGCTCTGCCAAACATTTTTAAATGCCATAATCAGGAATACCTAGGGTGAGATTATATATTGCAATGTTATAAACAGCTGGAAAGAAAAAGTGTTTTCAATGCTGACAACAAATTTAAACACGAAAATTTAAAAGTTACAATTAAAGAACAAGTATGTTAAATATTCATTTAAGTAAGTACTTGGGTAAATACTATATTACTTACATTATTTACAAAATATATTTAAGTACATTATTTAAAACAATACTTTTTGACAAAAAAGACAAGCTTCAGAGAATTGGTAAAATTTAAAAGAATCATCTCATTTATCGGTAAAGAAGGGAAGGATGACTATTAGTAACAGCCATTCAGAAACCAGCAGTAAATAATCACTGGTCTAATAAAGCCAGGGCTTCTGAGAACTTTCTTCTCATACATAGGCCAGAATCAGAGTTCAAAGCCCATCTTGCAAAATGTACTTTCCAAATATACTACAAAATTTTGCTTAAAAACTATTCAAATACACTAGGAATTCCTAATAGAACTACCTTCCAAAACATAGTAAAAACACAACCAAAACCACCCATGTGAAGAGATTGTAATACATCCTCTAAAATATAATTTGTACCTCCATTTCTTCAGACTCAGTCTTATTTTCTGCTGGCATCTGCTGCTGTTGCTCTTCAACATGTGGTTCCTCTTGGTCCACTTGCATCTTCTGAAAAACAGGTCACATCAAATCCTGAAACTAGTTTATACTAGTGAAAAGATTAAGCAACACTCATGACACACTGGCAAAATCGCATGGCATTGAACTCCTGCTGAATTACCAGCCATTAGAAGACCAAGACTCAAATTTCAGCTATAATGCGTATGTTACCTACAGCACAGGGGTTTTCCTCTCTGGATCTCAGTAACTACATCCGTACACTGGAGGTAACACCTGCCTGGCCCAACCCTTACATGGATATAGAGTTTCAGTTTGGCAAGATGAAAATCTTCTGGAGACTGGTTACACCACTGTGAATACAGCTAATACTGTTCAACTGTACACACATACATATATATTAAACCACCACCCATAATCCCAGTCAACATAAAATCACTATGAAATCTTCTCTAACTTTCTTCCACTCTTATCTAAACATATAGACATGCATATGAAATTAGTGGGGAGAGGGTATAAGATTTGTATGGACCAGAAACTATCAATATGATTTCCAGAATGTCTATACCTATTTACATTCTCATAAAGAATGGGAGAAACCATTCTACTGCTCCCTGGTCACAAACAGTAATAAACAAGAGTGGCTGTGGAAGTGCTCTATAAACCATAAAGTCCTGAGAGTACAAAGTGTGGCAATATTTAACACAATATAATCTGAAGAGAGCATGAGTTTCTCCAAGCTTCCTCATGAGTAAATTTATCTCAAGTCTTCACAAAATTTTCAAGCAGTTTTTAAATCAGCCTTTTCATCCTCAAAAATACAACAGTTGCATGCATTAGGGGATGTGAACATCTTGAGAATTCTGTTAAAAGACCAAAGTCTGACAATAGAAAAGAGGGGAGAAGTTTGTGGAGATGCTGAGTCAGTGGTTTCCAATGCCTACCGCATCCCAGAATGACCTTAGAGGCTTTTAAAACTACTGATACCTGGGCCCTAGTAGGCCCAGATCAACTCAAACAAATCTCTGGGGTATGACCCAAACATTTGTAGCTATTTTCTAAAGCCTTGAGATTCTGATGCATAGTAAGGATGAGATAATGCATGATTCCAACAAATGAATGTGAAATCTATTCTACTTGTGAGAATAATTAACTCAGGCTCACAGCATTCTTCAGCAATAGAAAAGGTCAAGAACTCAAAGTGACAAGCACATGGTCTGAAGGAGGGAGTCGAGGATGCGACATTCCTATACAAATTCTGTGTAGGCCCGCTAGGTCGCCCGGGCTAGGGGAAGGGGACGCATGCAAGCCCACACTCAGCAGCTCTGTCACCCAGTCTATTTCCTTTAACTTCTAGACAAGTCACCTCTAGGGTCCATAAATGGTATAAAATGTCCAAATTACCTCTTCCTCCTTTGCATTCTGATCTGTTTCCATCGGTTCCTCATTTTCCTCAAACTTGTGCACTTCCACTAGAGATGCACTGGACACACTAAAAATGCCATGGACATTTACTCGAACTTTGACTTTGACTTTTGAACTGGAGCCATCAGACTGAGGAGTGACTTTCTGAACGGAAAACTGAGCTAGGAACATATGAGACAAGAGAACAAATAATCTGAGAGGAGGAATTCAAACAGGAATATATATACCCACATGTCCAGGTTATGTGCATTTCTCAGTAACATGACACCTCGAAGAAGCAAAGTGGGCACTCAGGGAATTTTACCACATCTTATTTCTCCTTTCTCTTTCATAGAGTGAAAATTTTATCTTGCCCCATTTAAGGACTCAAACATCTCTTAACCCTCCAAACATTTCTTTCCCTCCAGTCCCTTATTCCAATTCATCTTTTTAGGCTATTGCCAGATAAATCCCTAAAACAATTCTGTCACATTCTCCTCTACTAAACAAAACCCCAAGGATTCCATAGTGTTTCTGTGATTTATGAAGAACTTGTGACTTCTAGATTCAGTCACTAAACCAATGTTTCACTTATGGGTTGTTTTTTTTAGTTCACAAAACTCTGCAAAGCATGACTTTTCATCTTTATTCCTGTTTTGCAAAATGAAGAAAACAGTAGGTTAACTTTCCACAGCTCCTAAGTACCATTCAGGATAGTCCTAATACTTTACCTATGTATTCTAGGTCTGTAATTATTGTATAACCCTAGTTTCTTCTCAACTAGTACTATTTCCAGATTATAGTTTCTAAGAATCCATGAAGATTCTAGGCAATATGGCTTGTGATACTAATATAATTTCCTAATAATTTTCTGTGTACGTAATTCTATGTAGGGTTAAAATTGAATTTCTATAACTCTTTTCAGTATCTAGCACATTATATACCCAGAATATGCATTAACCAAGATATATGCTCCCACAATGGAAAATGCAATTAAATAATGATCATCCCACTAGTTCTGAATTGGGTAATAAGACTACATAACAGGTTTTTTTGTGATCTAAAATACCAAATTTCAGAATACTGTACCTGCTGTGTGTGTGTGTTTTAATTCCCAACTCTTTACTTACCTATAGCAGGGTCTGGATAGGGCAAATCCTGAGAAGAGCTATAATAGGCCTCAAGAGTGAAAGGTTCCTTTCTATAAAACGTGAGTACTTTAGAGAAAGGAGCAGCATGATTTTTTGGAAAGACTTCACAGTCACTGAATGGAGAAAAAAGACAAAAACACACAAATTTAGGATATTCCTAACACTTTTGCCCACAAACTCTCGTTTTGTAATTACTGTATAGTTTTCGGTATTCTTCTCAACTGTCAATCATTTCCAGATTATAAGTTTCCAACAAAAAAATACACACACACACACAAGTGTCAGTTTTTTTAAAAAAGAATATATTTCAATCAGCACAAAAGGCACCACTTCAGCACTACCAAGTAAAGAAACTAAATAAAGACACAAATTTATTCTGATGACTAAAATAAGTAATTACTTTGATACATAAACTGTAACAAAATGTTACAGATTCGGAAAAGTTGAAATGGAGCACAATATTTTACTCAGACTTAACACTGAATTAACTTTAAGTATAAAAATAATTTAATATATATTATTACCTTGACCCTTCTTCAGCTGGAGAATTCCATCTCAGAGATATTGGATATGGTACTACATCAGTGATAGAAAATTCTCTGACTTTGAAAGCAGGTGATAAGATTGCACACTAGAATAAAAAAATTTTAAACTCCATTTAACAAATATAAACATTATGAACTCACAGTATGAGATGCATTAAAAAAAGACTTCAGAAAACCATCACCAATCATTTTTAAATATTTACAATAATTTAACTGTATCTGAATAAGCAGCTTTATAAACTTCTATCATTTGTCAAATTACTTATAATCTAGCTGTTCCTTACCATTTTTTCATTAACCCCAACCTTTATTTAATTGATGTACAACAATACTTAATATATAAATAACAGATAAAAATGCCAAATCCAACAGTATTTGAAGTTAACCTATGTTTCTAGTATTCATCTATTTATGAATGACACCTCTGATATCCATTAAAATAAAAGTTTCAGAAACTTACACCTTGAGATCACCCCAAGCTAACCTCAGGTTATTAACTGGATACATAAAACCACCACTGTCTTGTTACAATGAGCTATAAGTGGCTGCCTGTAGAAGAAAGAAAACTCACCTGCAGTGCACAGCCTCGAGTGACAGCTTCATCAGCATTTAGTGTTGTACTGAGCTCTTTACCAAAAAATTTGCTGATCTTCTCTTTTACTGCAGGGATTCGAGTAGCGCCACCAACTATCTCCACTGCATAAATATCTTCTTTCTTTAATTCTATTTTAAAGTGAGTAGACATTTACATTAAAATAATCTTTAAATTATAGTGAAAATTTTACAGTGACAGGAACACAGTAATTTACAGTGAAATGAAAGACCAATACAGCACCTTCTCACAACAAAATAACTTGTAGATGTGTAACAAAACTCCCCACTCCTTCCCCCCCACCTCTCCACAACAGCATGCACACAAACTGTGCTCACACACACAGGTGCACAGCCATCTGGAAACAAGTAGGCATATTTTGATACTCAAAATAATGGGGGCAGGATGGCACAGTAATATTGGGATTTAGGAGGTGGGGGCCAGGAATACTCAATGTCCTACAATCTCTGAAAGAGTCCCACACAAAGAATTGTTAAAACATAAATAGTTAAGCTAGCCATAAGGAAGATAAGAGGGCCTTGAAATATTGTCAGCCCTGACACAACATGAAAGAAAAAAAGATATTCAGACGCACATCTAGCCACGCCAGCACTCCACCCGAGTATAAACAAAGTCCACATTACAGCACATGTATCATCTCCTCATATCAGAGGGAAAGAAGGTACACACCAAGGTTCAGCTGTCACTCATAAAAGAACTCTTAATACCACCTGGTTTCCTGATCACATTTTATGTAACAAACACTAACAATGTGTTGTGAAGGATTATCTAACGAAACAGGATGTCCCAGTGTGGAAAGAACATGCCCATTTGCCATAATCACTGTGATTTAAGAGCTGAACCCCTGTCAAGCTGAGAGTACTTTTCAACACTCTGAAATAGCTAGCAAGCAACACGACAGTGGACTCTAGGTAAACGTTTGCCGAACACTTTGGGAAAATTAGTAATATATTCCTAAATCTAACTTCTAAGTTTTAGCCCAAGGTAAAAAAGCATCCTGTTAAAGTAAATATATGGTTGTCATATCCTCCCTTTGCTCTAACTGTCATTCAGCAAACAAGAGTGTCACTGACAGAAAAGCCTACGAGACTACTATAGCAGCATTGCAGAAGATAATTTTTACCACCATGAAAGAACTGAAAAGTTTATATCCATCTTTAAGTTTGAATTAGGTTTCCTGGGGAAACTTTTAGATTTCCCTGGACACATAACAGCGTGTCCATAAAAGATTACTTGGGGGAAGTGGGAGTTTCAGAGGGAAGATATGAAGAAGCTTAATATAGCACTGAAGTTGTCTGTACAATGAAAATTTGTATAACTGAAAAAAAAGTAATAAACTATTTCCAAAGAGTGTGAGATAAACAATTCAATCACAAAAATACTTACTGGCTTGTTCCAAAACACTACGAAGTGGTGGCTCCACTCTAGCTAAGAGATCATCACACATCTCCAGAAACTTGCCTCTATTAAAAAACAACAACAAAAGGTTAAGTCACATTCTACTTTTTATCTGAAAAGGGTGGCTATAAACAAAAAGACAGATTATAACAAGTATTGGCAAGGATGTAGAGAAACTGGATCCTCACCCATTCCTGATGGGAACATAAAATGGTGCAACCACTTTGGAAAATAGTGTGGCAGTTCTTCAAAATGTTAAACAGTTACCATATGGCCCAGTAATTCCACTCTGGGTATATAACGAAGAGAAATATAATATACAAACACACAAAAACTTACACGAGTATTCACAGTAATATTATTCATAAACAGCCAAAAAAGTGGAAAAAACCCTATGTCCGTCAAGTGTACCCAGCAACAGAAAGGAATGAACACACAACTTCCAGCCAAGACGACAGCATAGGTACATGCAGTACCTGAATCCTCCCACAAGCACATCAAACCTGCAACTAAACTACAGAACCACCTTCATTCAGAACCACCTGAAATCCAGCTGAATGGAAGTCCTATCACTAGAGAATTAAAGCAGCAGCCCACCTAGACTGGTAGGAGGGGCAGAGACATGGAAAGGTTGGTCCCAGGCATGTGGTGGTTTAAAATCTGGTTTAAAATCCTTGAGAAGCAGGGGGGCCCCAGCCCACCAGGCCCTCCAGCTCAGGGTTCCAGTGCCAGAAAGAGAAGTCCCCATAACTTCTGGCTGTGAAAACCAGTGTGGACTGAGGAGGAAGGCTGAGGCTGCTGGAGACCCAGGCCCACATATAGACTTACTCAGACTCACTCGCTCTGAGCTCCAGCACTGAGACAGCAGCTTGAAAGGAATCAGGGACATATGGAAAGGAAATTAATTGTCTGGCATCAAGACGAGAGCTGGGGAGGCGCAGCTTTCTGCCAGACAAAATTGCTGGCAGAGACCACTGTTCCTTTTCTGAGACCTCTTCCCACAGAGCTGACTGGCAGGCGCCATATCTGAGTCTCCATCAACCTGGCTCACACTGTTTGCCCCTACTTTTTGATTCCCTGAGATCCTGCCCACCCATCTAAGCCATTTCCAGTGGCTTTTCCATACAACTGGCCTCTCTTGCCTCATGCTTTGGACTTTCCTAAAATCTCTCAAACAAGCAGTACCTGGCCTCTGCTAAGTGGTCCCAGATGCAGCACTAGCAGCACTCAGCCTTGGTTCACAGCTTGGCCTCTCCTGGGCACCTCCAAGCCCAGCATAAGTAGCAGCCACCTGCAGATGGCTCAGTAGCTCAAGCCAGGTGGCCGCACTAGGTGTCTGACCTTGCACCTCCCAGAAGACCACATGCATCTAGTAGACAGCTTCAGACCACACAGGATTTCACACTCAAGGGGCAGACTTGGTGAGCAGCAAAGCCCCACTGAAGGAAGTCCTGCTCCATACAACAGCTCCTCCACTGTAGTCACAGCTGGTCCTCACAGCCTATTGGCCTAGGAGTCAATCCCTCAGTGACACCATCAGCAACAAGGCTCAACTACAGCAGGACATTACACACAGCCCACAACACAGGGGCACACCTAGAGCACCCAGCTCAGGTGACTGGGGAGGCTGAGCCTACAGGACACTTGACCCTACAGGACACCTACTACATAAGCCCACTCTACAAAGTTTGGGAGACGTGGCACCTCTACCTAATACATAGAAACAAACATAGGAAAGTAGCCAAAATGCAGAGACAAAGAAACAGGTACCAAATGAAAGAACACAAGAAATTTCTAGAAAAAGAACTAAATGAAATGGAGGCAAGCAAACTACCAAGATACAGAGTTCAAAACAATGGTTATAAGGATGCTCAAGAAACTTGGAGAACTTCGACAGCATGAAAAAGTACCAGTCAGAAATGAAGGGTTCACGAACTGAACTGAAGAAAAACGTACAGGGAATCAACAGTAGAGCAGATGCAACCAAGAATCAAATCAGCAATTTGGAATATAAGGGAGCAAAAACACCCAATCAGAGCCCTGGCACGTGTGGCTCAGTTGGCTGAGCATCGTCCCATGCACCCAGAGGTCACTGGTTCAATCCTGGTCAGGCATATGCCCAGGTTGCAGGCTCAATCCCCAGTAGGGGGGCGTGCAGAGGAGGCAGCCAATCGATGTTTCTCTCTCATCGATGTTTCTGTCATCTCTCTCTAAAATCAATAAAAACATTTTTTTTAAAGTTTTTAAAACACCCAATCAGAACAGCAAATAATAATAATTTTAAAATTTTTTTTAAATGAGAAAATAGCATAAGGAACCTCTAGGACAACTTTAAGTGTACCAACATTCCCATCATGGGGATGCCAGCAAGAGAAGAAAGCAAAAAATTAAAAACCTATTTGAAAAAATGATGACAGAAAACTTCCCTTACCTGGTGAAGAAAACAGACATACAAGTCCAGGAATTGCAAACAGTCCCAAACAAGACAAACCCAAAGAGGCCCACACCAAGACACACCATAATTAAAATGCAAAAGGTAAAGACAAAAAGAAAATCTTAAAAGCAGCGAGAGAAAAGCAGTTATCTACAAGGGAGCTCCTGTAAGACTGTCAGCTGATTTCTTAACAGAAACTTTGCAGGCCAGAAGGCAGTGGCAAGAAATATTCAAAGTGATGAAAAACAAGGACCTACAACCAAAATTACTCTACCCAGCAAGGCCATTATTTAGAATCAAAAGACAGATAAAGAGCTTCCCAGACAAGAAAAAGCTAAAGGAGTTCATCACCACTAAACTACTACTACAGGAAATGTTAAATAAAGGGTCCTTTAAAGAAAAAAAGATCAAAAACAGTAACAATATAATATGGAAATAAATACATATCTATTAACAATTGAATCTAAAAATCAAAATAAAGGAACAAGCAAAACAGAAAACAGACTCACAGATAAAGAGAACATTTTGACATTTGCCAGATGGGAGAGTGGATTGAGGGGATGGTTGAAAAAATGTCAAAGGATTAAAAAGTACAAATTGGCTGTTACAGAAAAGTCATGGGGATATAAAGTACAGCATATGAAATATAATCAATAATATTCTAATAACTAAGTATAGTGTCAGGTGAGTATGAGATTTATCAGGATGATCGCTTATTAAGTTATATAATGTCTAATTACTAAGGTGTACACCTGAAACTAATGTAATATTGTATGTTGACTGTAATTAAAAAATTTAAAAATGACTTAAAAAAAGAAATGAATACAATAAAAGGGACTAATACATGTTGGGACACAGATGAACTTTGGAAACATTGGGCTAGGTAAAAGAGACCAATAAAAAATAATAAACACATGTTGTATAACTCCACTTATATGAAAAGTTCAGGATAGGTAAATTCAGAGAATAGATTTATGGCTGCCTAGGGCTGGGGCAGAAGGAAGAAGAGATGAGGAAAGACAGCTAATGGGTACAGTTTCTTCTTTTCTTTAATGTAATTAATGCACTTTATTTTTTGGATCTGTTTTAGGTTTACAGAGAAATAAACAGAAAGTACAGAGAATTCATATATCCTTCAACCTCCCACCCCCCAGTTCTCCTACTGATTACGTTTCTAACAACTGGTAAGTCAATGTTGATACATGATGGTATATATTCGAATTCTACAGGTTTTGACAAATGTATAATGATAAGCATCCAGGATCATACCGAGCAGCTTCACTGCCCTAAAAGTCCTCCATGCTCCACCCATTAATCCCACCCTCCCCAGAACACTTGCCAACCACTGGCTTTACCTTTTTACTGTTCTCCACAGTTTTTCCTTTTCCAGAGAGTCATATAGTTGGAATCACACAGGATTTAATCTTTTCAAATTGGCTTCTTTTACTTAGAAATGTGCATTTAAGGGTCCTGTCTTTTCACAGCTTGACAGCTCATTTAGGGATTCTTTATGAACTGATAAATATATTCTACAATTGGGTTATGGTGATGGCTGCACAATTCGGTGAATATGCTAAACACCACTGAAATATAGACTTTAAAAGGGTCGCTTTTATGAATTACATCTCAATAAAAAGGAAAATTGTAGAGGTGCAGAAAATACTCATCAGAATGGCAAAAATTCAAGACTACCAATACCAATATTGTTGAGGATGTGTAGCGACACAAACTCTTACATGTTGGCAAGAACTTAAAATGACAGTTTTATTCTTAGTAGCAAGCAATTCCTCAAAAAGCTACACACAGAATTACCAAAGAACCCAGCAATTCCACTCCTAGGTATATACCCCAAAGAACCGAAAACAAAACATTCAAATACTTGTTCATGAATGTTCAGAGCAACATTACTCACAATAGCTAAAAGGTGAAACCATCACCAATGGCCATCAACTGATCAATGAATAAATGGAATATTATTTGCCATAAAAAGCAATGGAGTACTAATACATGCTACAGTGTGGATGAACCTAGAAAACATTATGTTAAGTGAAAGAAACTAGACAAAAAAAGCTTACACATACAAGGATGGGAAAAAGTAGGTTTACAGTTGTGAGTACATGAAATAGTTTGTTCTTGTATTATTATCTATTAATTATTGTCTTATTTTCCATATGAACAACTATAAACCTACTTTTGCCCACCCCTGTATTGTATGATTCCATTTATATGAACTATCCAGAATAGTAAATCCATAGAGATAAAAGTAGATTGGTGGTTGCCATGGGGCAGAGGTAAGAGAAATGGGAAGAAACTGCTTAATGGGTATGAGGTTTTCTTTTGGGGTAATGAAAATGTTTTGTCACTAGGTAGAGGTGGTAATGGCATGATACTGTGAATGTACTAAATGACACTGAGTTGTTCACTTTAAAATGGTGTAAGAATTTTACCTCAATTTTTTAACAAAGTTAAATGAGAAGAAATGCTATAATGTCAGAAATAAATCAACTGGTTTCATTAGTTTAAAAAAAAAAACAAAACTGCTAGTGAGCATTAAAGACTAAATAAAGGCTACAAAATGGAATAGAGACTATAACAGCTATGTGCCTTGACACTGAAGATACAGTACACTGCTTTTTTAATATATTGTTATTGATTTCAGAGAGAGAAAAGGAAAGAGGGAGAAACATCAATGATGAGAGAGATTGATCAGCTGCCTCCTGTATGCACCCCCCACTGAGGATCAAGCCCACAACCCAGGCATGTACCCTGACCAGGAATCGAACCATGAGATCTCCTGGATCATAGGTCAATGATCAACCACTGAGCCACGCTGGCCAGGCAGTACACTGCTCTTTTATAAAAGCAGCACACAAGCTAATTAACTGTTTTCAGCTTTTGAAAGTATAATAAATACCCTGGCCCAAGTGGCTCAGCAGCTGATCACTGACCTAAGATTCCCAGTCAGAGCACATGCCCAGGTTGCGGGTTCAACCCCCAGTAGGGGACGTGCAGGAGGAAACCAATCAATGACTGTCTCATCACTGATGTTTCTATCTCTCTCTCCCTCCCTCTCCCTTCCTCTCTCTGAAATCAATAAAGATATATTTAAATAAATAAAAGTATAACATCTATTTGGCTCTCAAAATCATATTAACATTCCACTAACAATTTCTGAAACATATACTGGTACGCACCTTGAACCCAGCCCCCACTACAAACATGTAACACATACAAAACTGCAACTTAATAAAAATGAAAACCATTACTTTCAAACAAGGAAATTAGTAACTACAAATTTGGTTACTAGGCACAATAACCTAATTCTAGTAGATCAGGAGCAATTTAAATTCCACCTCAAATTTTTTAAGGCCACACTTCCCCAAAGAAGCCATCAGTCTTGCCTGAGCTCTACCAGTATAGTTCACATCCTAAAGAACATCTCATTCGCACTGCCCAAGCAACCCAACCAGACAACAGTAATGTTTCTGAGAAAAGCCTTGAAACATCAATTGCCCAGAATTCTTGTAGCACTGTACAGAAAGAACTGTTGTCTTCAAGTGATGCTTAACTACCCCAAAATACCAATTTCTGAATCAATGGCTAAATCAAATTCAACATAATTCTGCATTAAGCATTTTGCCCCGATTTTATGAAACCTGGTAATCATGTATAATTCATGCACATGTAAAGAACTACCAACTTCCTACAATATTCAATTAATCAGAACAAAAACATTAGTCTACATTATTAGAATAACCAAACCCAACCTTCACATAAAAAGCAGAATCAGAATGGCCTCTAATTTTTACCTACAGAACTGAAGTAACAACCATGATGATTTCAACAATTAGCTGATTAAGACTAATAAAAGTGAAGAAAAATCACAGTTCAAAGTCAAAATATTAATATGGTTACCTATTCATAGTTCCAGATACATCAACATCATTCATAAAACATTCGATGCTCAAAGGGAGGTCTGAAGCATTTGCACTCATCAATTTCTTGAGTTTCTCACACTCTTGAGACAGTCGTAATAATGCACGGATTTTGGACTTTATGTCTAGCTTGTATTTCTTTCCAAATTCTTCACAGAAGTGATTTACTAACACCTCATCAAATTTTCTGCCTCCCAGTGTTGTGTCAAATGCAGTGGCCAGAACCTTAGAAAAAAGATAATTAATTCAAAAATAAAGCAATTTAAATTTTTATCATGATATATACTTAATAGGTAAATTGTAGTAAGGGGTTAGGGAGACATTAAAGTTGAAACAGTGCAATGGCATGTGTCACTCAGTCATTGTTACAAACACTGTGAAAAGAGACACTGTAATCCACAATTTACAGATGATGCTACAAACCTAGAGAGATAAGCTAATCTGCAGGTCACAAAGCTAATACATAAGTGGTAGAAGTGGAATATAAAACCCAATCTCATCAATTTCAAAACCCACACCCTCTCCACTATACCAATCTGATTCCAAACAGTAATTACAACATATCCAAGGCCAAATATACTAACATGTCATATACACAGTTCTAGTCTTATTGCTATCACAAAACTGTGAATAATACCAAAGGCCTAGCTCTATACAGTTTACTACCAGGAAAGACGCTAAAGCCTTACCTCCCAGCAATTTGTTTCTATTTAACATAGAAGTGTTACTAGCTTGGGTTATCCATTTTCCAAATCTATAGCAGATTAAAAGTGAATTGGATCTAATCAGATTCAGTTGATACAAGATAGGTTAAATAAGCAATAACATCCTTATGAAGGAATAAAACCAATAAAAACAATCTCTTTGAAGAATGTTAACCATCACGGGGAATTTTTCTAAATCTGTTAACTGAAGAAAAAGGCACAGAACTGAAATACAGTGTGATTTCAATTTTGTTTTCTTAAAAGACTAGAACACACACACCAAACTGCTAAAAGTATTACGATATTTTTCTTTACACATAAATGTTTTCCAAGTTTGGTGGTGGTTTTTTAATGAGTATTTTTATAATTAAACTTTAATTATAATTGGAAAACTGACAAGTAACAGCTGACAGTGAAGGACAATGAAGAAAAAAAGGAGATGATCACTAATACACATCACTTTGACCCAAAGCGAAGGCTAAATATGACCAGAATCTTTTGTTTAAAAAGGTTTAAGTATAGAATTTTATCTATCAGTAATCCAAGTAAAGTTTAAACAATGAGAATTACACTTGATCCAGCGTTTATATCTGTTAAAATCACAAACTTCTAATTTCTCAACCATCCCAAAGATTTGCTTTCATTTTATTCTAAAAAATAAATAAAAACCCTAGGAATAATAATAAACCAAAATATAAAGCAGAACCAAGTTGTTTTCAAAGAAATAGGACCGTACAAAACAAAACAAAACAACCCCTCCCCCAATATGAGAGGAGAATGCCAATTTAGACTTTGGCACCAAAAACACTGATACACAGCCCAAATCATTCAAATAAACACTCAAAAACTCATTGGTTCTTAAGCAAATTCTAGATAAAAATCACTGAGCTCATAAAGATCACCGAGCTCAAGGTTTTAGATCCCGTTGTGGAATTAACAAATATACCAGCAAATTCAACTGTGATTACCTCTGGCCCTTTTTTCATCTTTAACACTGCTACACTTCTTTGCATACAAAACTGCTTTCTCCAGAGGTCTAAGCTTTCCAGAAATCTAGAATGTCACTCCTAGTCTGGTTTCTTTGAGCCATTAAGTTCTAGCCCCTCCACCCTTTTCCCCAGAAACCTCAAAACCTTAAGAACAAGAAGAGAATGCCTTTATCATAATCTCCTCAATCCTCAGCGTAAAACATCTAGGGACTATCTGTTAAAGAACCCTAACAAGCCTGCAGGTAAGCATTATTTCCCCATATTATACATAAGAAAAATAAGGTTCAACAATCTTAATTAGAGCTTTTTCCTCATACCATGCCAATTCTTTTTTTTAAATATTGATTTGGGGGTGTGGGGGTACATCAATTTGTTGTTCTACTTATTCAGGTATTAACTGGTGATTCTTTACGTGCCCTGAGAGATTGAACCCGAAACCTTGGTGTATCGTGACGATGCTCTAAATAACTGAGCTACTTACCTGGTCAGGACCAATGCCGACTCTTAATTATTTTGGGCTGACAACTTCCACCCTACCCCTATATACTTAGTTTGTAGTTCAGATGGCTCACAGCAAGTTTCCATTAGTGAAACAAAATCCTTTAACCATTTATTTAAATTCTCTCTCACAAGTTCCTAATTATCATACATTTGTAATAGTCTTCCAGAAAAAAATATACTTACTTTAAGTTTTCCTTTATTAAATGCACATACAGAAACTTGATAAGAAGAATGCCCCATGTCTATAAAAACTACATTTCTTGGTTTCTCTTCTAACGCTGGAAGATCTTGCTTATAGATTCCATATGCAAGAGCAACTACATGAGAAAAAAATTAAATTCAACATAACATTATCATTTAAGAGTAAACTTAAAATTTAAATAGGAAAAAAACAGACTTTGTATATAGCGAATGGAGCTGCATCATATGCTAAGTTCTAGAAAAGATTAAATTCTTTACAAGCTTTGCACAATTTATTCATGAAGAACATTAACTTAAAAGAGTTAAACGCTGACTAGGGTTCCTTAATGTTTCCAAATACAACTTCCAATTCCAAGGACTTTGGCAATTGTTCCCAAACCACTTTCCCAAACATATTTTCCAGAATTTCTTCTACCCTTGTGCCATCTCAGCATTCCCACATATCCTGTCCCTGAGACGTTGCTTTATACCCATTCCTCTGACTCCACCAGCCCACAAGTCATAGAAAAGGCCAATCTTTAATTCAAAGCACTGCTCCAATCACACAATAAATGTATTCCTTTCCAAACAACCATGTGATTAAATACCAAATTAAGTGCTACAAAGATACAAAAAAAGTTCTGGTCAGATGAATTCTTCCTATGTGACAGAGTAACCAAAAGGAAGCTGCAAGCAAAATAAAGAACAAGAAACCCTAGGATTTTAAGGCTTCGCAACCTTCAAGATTAAAAACAAGTCAAAAACTTTAGTTAATAGTCTCTCTTACCTGCAGTAGTTTCATTCATTAATCGCAGGCAATTGAGACCAGCAATCTGTGTTGCATCCATTACTGACCGTCGTTCTGCATCAGTATAGAAACTAGGAACCTACAAAAAAATTTGAAAGTTTACTGTATTATGGAGATTCTTCACTTAAAATGAACTTGCCAAAAAACAGTAAAATCCAGAACTGCCCTCAAATATGTACAGCCATTTATTCTGCATATGATCAAAGGATTTCAAACCAGTAGGGAAAAATTTAAATATTCAGTAAGTAGTATTGAAACAAATGGATAGCCAGCCATATTGAAAATAATAAACTGGCATCTGTACTGTACAGCTTATACCAAAATATAGGTCAAATATAGGACTTAAATGTTTAAAAAAAAAAAAAAAAAAAAGAGTACCAGAATGAAAGGAATTTTACCATCAGAGCACAAAAGGATTTTCTAAATATAACATAATACCCAGAAGAAAAAAATTTTTTTGCCTCATAAAAAAAATTCTAACAACCAAATGGGGAAACTATTTGCAACTCACATCATAGAAGTGCAAAAAGCTAATCTAATATACGGTGAACTACAAATCAAAATGAAAATCATAAACTCAAAATAAAATGAGCAAAAAACAAGAACATTTCAAAAAACAGAAAACATAAAATGGCTCTTAAATTTTAAAATGTTCATCTTCACCTACAGTAAAATATTAAAATCACATACACTTTGATACATTATTCACCTACTAGAATTAGCTAAGACACCAATAAGCTGTGCTGGTGAGGCTACAGTCAAATAAGCCCTCTCATACACTGCGAGTGGAAGTGTGAATTCATGCAAATTCTTTAAAGGGCAATTATACAACAGCTGTTAAAATTACAAATACAGTAGTCACCCCCTTATCCATGGGGAGGTAATGTCCCAAGACTACCAGTGGATGCCTGAAACTGAGGATAGTCTCAAACTCTATATATACTGCTTTTTCCTATACATGTATACCTGTAGTAAAGTTTATAAATTAAGCACAGTAAGAGATTAACACCATCTAATAATAAAACAGGACAATTACACAATATACTGTAATAAAAGTTAAGTGGCCCGGCTGGGCACGGCTCAGTGGTTGAGCATTGACCTAGGATTCAGGAGATCAAGGTTCGATTCCTGGTCAGTGCACATGCCCGGGTTGTGGGCTCAATCCCCAGTTGGGGGCACAGGAGGCAGCCGATCAATGATGACGCTCTCATCACTGATGATTCTCTCTCTCTCCCCCCCTTCCTCTCTGAAATCAATAAAAAAAGATATATTTTAAAAAATAAAAACATTTTTAAGGAGTTAAGTGAATGTGGTCTTTCTCTCAAAATATCTTATAGTACTGTATATACATTGTAGATACACTGACAATGGGATGATTCACAATCAGAGCAGGACAAAACAGGCAAAGCAGGACCCAGAATGGCATGCAGCTTATAACTTATGAATGGTTTGTTCCTGGAATTTTCCATTTAATATATTCAGACTGAAGTTCACCGCATGGAACTGAAACCATGGAAAGCGAAACTATGAATGGGGGGGAGACTATTGTACACATATCTTTTGTCTCAGCGATTGCACGTCTAAGAATTTAGCCTATAAATTCTACAAACTTATCATTTAAGAGCAAAATGATATTTAAGTTTACTCACTGCAGCATTCTTCACAATAAATAAAAAAAAACTGGATTTTCAACAAAAAGAGACTGGCTGAGTAAGTACTGCAAAAACTGAAGTCTCGCGGCCACTAAAAGGAATGATGCACTACTTTATTGCTATGGAACGAATACAAGATAAATTGCCCAAAATTTGTTAAAAGAAAAATGAAAGTTAAAAAGGATCTGTGTTTGCTTCAGTACAGAAAAATCTCTGGGAAGATCTGTATGTAACAAAGTAGTAAAACTGGTAACCTTGGGAAGGAAATACTACTTACTAGGAAGAAAGGATGCTGAAGCTTCACATATAGCCTCCTTTCTACACATCTGATTTTTGAACACTGGGCTATTCTTACCTTTCTAAAAAAAATGAAGTTTATGTTTTAACAAAAACCAATTTATATATAAAGCAAAACACACCCAGGCTCTACTTACATAGCAATTAAATATATCATTAGTACCAAGAGCTAGAGTAGTGACTGCAGGAGAAAGTTCACATAGAGGCCAGAGACTGCTAATCTTAGAAAGGTCTAATGACAAGGTGGGCCCTTTCCTAGCATCCAGGAACTTGCATGATAAACAGTTCCCTAAGTTGATTCAAAAATTTCCCAAATATTAAAAGTGACTCACTGTGCCTAAACTGTTTCTACAACGTAGTTTATGCAAAATACCTACTTTCCTTCTGGAAGGCTGTAATATTGGTACATCTAGGCATAGGGTACCTACATGACTGACTCCCCAATAAAAACCCTAGTCCTTAGGCTACAGGCAGAACTTCCCTGGTCTATGACATTTTCACACATGTTGTCACAACCTGTTGCTGGAATAATTAAGCACAGCCAGTCTGATTCCATCAAAAGGTACTCTTAGAAGCTTGTACCTGGTTTCCTCCAGACATTCACTGCCCATGTACCCCTTTCTCTTCGTTGATTTTGCTTTGTATCCTTTCCGTGTAATAAATCTTAGCTTTAAGTACAGCTATACACCGAGTTCTATGAATTCTCTTAGCAAATCACCGAAACTCAGTGTAGTCTTGAGGAACCCCTACACATGACTTAACACATCACCTTTAAACTTGTTCAAAAAGCTGACAACACCAACCAGGCATTCTATCATTTTACATAAATTTTACTTCTACACTGAGCATAATTCAGGATCAACGTGAAACGCACTAGACGGGGAAATGAAGACAAATCTGACAGACCAATGGCGAGTTTGGGAAAGGCAGAAAGCATCTAAGCAAATACAGTATCTGTTCTGAATCTTTAAAAGAAGTAGCATTTTTATTCTTTGCATCCCCAGAATGTGGCACAATAGCCATAATCCAATTCTTCCCAACAAATGTCAGTTCTGCTTTACTAGAGAGCCAAGAACTAAGGAATCTACCACACAAGAGACTGTGGGGTGAAAAAGCTACCCAACTGTCCTTGCTTCACCAATCAATGCACCAAGAGAGGCCACAGAGACAAAATATCAGACAGCCAAAGAATGAGAAGATTCAGTGACAAAATCAATACAACTGCTCCAATTTTTCAGCGGTAGCTAAGAACTCCATCACACTACAAAGCACAAAGCTACAAATAGCCAGGCTTCCATCTAGACAGGAATATGAAAAGACAACGTAAAGTTTATTACTGCCTTGCCTTTAGTGCTAGAAACAGCAACAGCAAAGATACAGAGATAAAACGGAGAAAAAGAGAGCATTTCTCATTGAAAGTACAGTATTCACTAACTTAAACAAATGAGTAGCTACAGAAGAGGCCTGAGCAATAACGAGGGACTAGAAAAGAAAATGAAGGCTAGTTTGATAAATTCTTAAAATAATTATACAGCATGGCTGGCGTGGCTCAGTGGTTGAGCATCAACCTTATGATCCAGGGCACACCCCCGGGGTTTCAGCCTCGATCCCCAGCAGGGGGCGTGCAGGAGGCAGCCGATCAATGACTCTCATCACTGATGTTTCTCTCTCTCTTCCTCTCCCTTCCTCTCTCTGAAATCAATAGAAGACATATTTTCAAAATAATAATCATACAACCCAAGGCAAAAAACATTATTTGCAGTTAAAATGCAAATGCTTCTTCACACACATTCTCAATAATGAGTAGGGAGGGCTCAAACTCACTGAAACAACACAGTCCACAACAGGCTTTTTAAGAACACTTTCTGCTGTCTCCTTCAGTTTGGACAAAAGCATGGCAGTCACTTGCTCCGTGGTAAAATTTCGTTCTTCCTCCATATATTTCACCTGCAATAAAATAACAAAAAGATGTAGACTTATATTTTTTCATGTCCTGAGAACCTAAAATGAACAATGTCTCACCATCACCAGCGTAACATTATTTCAAAAGGGAACTGAAGAAAGCTAACTTCGGAAGCAAAAATAACTTAAAGATCACTTTTAGTTTTATAACATGTACATGATACTTAGAGATGAGGACCACTATGTAAACAAGTTGTGGCAGCCAATAAAACCTGAAACAATTTACCTGTGCAGAAGGTAATCTGTAAAGGGTCTGGTGGTGAAACTATTTTTACCATCCAACATATTTTGTGTGTTTTACTTTGTTTATTATGTTGACTTTATTATCACCTCTCCAATTAAGATTCGCTCTAACCTGAGGACATTGTTTTAGTCAAATTCATTCACTGCTGTAGCCATAGCACTGATAGACATGACAGAATAAATACTTGGTGAGTTAAAGAACGATAAACAAAGCTTCAAGATAGCCTATCATAGATGAAGTCTGCAACTTTGACAAGAGTTGCAAACTTTAAATGTTGAAAGGTTGCCAAGGATAAGCCCCACCCCACATATACCCATAACTTCCCAAATACAATCCAGACCAGAAAATGTTACTCTCTTCTTTTAATCTGCTGCTCCAACTCAGCTTGAAAGCTACCTGGCTCCTCACCTCCTCTACCCACCACAACCATAATGTATTCTGGCTTACAGTCTAACAGTTTCTCATTTTATTGCATGATAAAGACGGGAAAATAACCCTCCCAGTGAGCCTCTTTGAAAGAAGAGGCTACCTCTTCTTCCTTGCAATTTGTCTAATCTTTATCAACTCCTTCACCCTGGCACTTAGAGCCACTTAACCCCCCAGGGTCTTCTCCCTAAGTCTCTTTCTCCTTCGGCTCTTGCAATGCTTATGACTAAATCTGCCAATATCTGACCTATTTCTTTCTTAATGATAAACATCCCCAGCCCCATTTCCTCACCTCCTCCCTTTTCCTTTTCCCCTCCTCTGTACTCCAGCCTTATCCCTTACTAGGTCATTCAAACTGTTCTGAGATTATTGCCACAGGTGTCCTAAGTAAACCCAGGGGTCATTCTTCAGTTATCAGAATTCTTCACTTCTAAATTCAACTGAAGTCTCAGCTACAATGGCACAATCAGCTACCTTTTTCTTCCAATTCTCATCATCTCTTGGATTTTGAGCCTGTTCCTAGGATTCTTAATTCTCCAAATGGAATGTCTCGAACACCAAATCTCCTCTCTGAACTTACATGCCTGGAAAGCTCAACCACCCTCCTAGATTCTTCTTACCACCTCTGAGTGCCAGAGAGATAATGGAGTGCACCCCTACCCATGCCCCAGCCTCTCACCTCTTTTGAAAGATCAGTTCACTGCATGTTTCACAAAGAGGCTCTTCTAGATATTTCAGAGATATCAAAGACTAAACTTCGTTTTCCTCAAGAACAACACCTTCTCTAATCTAATTCATATTGTCAAGAGTATGACCATGTATCTGCCTAGTGACTTAAAAGCATTGATTTCCTTGCCTGCTCTTCCACAAGTCACATGCTAAACAAGTCACATCAGTAAACGAAAAGCAGCAATGGCAGCCTTTACTTCATTACTACCCATCCATCCAGGCCATGTAACAGTGCCACCTATGGTTCTCAATCAAAATCTAGACCACTGAAAAAAATGTCAGTCTTTACTAGGAAAAGTTTTTCCTAAGCATTTGTAAGCATTTTCACTACAACATGAAACCAGAATGGTATTGATATACATTGACCTAATAAAATAAAATGCTGTATTTTAATCATAAGGCATTATATTGAGAACCTTACCTTTATACCTGTTAATCCAGTGGGCAACTGCACAATATCATATGCAAGGTTAGATCTTTCTGCCTCCACAAACGGATCAGAGAATGCTCGGCCATGGAATCTTTTAAATCCTTGAACTGTGTTCTTTGCATTGGAAATGATCTAAGAGAAAGGATACCAGAGTCAAAGAGTAAACAGATAGAAATTAAATTTGAAAAAAAGAAAGTCAACAGCATCAGATTAAATTAGCATCACTGTAACTCCACAAAGTTTCCTTCTGAGTTTCAGTTTTCTTCAGCTCTCAAATTTTCTGAATGATGCCTACCAGCATGTGAAGTGGGGCTTAAAGGGTGAGGGACCTGAACAGGTAACACAAGGATCACAGTCCAGTCTGTCCTGCTTCTCCATATAGAGAGATCATTATACTTATGAAAGTATTTTCGCCCAGCTGGGTGTGGCTTAGCGGTTGAGCATTGACCTAGGATCCAGAAGATCGTGGTTCAGTTCCGGTCAGGGCACATGCCCGGGTTGTGGGCTCGATCCCCAGCAGGGGGCACATGCAGGAGGCAGCCAATCAATGACTCTCAATGACATCATTGGTGTTTCTCTCTCTCTCCCTCTCCCTTCCTCTATCTGAAATCAATAAAGATGATTTTTTTTTTTTAAAGTATTTTCTATCTTAACATTTCCAATAAACATTTACACATAATGATTTTTAGCCTTTAAAAATTACCCACAGTTTGTGATTCAATCTTTCCAGGAGTCAATTTGGAAGTGTCAATTCAGAAATTCTAGCGAAAGAAACTTGCCATAAAGAAAAACAGGATGACATTACACAAAGATGAATGCAAAAAGATACTGACAGAGCATTATTTATAATACCAGAACCCTAGAAATAGCCTGAATGTGTATGAGTAAATAAATTACAGTATATCTGTGCAGTGGCCAAGATTATTTTAGGAAATTGGAAGACAAGAATCTATATAGTATGACCCATTTTGTAGGGGAGGAAATTATTTATGTGCTTTAAAAGAGTAGAAATGGTTATATATTAAGATAATAACTGATTTTTGGATGATAGTAGTACAGTAACTTCCAAATTCCCTATAGTATTATATCTATATTTTTTAATTTCTCTACCATAAACTATTATAATTTATGGAAAATAACATTGGTAAAAACATTCAAAAAATTCAAGAATGAACGTGGGCTTAAGATTTCCAGGCTTGGCCTGGCCGGTTTGGCTCAGTAGTTAGAACACTGGCCCACAAACCAAAAGGTCTTGGGGGTTCAATTTCCAGTCAAGGTCTCGTACCTCAGTTGCAGGATCAATCCCCGGCCCCGGTTGCGGAGCATGCGGAAAGCAACTAATCAATGTCTCTCTCATATCTCCTGTCTCTGGCTCTCTCTCTCTCTCCTCCCGCTCCTCCCTCCTCTCCACTCTCTCTAAAATCAATAGAAAAAATATCCTCGGGTGAGAATTTAAAAAAATATAAAAGATTTACAGGCTCCTCTTCCCAATGCAGGAGTTAATTGTACCAAGCCCCAAGGATAAGCTGCAGAGCTCCTCTGCATCAGGTATGTCCAAAGGCCCACACAGAAGTCTTTTTGTAAAAACAATGAGGCCTCACAAATCAGGCCCTGCTTCAGCAAGCTGCCAAGTAGAAACTCAGTATCACAATAACTATGTCAACCTAGAACTAGGCAGCCAGTTCAGTACAGTAACTATGCTCAATAATGAAAGCAAATTTAAAAACAGGAAGAATTCACTGAAATTTTAGAAGAAAAAAGGTTTCAATACAGCTGTGTACTTACTATCTACTGCCTCCTAAAACATCTTAAGCTTTTTAAAAGACAATAAAACAACCAGTTTAAGTAATAATCAACTGGCGAAGCACCATTTTCTTAGGCTTATGAATTTTAGGCCCTTCCCGGTCCAGAAAAAGAAGATAAGTATTCATTCTGTAGTTTGCTCCAGATTGAATCATAAAAAGGTCAGACACGCAATTCCTTAATTTCACAGGAACCTCAGACACTCTGGATAACAGAAATCTTGGGATTCTGCTGCTCTGGTTACTCAGAAACCAGCAAGTATGTTAGGTTCTTGGTTTATAAAGTAAACTAATGGTATGTTAACATACTTCTACAAGTATGCTTTCCTTCCTTGAGAATCTTAACAAGATCAATTCTATAGACAACAGTGACCCTCAATATTAGTAAGAAAGGCCCAATGAGACAACTTGGAGAAGCATTTAAAACATCAAGGAACAAGCAAGCCTTGCTTAAAACAAGTTCTGGGCAAAATACATCCTAGCAGTTTGCATTAAACAGACTATACTGTTCATGCTATTCACTAGAGCACATGCAAATAGGGATCGAGTCTGTCTCTCAGTTGTACACCCAGTGCCTACCCATGCTAGGCACATAATGGGCACTCGAGTAGTTGCTGAAAGGAAGGAGGGACAAATCAGAAAATTAAGTTGTTTTAGTGAAAAACAAAACTCTACCTACCTGGCTTTTAGCTGCTGCTCCAATTGATCGATTCTTAGGACCAAAAGAAATGCAAGCCCTAGGAGATAAAACAAACATTTTAGTATATTACATCCAAAATTACTGCAACATTACAGTACACCCTCAACCATACCAGGCAAGATTTCGATCTTCGCTAAAAAGCCATATATTTTAACAGTACACAGTAAGTCTATGATTTTAACCTTTATAGTATTTAGTAAAACTGTCCACGGAATGGGCTGCTTCTTAAAATAATGGGAGTCCTGTCATTTAGATGTTGACGTTTTACGTGATGACCATCTGTCTAAAATACTATAGAGAGGTGAACTAGCCTAGCCTGTCTCCACTGTCCTCTAATTCTTCAAGTCTGGTGTTCAAAATCCCAACATAAAATAATGTACCCTGTATCAATTCATCAATTAAATGTTCTTTGTGTGTTGTTGTTTTTTAAATATATTTTTATTGATTTCAGAGAGGAAGGGAGAGGGAGAGATAGAAACATCCATGATAAGAGTCATTGATCGGCTGCCTCCTGCACGCCCCCTATTGGAGATCGAGCCCGCAACCAGGGCATGTGCCCTGACCCAGAATCAAACCTTGATCTCCTGGATCACAGGTCAATGCTCAACCACTGAGCCATGCCAGCCAGGCTGCTGAAAACAACTCTTGTCCTACTGTATATAAATAAAAAGTAATTTTGCTAGAACTAGCTTCCAAGGACTCTACTTCTGACAAGGAACTTCATTCCCACTTCTGAACACATTCTTCCAAATCAATTCATATACTGTCTGCTGGTTTGATTTGCTGCTTATTTTAGAAAGCGAAATTGAAACTGCTTAAAGATACAACTACTTTAAAATACTGTGCTTAAGCTTAAAGTAAGTTATATTGGAGTTGAAGCTTTTGCTATCATGACCCCCATGCATCACCCCATGTTTTTTGTTTGTTCTTTAAGTATGTTTTTATTGATTTCAGAGAAAGGAAGTGAGGGGGAAGAGAGAGAAACATCAGCGATCAGAGAGAATCATTGATCGGCTACCTCCTGCATACACCCCCACTGGGGATCAAGCCGGTAACTCAGGCATATGCCCCGGCCAAGAATCTAACTGTGACTGCCTTGTCCATAGGTTGCCACTCAACCACTGAATCAACACTGGCCAGGCACACCCTATATTTTTTATTCTAATGAATCCCTCTGGAACATTGCCCTGTGTTCCCTTTACTCTCATATATCTGTCACCTCCCTTTCCAGTAGTTGCTTTCTCTCAAGCTGTAAGGTCAAATTCACGCACACCAACTAAAAAAAATCCCAAAAGACAAAATTCTTCCCAGAGTCCATTTCCCCCACAAGCTAGTAAAGCCCTCTCCCTTCTGCTTTATTATGATGACTGCATAAATTGCCTATGTGTAGTAGCTCATTTAATCCCCACAAATACCCTTTCTTATCTCTATTTTATAGGTAACTATAAGGTATTCAGTAAATTTACCCAGGGCCCTGTAATTGGAAAGCAATGAAGTCATCATTTCTCCATTCTAGCTTGGACCTTCTCCATCCTCCCTGGAAGCCTAGTTCTTTCAACTTAGCAGAGGAAGATACAGGGCTCTGGAGCCACACTGCCTTGGTCCAAATCAGAGTATTTAGATGATCTATTAATTGAGTAGAATTGTACTTAAACTTAACTAGCCCTATGCATACTAGCAGAATGCTGGGCCTGTGTCTGTGGCCCTCTCCAACCAATGGGGTAAGAACCCCTGTGAGCCAATCTCCCAGAGCAGTTGCAGGAGGCTGTGCCCTATATAAATGTGGTTTAGCTTGAGATCGCATCAGATTTCCTCTGAACCCTAAACTCTGTGAGCCCAGAACACCTGGGCAAAGCCCGTCAAGAAGCACAGGTATCAAGCTCAGCCTTCCCGCAAATATACCAATCACTAAAATTTTTAAAAATTTTCTGAGTGCCACTTAAACATCTCTCCTATCACAGCCTATACTCCCCTTTAGGAAACTGCCCAAAGCAATCTTACCCACTCCATTCACTCTCTCCACTCCTAAGCCTACCGACTGGTAAAACTACATCTTTCTAAAAACTACCAGATCTGATTTTCTAAGGTGTATACCACCAATACCTCAATCCCAACATAACTAAAAGGCAAAGTTAATTATCTTTCATTGTTTCCTGCAGCCCTTTTTCCAAACCTCCATCTCAAAACAATTACTAGCTAGCTTCAAAAATAAAGAACATTAATGTTCACAGCTTTCCTGTATGTCCTGTTGAAGGGTGAATCTCCCATTCTACCTAGATAACTCTAGAAACAGGAGCTTCTAAGTACCTTCCCAAGAAAACCAATTAACAGCAAATAAAGCCCCGATTCCTTAAGGTCTCTCGCCATCCCAACCCCATCCCCATCTTCCAGCTGCAGCTCATGTACATAGTGACCCAACCCAAGGTAAACAGTCTTCCCATTTTCCTGCTTTGCTCATGCCACTTTTGCCACTTGAAATGCTCTAGTCCCTTTTAAATCAGTCATTCTCTAAAAATATCACTTACTCTGTCTGTGAGGCCTTCCCAATCCCCCTCAAGTAAAAATTAATCGTTCCTAAAACATGCAGATGTAGAGTATTTCCAACATCACAGAATGTAGTATGGTACAGAACTGCTCTGAGTAGTATTTTCTTTGAAGTCAGTTAACATTTGCACTTACTTTTAAAATCTACATTTGCCTTTTTAACAGTAATAGGAAGTGTTTCATACATCTTGAAAAGCTCAATAAAAGTTTGTATCAGTTCAAGTTATTCATCTTTTTTTTTTGGCCTATGCATACACACACTACAGGCAATTCCCAACTTCTTACAAAGCAATCAAAGGTTACTAATGGAACATCAATCTTCACCCCATAATACAGAAGCACCTCAAACAAGGCATATAATTCTTATAAAGCATGGGGAAAGTCCACACTTTTCTTACCATATTATAGAAAATCATCAATATTGTATCACTACGTAATTCTTATATTCTAAAAATGTTCCAGAACAATAAGCCAACTACTGCACCAAAGAAAGAAATCCTTAGGGGGAGGGGGGAAGTAAAGAAAGAAATCCTTTGCTTTTCCATTTGGCCATTGACTTGATTTGAACACACATGCAGTTAAAAAAAAAAAAAAAAAAAAAAAAGCTGAGTCTCTAGAATCAGACAGTCTGGGTCTGTCCAAATCCCTTCTCTGCCTTTCTAGCAGTGTGACCTCTCTGTTGCTTAACCTCTCTGAAATTCAATTCCTCATCTCTAAAATGGGGAATTATAGCACCTCCCTCATGACTGCTATAGATTAAATCTTGTTAATCCACTTATAAAGGGATTATATCAGAGGCTGGCATGTAATAAATAAAATATTAGCTACTATTATAGCTCCAGTAAAGTCCTGGTCTGAGTTTCATACAAAAATATACCTACCAGTTTGCTATGAAAGTTCTGCTTCACCTTCTCAAACTCCACTAAAATCCAGTCAGCCATCTTTAAAATCATCTACCCATGAGAAATAAAAAATACTACTTCAATTAAAAAAGAACAATTTAATGATGATCAATATGTCCAATGGCACATATTGGACTAAAGGGTTTTCAAACTAAAAGCTTATACAAACAAGCCTAATATGTAAATGTGAAGAAAAACCAAAAAGATTAAGCTGAATATTAATTAGCACCAGCACTAGAACCTAGTTGTTCTTTCTAGTGCAAGCTCACAGAAAATTAAAACACAAAGTACGAAGAAGAAAATAAAAATTACCTGTAATTCCACAACAATCTCCCTCCCACCACAGAGGGCCACTATTAGCATATAGGTAAATACTTCTAATACAAGCATACCTCACTTCATAGCACTTCGTTTTATTTTACTTCACAGATGTGTTTTATACAAATTGAAGGGCCCTCCACCAGCAAAAAGATTATGATTTGCTTCATGCCGTGGTCTGGAATCCAACCACTAATATGTCCCAGGTATGCTTGTAAATATAGGTCCTAAAAAAGACTAGATAAAAAAAAAACCCACTGAATTTGTTTCTCCTCAACATATCCCCTGAGAAGTCTTCAGTGGCTGAATTATTCCATCATGGAACAAATTCCCTTGTTCCACAGCTTTCATTATTGAGCCTTCATATGTCCGGCAGTGTGCTAAGCATTCTACACCTGATTCTCCCAAACACTCTGAGGGGAAAAAACTATTACTGCCTCAACTTTATAATGAAGAACTGATTCAAGGACTCAAAATCAGGACTACTGGACTCCAAATCTCATAAATGCATGCTTTAACACTGTGAACCAAACCCATTAGATTTATTCCTATTTCTATACCTTCCCTGGGACTGTCTCAATCCTTTTCTCCATGTATTCTATTTGCTCAAGTCCCACACCTGCCTTTCCTCATCACTCCATCCCCCACTGATGTAACCTCTTCTCTAAATTCAGTATTTTAAGTCTGTACATAAACATTCACTGTGGTTTTGTCATTCATATTTCCAACTAGAATGATTATAGCTCTAAACAGCAGAATCGTTCTTACACGTCCTATACTACACACAATGCCAAGTTACTGCTGCGAAAAACTTAAGTATTCAGACACTTGCTGTTTGACATTACCTTTCCTCCATTCCAAAGTACAGGTTGACATTACTGGAAATTAATTCAAATCAAGTTCAACACTCTGTTCTTATCTTTATTTCTAGGACTCTAGTACTAGAAATAATAATCTTTTTAAGCCAGAGAATGGCACTGATCTCCCTTTCCTGGATAAGAAATACTACTGACCAATTATTTATGCACATTCTGATAGGTTATTAAGAACAGCTGCTATCAGCACAGATTCTTAAAAGATAGTTTCATGTTTGTAAATGTGTGTAGAACTGCTCTCAGAATATTAGGACGGCTCTTGCTCTCCTTTCTTAAACAATTTAAGAAAATGAACTTTTCAGAGAATCAACAGTATTTACATTACCAAATAAGAGATGGTGGTAAAACTGGTTTGGAAATGGTTATTATATTAATCATAGTATCCTCTCTGGTTACTTAGCCCCAAACTATCAAGTACCCAAAAAAACTGATATCAAACAGAACAAATAATTCATTCTTCTGAGATATGTAGTTCCTCAAGCACAGCAAATTCCTGGGTCAATAAAACATTTGCACATTAAAAGCCATGTATTTTGGAAATGTTGGGGTGAGGGGATTGAGCAAAAAAGAAAATGAGAACTCATGGACATGGACAGTGTGGTGACGGGGGGAGAAGGCATAGAGGGGGAAAATGGGGATGTGAAAAATAAAATAAAAAATTTTTGAAAGCCACATATTTGATGAAACCCTAAAAGGCAAACTTCCAGATTTTACTGTATCAATATACAATCCCTTAATAAAGAAGATTAATAAAAACATAAAAAGGCCTGGCCAGTGTGGCTCAGCAGTTGAGCATCGACCTATGTATGACCCAGGAGATCAAGGTTCAATTCCCGGTCAGGGCACATGCCAGGGTGGCCAGCTCAATCCCAGTAGGGGGCATGCAGGAGGCAGCCAGTCAATGACTCACCATTTATGTTTCTCTCTCCCTTCCTCTCTCTGAAATCAATAAAAACGTATTTTTAAAAAAGATTTTAAAAAAAACATAAAAAGGCAATAATGCCTATACTAGCAAATACTTAGGCAGTATTTACTGTATGTTAGACATTATTCTAAACAAACTTTAGTTTAACTTCTTAATCTTCACAACCCCCAGTAGAGAAATCACTTATGTTGCTAGTATAAATTAATCGCTTAAATTTTTGTAAAGTATTCTGGCAGTATGTACTGAAATTCTAAGTATATCCTTTATCCTAACAATTTCACATCTGGAAATCTATCAAACAAAAATAAAAGTATTCGATACAGAAAACTACTTGTTGAGCCCTGGCCGGGTAGCTCAGTTGATTGGAGGACTGTCCCATACATGAAAAGGCTGCAGATTCAATTCCTGGCCAAGGAACATACACGTCCAGGTTGCAGGTTCCATCCCAGGTCAGGGTGCATATGGGAGGCAGCCAATCAATGTTTTTCTCTCTCCCTCTCCCTTCCTCTCTCTGTAAAATCGATAAAAACATACCCTCAGATGAGCAATTAAAAAAACACCAAAACCTACTTGTTAAAAAACTATTTGTAATAAGAAACAATCTGAGTGAAGAAAACATGTTATAGCCATAATACAGAATTACACATTTAAGGAGGCAAGTTCATATTTTACTGAAAGATGTCTAAAATAGTAATACAACAATAAACTGTTTAGCGTACTCACAACTGTAAATCTACTTTTGCCCCACCCTGTACAAGTGAAAGAAGTTACAAAATACAATATGATCCTATTTGTTTACACACACACTGTATATTAGTGGAAATCTAGAAAAAGGTATGCAAGGAGAGAAAGTAACTAGAGAAGAAACCTAATTCTAACACTTTATAGTGTTTTATTATTACAGCAAACAAGTATTTTGTTAAGTCAGTTAGAAAAAAACAAATTTTAGTTTAGGAAACATATTTAGAACCTAATGGCAAAGTTCCTGAAGATCATTTCTACCAATTTTGTATGCAAGGTTGTATTTTAGTTCTTGATTTTAAGAAACTACTTTCATAACCAATACAATTAGACATGAGGAGAAATGGTCTGAGAAGTCTAAAGCTTTAGTTAACAAATCAGCCTTCTTTTTATTTTTTTTATGTTTTTATTGATTTTAGAGAAAGAAGGAAGAGGGAGAAATTGATGTGAGAGAAACATCAATCAGCTGCCCCCCGCAAAATCGAGCCTGCAACCCAGGCATGTGCCCTGACCAGGAATCAAACTGGTGACTCCCTGGTGTAAAGAACGACGCTCAACCAACTGAGCCACACCAGCCAGGGCAGCCTTCTTTTTCTTTAAATCCAACTTATTCTGCTGCTCTTCTTAGATCTACATGACATGTAAAGACATTCACTTCAGAGAAATAATTTTCTTGCACAAATAAGGCATCAGAGGTTACTCTGCCAGTCACCCAGAAACTACACCTATGTTCAGCTCTTGCTCTCTGAAGGGTGGTTATTAATAATTTCATCTCACCTTAGCCAGTTTGCTCAGTGGTTAGAGCGCTGGCCTGCGGCTGAAGGGTCCTGGGTTCGATTCCGGCCAAGGGCACATAACTAGGTTGCAGGCTCGATCCCTGGCAACCAATCAATGTGTTTCTTTCACATCCATGTTTCTCTTTCTCTCTCCCCCCACCCCTCCTTCCACTCTCTGAAAAGCAATGGAAAAAATATACTTCGATGAGGATTAAAAAAAAATTCTTTTTTAAATAATTTCATCTCACCCCACCAGGCGTGGCTCAGCGGTTGAGCGTCAACCTAGGATCCAGGAGTTCATGGTTCAATTCCCGGTCAGGGCACATGCCCGAGTTGCAGGCTCAATCCCGTCCCGGGCGTGCAGGAGGCATCCAATCAATGACTCTCTCATCACTGATGTTTCTCTCTCCCCCTCTCCCTTCCTCTCTCTGAAATCAATATATATTTAAGGATAATAATAATTTCACCTCTTCAAATTCCTAATATGTTACTTCATTAGGAACTAAGTCCATGAAAATGACAATATAAATTCATGCCTTATGACCCAGCAATTCTGAGTATATATCCAAAAAAACCCAAAACACTCCTATGTTCATTGCAGCATTACTTACAATAGCCAAGCTATGGAAGCAACTCAAGTGCCCATTAATAGACAAGTGGATAAAAAAGCTGTGGTATACATATACAGTGGAATATTACTCCACCATAAAAAAGACCGAAATCTTACCATTTGCAACAACACGGATGGACTTAGAGGGTATTATTATGCAAAGTGAAATAAGTCAGTGAGAGAAAGACATATACCATGTGGTATCACTTATATGTGGAATCTAAGGAACAAAATAAACTAACAAAATTCAAACAGGCTCATAGATACAGACAACAGAGAAGGGGGTGGGGGGCTGGGTGAAAAAAGGTGAAGGGATTAAGTACAAATTGGTAGTTACAAAACAGTCACAGGGACATAAAGCATAGGGAACATAATCAATAATATTGTAATAACTATGTATGGTGCCAGGTGGGTACTGGAAATATCAGGGGGAGCACTTTGTCAAGTGTATGACTAACCACTGTGCTATACAACTGAATCCAATGTAAATATTAAATGTGAACTGTAAAAAAAAATTTTTCATAAGTAACTCATTTCTACCCTATAAATTGTTCATTTTGGCAAGTATGGCTCAATTAACTTCTCTACTGTTTGACAGTCCACAAATTTCATTGCAAAAAACCTTTATGGCTATACCCTTTCTACTGTTTCTACTGTAATAATCCAACTAAATATAAAAATAGGCTTTCCATATTTCCAAGCTGACAGTCAAAAAAAAAAAAACATCAACATGGGCACTCCTAATTTAGAACTCCACAAAGTTTATCTCAAAGCCACCCACACATCTCTCCCATGCCACCACACTAAACATGAACTCCCAACATGTACAAAATATTACAAGAACCTCCTAAGTTATCACCCTGCTTCTTCTCTTGCCCTTCTCAAATTCATTCTCCACAAAAAAGTTAATCACTTTTTAAAAATATGTTAGATCACTTCCCACTGCACCTAAAAATCCATGATTTACAAAACTTTGCCATAATCTAGTCTGCCCTGCCTAACTCCTCCCAGATTCATCTCACACCATTCTCTCAAGTAGCTCAAGAGCAGCTATGATCCTCTAAGCCTGTCAAATGTGCCAAGCTCTTCTTGCAACAGGTCGTCCTCACTTGCTATTCCTTCTGCCTGGAACAGCTCTCCCTCAGACCCAGAACTTCCATAGTAAATTCCTGCTCAACCTCCAGGTACCAACCTATATGGCACTTCTTGAAGAGCACCTTCCATCTCCACCCCACATACAATTTAAATTAGGTCCTTGTGTTATCATACTTTCCCATCTGGACCTTTACCACAGTTAGTAATTACATATATTTGTTTAGCATCCAACTTTTCCATTAGCCACGTCCATGATGGGAGGAACCTGTTTATTTGTTCATCAGATCACCTCCAGTGGTTAGCACAACCGCTGGCATAATGGAGGCATTAAGTATTTGCTAAAATGAAGGAAACCTAAATTTGGTGGGAAAGCAAGCTGTCTCTTCTGGGTAAGACTCAATTAGCTCCTCAAAACCTGAATCCAAATGCTACTACCCCCACTATTTGAAATGAGGCACTTCCATCATAGCCAACTCTCTGGAATCTGAATCTCATTTCCACTCACACTAAAACAAACATCACACAGTCTCTGTGTACCTCTGAGGTATAAAATCATTCTTCCAGAACCACTATAAAGATCAACCCTTCTGCTCCCACCTTCTACTTAGCCACAGCAATCTAATCTAATCAAAATCACAGATCAGCCCTGGCTGGTGCTGCTCAGTGGCAGGACGGACATTGACCCAAACACCAAAGGGTCTCTGGTTTGATTACCAGAGGGCACTTACCTGGATTGCAGGTTTGATCCCCAGTGGGGTCAGGTGCGTTCCAGAGGCAGCCAATCGATGTATCTCTCTCACACTGATATGTGTGTGTGTGTGTGATTGTGTGTGTGTGCCTATTTCTCCCACCCTCCCTCCCACTCTCTAAAAAAAAGAATCAATGGAAAAATTTATCCTTGGGTGAGGATTTAAAAAAAAAAAAAATCACAGATCAAAAAAATTACTTGTGCATATTCCTGAGGAATATAAAGGAAAATATTGGGAAAACATACAAGGAAAATTTAAAAGGTATTTTCTTATAACAATTTCAAGGTGTATCTGGTCACCCATCACTTAGTCTTTGAGGCAAATTTAATTGCAATCTGGAAACATTCTTTTTTTCTGCTTCTAATAATGAAATTTATGGTAAAAATCTATAAAAGTTAGAGTTTAAGCCCTGGCTGGTGAGGCTGTTGGTTGGAGCATCCTCCTGTACACCAAAAAGGTTACAGGTTCGATTCTGGTCAGGGCACATACCTAGGTCTCAGGTTCGATCCCCAGTAGGGGTGTGGATGGGTGGTAACCGACCAATGTTTCTCTCACATCCATATTTTTCTCTCTCTCAAAATCAGTAAAAACATATCCTAAGGTGAGGATTTAAAAAAAAAAAAAGCATCACAAAAGTGAGGATGAAAACCACACCTCTGAACAGATGCCCATGACCAGCAACACTGAGAACCTACCAAATAATAGCTTAAAAAATTTTGTCCAAGAAAAAAACAATGGATTGAAAGGTATCTCTATGAACTCAGAGTAGTCTCTTACTCTAACCAAGGAAGGACCTGACTGAGTCACGATTTTTCTAGAACTGTGTCTATACTGGTCCCATAACCTACGATAGGTTCTGGATGCCAAAATAAGCCCGAGGCATTCATGAACAATTGTGGCTAACACCCTGGTTGGAATGTATTACTGTGAAAAGTGGGTATGTACAGAATAGCAGAAAATGACCCAATATGGTTCAATACACTGAAACGATGGGAAAAAACAAAGTGAATGCAGAAGTGTCAAGAAGGCATCGATTTTATTAAATCTTTTCCTGATATCTGTCCGTACCACCCCAAGCTTGAGATCTCTGCTCCATCCCGAGCTTGAGCCTCAGGTTCTCCGGCACCCTCGCTTCCGGGCGCCAACCCGCCCCCGCTCACGTGGGACTCCGGCCGCTCCAACGCCTAGCCGCCGGCAGACGCCAGAACCCGTTCAACTTTTATTAAGTGCCTGCTGTGTGCA
Source organism: Miniopterus natalensis (assembly GCF_054644295.1). Taxonomy (NCBI): domain Eukaryota; kingdom Metazoa; phylum Chordata; class Mammalia; order Chiroptera; family Miniopteridae; genus Miniopterus; species Miniopterus natalensis. The sequence goes on from NC_142084.1 coordinate 22,294,523, forward strand.
AAGCTACGAATTCTGTGTTAGGCTCAGTAAGAGTCAGTACGCCCTGGGCCTGGTCTCTGCCCGCTGAGAGACGATCTCGGTCCGTTCTACATGCCAGGCATGCCTTCCCTCCAGCTCCTACTCGTGCCCTCCGCTGGTGCGAGTACCCGGTTCAAGGCCTTCGCTCAGTCGGCGGGCCACCGGGAAAAGGCCTCGCCCCTGGCGCACACCCACACGGCGGGTCGCGGCCACTAGTGACCTGGCACCCAGTGGGGGGACACTACCCACCAGGCCTTTAGCTGGGAACGGAGATGACTCCCCGTCCCGGGTTCCCCAGCCGCGAGGGTCCTGGAACAGAGCAATTGCTACCTCCCCATCCCCCAGTGCACGCGGCCGGCCTGGCCCACACTTACGGCGTGCAGCGGTCGCTGTACTCATTAGCTATGGTCTCGATGCCACCGGCGCGTGCCACAGCAACGTAGCAGCTTTGGAAGCCCAGGTCTATGCCCACCACCGACATGGCGCCGGCTACAGCTCAGGCTCGAGCCCGGGTCCGGCCGGCGAGACAGGACACGGACCCCGGCGGGACTGGCGCGCGGAGAGCGGACCGCGTAGGCCGGGGGACCGGTGCTAGCGGAGGACGTCGGGTTGTCCACGCGAGCGCCTAGGTCCTCGGAAATGGAGCGGCTGCAGAGCGCGCTGCTCAGCCCGGCTCCGGCTCAGCGGCCGCAGAGAGGGCGCCGGGTAGCGGGGGCGGAGAAGATCTCGAAAGATCTCGTTGCGACGAGAGTGAAGCCGCAGAGCGAGAACTGCGAAGGAAAGAAATGTTCTCGCGAGATCTCGGCTTAGACGCTTTTCCTTTTGAGGTCCCGCCCCAGTCACGTATCAGTAGACGTCAGGTCCAGGCGAGAGAACCTGGGAAGGTGGAAAGTGGTTGGGAGGCGGAGCCAGCCAATGGAACTTGCGCGCAGAATCCGCCGCAGCTCTTTCCACTTAAGCAAAGAACAGCGGAACACCTCCTCCTCCAAAAGAAAGGCGAGCGGGCAGGAGGCAAAGTATTGAGGAAGTGCCTTTGGCCTACTTCCGCCGTTTTCTTTATATCCAAAGCAGCTTCCGGCGGTGGGACTTTCTGCGCCCCACCTTGCGTTGGGCACCTAAAATGGGAGCGCGAACTAATCTTCAAAGTAAGAGGCCTCTCCTACTCCCTTCGGCGTAGGTTGGCCCGTAGAGGAGAAGGCAGCTGTTGGAACACGGCCCCAAATGGGTCCGTAAGTCGAGCTACGTCAGAGTCAAAAACAGCGCCCTCTTTGGCGGAGGGAAGGAATCCGCTCTCAACCCCACCGCCTTGGGTTCGTCTTGTTTTGTTTTCCTTAAGCCTCGCCGCACCGTTTTCTACACCACTCCTGTCCTTAGATCAGACTGAGAGGCCTACAGGACTTAAAACCTTTTAATCCCCAACATATTCCAAGCACCTGTCCTGAGCTGGATGCGAGGGACACAGATGATAAACGACCTAGGTCCATTCAGACCGGCCAGTACAGAGAGGATTCCATGAAGCCAATGAATCTTTCTAATACTGATGCAGACTGTCTTCCAATCACTAGCTGCTGAGCAAGCGGGAAATGGAAAGGGTACCTCTGCCAGGCTTGCTTGCCCTCCCATCTCTGTAGCTGGCAGAATATTAGCCACTCTCAAGACGTGATCCTGGGAGGATGAAACTAATGAATCTTAATTTAAGGGCCTCTCACTTGCAGGAGCATCTGGGAGAGCAGCGATTTGCTGAGAGTTAGGGCGTGTTCCAGGTGCGGAGGGGAAGGCAGCTTGCGATCAGAAAGCAGTTCTGAGTAATAAGCATGTCTGGTAAATTGCTTGATAAGATTCAAAAGAAGGAGAAACTGAATCCCCAAGTCTCCAGTTATTTGTGGTGATTTCTTGTTCTAAATATTTACTTTTGTGATTCTATTTTTTTAACGGCCCCCAACACACAAAGTTTTGGGTGTGTGTTTTTTTTAAGTTAGGTTAACCTTGACCTTCCTTCCTCCGTCTCCTATTTTTCTCCTACCTAGGGGGATATCAATAACACCAACGACAATATTGGCCTTAATTATGGCAGTCTGTCTCCCTTAGTCTGCTCTAGGTTATTAAGCACTGAGCAAACAGAGGCCAGGCCCTAGGCTGAAGAGTCTAATCCACCTAAAAGAACACTGCACCTGGCTTACAGACTCTGCCTGTGCCTTCCCTCTTGTGGGAGTCCTCCCCTGCCTTTAACTAAACTGGCAAAAAGCACACCCATATCTCTTTATGTTCCAATTTCATATCTACTTGCCTTATTTGCCTTGGCACTGCTTTCAGTTTAAAATACCATCAACCCTATCAATCTTTTTAAGGATTTGTTCTTCTCAAAATAAAACATTAACATCAGCCACAGAGAGTACTCATCCTGCTATAAATAGTTTCCTGGATCCCTCAAACTTATAGCTCAAGAGGCTATTCTGGGATATTTAAATAAATGAAGTCAGAAAGAGTTATTTAAGAATTCTGAAGAATCTTATTGCCAAGTTTCCAAGAATCACAATTGTGAAGCAATGAAGTTGCCAAAATAATGTTGGAGGCACTGTGCTTGAAGCACACTTCTTTTCATTCACCAGAGTATCTTGAGTATTTTAGAAGAAGGAAGTTGTTAAATGCGGTTCTTTGGTACAACCATTACATTTAGTTCCAAGCAATCAGGAAGGTGTTTGTTTGTTGTTTTAAAAATATAGTATTCATAGGCTACTCGCCATGAGACAAAAGGTTCTCAGCTGGGAACTCAGTCATCCTGCCAAGTGTCCTGTGAAATACTGTCCTAATACTCTGAAGCAGCTTCTGCAATTCTTCACTTCAGGAGGAAGCTAAAAACTCAGATAATAGTGTTTTCTGGTCTCCCTGATGTCATAATCAGTGGACCAGTGCCCTTAATTAAATCAGCACTCCTATTTTACATTCTAAAACTCTAATCACTCAATGATAATTACTATATCCTACCTCAGCTCTAGCTCCTACAGTAGGTGCCAGACATTGTGTTGAGTGATTTGGATATCATAATTCATTTAATCTTCATAGCAAACTCATGAGGTAGGTATTATTTTCCAATTTTATACATAAGAAAACAGAGACCTGATGAAGTTGAGGAACCTGTTCAAGGTCACACAGCTTTTAAAACTCTGACTTCAACATGGGTTTCCTATGGCTACATCATTGCTTTCTTTAAATTCATGTTACTTATAGAGGCCCATTAAATATAGGGAATAAAAGAGTAATAGAAATAATTCAACTAGAATCATTCACTATTGACATTTTGGAATACTTTCCTTCCTTTCAGTGTTTTTGTTGTATATGGTGGTTGAATTTGGTTGTGCCTTTTTTAACATTAGATTAAATCGGCCTATCCAAAACTCTATTCCTCAGAACAATGTGCCATGAAATATTAATAGGTTAATACTACCATTTTAAAGGCTCTGAGAAGTCTTGTAGAAAACCTGTTTCACTTTGTTTAATCATAAATACAAGTATAAGAAATACTAGTTAATAGAACACAATTTAGACTCCTGCTTTTTCCCCTCAAGCATTTTTCTAATCATATGCTCTTCTGATATAAAAATACCATTACAGTTCACTTCTAACCCCAAATTGGCTGAAATCCTTGGGTTCTTACTCTGTAAAACTGTCTGCTTACATAGTACCACTATGATCTCATTCTGAGGTCCTGCTCCGAAGCCCCATGATTTTTCCTTATTCAGGCTAATTACACTGATACCTATGACCTATAGCATCATATCAGTCCCAGCCCTTTTCCTCTTTATAATCTTAAAATGCTGGGTGAACTTTGCCCAGATTTCTCCAAGCCACACAAGCTGATATGGTCATGAAAATTTAACCCCCTCATCTAGGTCCCTTGATTCAAAAAATGTTCCTGGCCTGACTCACAACCTCCTTATCCATCAACTCCACCCTCTCTTCAGACACAGCCCTCTTCCACCTCCAGTAGCTTAAATGCCAACTCCACCCCAAAGTCCTGCCTGTTGGTCTGGTCTGTTAAGAGCAGAAATATGACTATGACTTGTTCAGCTCAGCTTTGCTCTGGCTTGTCCTGTTCCAAAGTATGGAGGGACTTTCAAAAACCCCCTCAAAGTCACCCCATTGCGACTCTCCTCCCCCCCTCCAGGGAGCTATCCTGCCATAGCAGCAATTGCCATCTTGTTTCTACAGATTACAAAGCTTTCTTTACCATTTTTTGTTTTAACTATCAAATTCATCAGGACTCAGTGTATCCTATGCTGGTTTCTTTTCAGCTGAAAACAACTCATTTGTTTCAGGACAGAATGCTCTTTTCTTCATGCTCTAAGACTCAAAAGACAATTATTTTAAAAGGCCCTGTGGCCTCTGATAATAATTCACTTTTCCTGATTAAAGAGGAGTCTGGAGTGTGAATATTTGTAATTTGATAAAGAAACAGTGTTACTATGAACAGTGTTACTATGAACAAGCTGATGTGGCAGTCTGCCCATACATTGCTTCCCAACCAAAGGAGGAACATTTATTTTCTTGTTGACGTAGTTAATGTTCAAATGTAATGTGAGTTAAAAATCTAAATATATCACAGATGATTACAGTTTGGCACTTGAATGCCAGCAGTATAAGCCCTAACTCAGAAGAGAATGACTAACATGTTTTCCTGGCAATGGCACAGGAATCCATCCCTAATGCAAAAGGCAGCAGCAGCAGGCCGAAACAAGAGAAGAGGTGATCTGAGCTCACTGGAAGCATCAGAGTTTCTTTTACAGACAAGACAAAGACAAGCTTGGAAAAGGTGACCAAAAGAAGTTTCCACTATGAAGATATTCTGATACAGTTATCCCTCGGTATCCAAAGGATTAGTTCCAAGGACCCCACAGATACGTAAATCATGCCATGAATACCTAAATCCCTTATATAAAACGGTGTAGTATTTGCATATAACCCATGCACATCCTCCCATATACTTTAAATCACCTGTAGATCACGTATAACACCTAGTACAATGTAAATGCTGTGTAAATAGTTGTTACACTGTATTATTTAGGGAATAATGACAAGAAACAAAAAGGCTGTACATATTCAGTACAGACTTGACCACAGTAGTCCTAACTACGTAGTACATGGCAACAACAATTTAACTTTTTCAAAAATATGTTTGATCTGGGTTAGTTGAAGCCATGGATGCAGAACCTGCGGATACAGGGGGGCAAATATACTCCACAGAGAGTAGAAATGTAGTTAATAAGTCACTTTTCAGGAGTGGGTTACTGGCCCTTTAAGAATACTATGAATATATTCTGTGCCATTTCCACGAAAGGCAAAAGTTTCATTTTGAAGAGAAAAAAAAGTGAACCTAAAGATTCCAGCTAGATAGCTGTCCTGGGTTCAGCAGCCAGTGCCAGTGAGGATATCTTTTTTTATTCCAATAGTATTAGCAGACGTTGTGAGTAGTCAGGAAGGAGTAGCACATTCATCGTTGGCATGTCTATCTTACCTCTAAGTGAGATGAAATCTAGGGGCCCAAGACGGCCCCACCTAGACTAAGATCTAGAATGTCAAAGGAGTACCAAAAATGCCTGCCTCAGGACTTCTCTCTAATGTTCTTTCTCAGGGCTTCTTCTCTAAAAAGTAAAATCCCCTTCCAAAGTTGGGGGCGCACAGTGACAATCCAGCATCTCCATGTAAATGAACAGAAAAAATAACCACATGATTGAGAGGAAGTTCATGAATGAGCTTCTCCTCCCCCGCTCCCACTCCACATGTACTTTCAGGTTCCTTAGGTGGGTGTCTTCCTCTAAGATTTTCAGTGGGGTTTCCTAAGTGCAACCCAGTTTCACTGCAACATTTGAGAGTTGCTGCTACTTGTGAAGCAAGACTGGTCACCGACCCCTTCTCTGTGAGGAGTAACTTGACCAAAGGTGTGGTTGCCAGCAAAGCCATCCTATCAGAACTGCAAGAAGGAGCACAGTATAATTAAGCAGTAATAATTATAACTGTGATCCTGGTGCTAGAAAGGATGAAGACAAACAGAAATAAAAGTCCCAAAACAAACCCAAGTATGAGAATTTAGTATATGACACACAGCATTTAAAACCAGTGGGGGAAGGGGCGATGTTGGGACATTAGCTAACCATTTTGGAAAAAATAGATCCCTACCTCAAACCATATGCAAGAATATAGTCCTAATAAATCAAATACTTAAAAGCTTACAAATTAAATTTCAAAAATAAAGCCACATAATTACCAGAAAATAAAGGTGAATATATACATATCCATATATATTTATATAAACACACACACATAGTGAACTTTTGTAAGTATAACACCAAAAGACAACAGTCAAAGCAAAGATAGAAAATGAATGCAAAAGGACCCCAAACAAAATGAAAGGCAATAAATACAAAGTTAAGAAAAATTATCCAAAATTGGGAGATAAGGCAAAAATGTTACTGCTTATTCTTTCAATATCATAATAAAACAATAGAAAATGGCCCAGACTCTGTAAAATTAGATGTTAACATATAGAAGACTGATAAATTACAAATGGTTTTTGTACAGGAGTGATGCAAATGATTTCTGTCTGGTAGAAAAGACATTCCCAAAGATTATGCTTTTATTGCACTGTAAAACAATAAAAGTTATGTATTTAACAATCTAATTTCAGCATTCTTTCTTTCACTTCCAGTCTCTTGAACTCTCCACTGAATCAGCTTTACTAACCCGCTGGTCCCCTATAGATCACTGACATGTCCTCATTATACATATTTCTATGTTTTTAACATTTTTTGTGTGTTTTTAACTTTTTATCAAATTTATTGATTTTAGAGAGAGAGGAATGGAGAGGGGGAGAGAGAGAGCAACATCAATCTGTTGTTCCCCTTATTTATACATTTATTGGTTGATTCTTGTACGTGCCCTGACGGGGATCGAACCCACAACCTTGGTGTAGTGGGAAGACGCTTTAACCAACTGAGCTACCTGGCTAGGGCTGTTTTTAACTTTTTAAAAATTAAACTTCGTCCTGAAAAAGGTAAACACAGAATTATCATATGATCCATAAATCCCACTTCTAGACATATACCTAAAGAAAATGAAAGCAAAGACTCAAATAGATGCTTGTACACCAATGCTCATAGCAGCATTATTCCCAATAGCCAAATGGTGGAAACAAGTCAAGTGTCCATCAACAGATGAGTAGATAAGCAAAATGCCGTATATACATACAATGAACTATCCATTAAAAGGATGAAATGTGCCCGGCTGGGTGTGCCTCAGCGGTTGAGCATCAGTCTAGGATCCAGGAGATTGAGGTTCGATTCCCGGTCAGGGCACATGCCCGGGTTGTGGGCTCAATCCCCAGTAGGGGACGAGCAGGAGGCAGCCGATCAATGACTCTCTCATCATTGATATTTCTCTCTCTCTCTCCCTCTCCTTTCCTCTCTCTGAAATCAATAGATGATAGATGATAGATAGATGATAGATAGATAGATAGATAGATGATAGATAGATAGATAGATAGATAGATAGATAGATAGATAGATAGATAGATAGATGATAGATAGATGATTGATAGATAGATAGATAGATAGATGATAGATAGATAGATAGATAGATAGATAGATAGATAGATAGATAGATAGATAGATAGATAGATAGAGATAGATAGATGACAGATGATAGATAGATAGATAGATAGATAGATAGATAGATAGATAGATAGATAGATAGATAGATGATAGATGATAGATAGATGATAGATAGATAGATAGATAGATAGATAGATAGATAGATAGATAGATAGATAGATAGATAGAGATAGATAGAGATAGATAGAGATAGATAGATATAGATAGATAGATAGATAGATAGATAGATAGATAGATAGATAGATAGATGATAGATAGATAGATAGATAGATAGATAGATAGATAGATAGATAGATAGATAGATAGATAGGTGATATATAGACAGATAAAGGATGAAATGTGATACCTGCTACAATACGAATAACCCTTGAAAACATTATGCTAAGTGCAACAAGTCAGACACAAAAGACAACTATTGTACGATCCATATATATGATGTACCTAGAATAAGCAAATTCAGAGAACATAGAACAGAGGTTACCCTGGGCTTGGGTAATCTAGGGGTGAATCTAGAGTCATTTTTTAATGGGTCCTAAATTTCTATTTGGGATAATGAAAAAGTTCTGGAAATGGACAATGGTGATGGCTGCACAACACTGAGAATATACTGAATGCCACTCAAATGTACCCGTAAGCCCTGGCCACTGCGGCTCGGTGGTTAGAGCATCACCCCACACACCAAGGGGTCAGGGGTTCAATTCCTGGTCAAGGGCACGTACCTACCGGCTGCAGGTTTGATCCCAGCCCCAAGGGCCACATGCAGGAGGCAACCAATCGATGTGCCTCTGTCACATCAATGTTTCTCTCTCTCTTCCCCTTCCACTCTCTCTGAAAAAGCAATGGAGAAAATATACTCAGGTGAAGATTGACACATAAAAATTTTTTTAATGTACATTTAAAATGGTTAATGTGATAAATTTGTTATGTATATTTTATACCATAATAAAAATTTATTCTTTGACAACTTGGGAAGAAATATTCTTAATATATATGGCATCAAAGAAGTAATATTATTGATATATACATACTTAGCAAAGTCAATCAGAAAAAAATACCAAAAAAGACAAAGTTCACTAAAGAATAAATACAGCATGGCCAGCATGGCTCAGTGGTTGAGCGTGTGCCTGTGAACCAGCACATCATGGTTCAAATCCCGGTCAGGGCACATGCCCAGGCTGCAGGCTCAGTCCCCAGTAGGAGTGCGCAGGAGGCAGCCGATCAATGACCTTCTCATCATTGATGTTTCTCTCTCTTTCTCTCTCCTCCCTCTCTCTGAAATCAATAAAAACATATTTTTAAAGAAAGAATAAATAAAACAAATAAACATATAATGTTCAACCTCAGTTGGAATTTTTAAAATGTTAATTAAAACAATAACAAAATTCCCTTTGTCCATACCAAAGTGGAAAAAAATAAAACAAACCGCAATACCTAGTACTAGCTAAGGTGTGAGGGACATTATGATCTGGTTCAGCCTTTCTAGAAAGCATTTTGGGGGAAAGTGTGCATACATACCCTGTGACAGTAATTCTACATCAAGAAATATATCCTTGAGCCCGGCCGGGCGTGGCTCAGAGGTTAACTGTCGACCTAGGATCCAGGCGATCAGGGTTCGATTCCCGGTCAGGGCACATGCCCGGGGTGCGGGCTGCAGCCGATCAATGATTCTCTCATCACTGATGTTTCTAGCTCACTCTCTCCCTCTCCTTTCATCTCCCTGAGATCAATAAAGATATATTAAAATATATATATATATATCTTAATATATCTTATATCTCCTTGAAAAAACAATGGGCAATAAAACAAACCGCAATACCTAGTACTAGCTAAGGTGTGAGGGACACCTTATATATAATATATAATATATATATATCTCCTTGAAAAAACAATGGGCAAGCATGCTTCCCTTGTTTATACAGGAGAGGGAGTAGAGTAGACAGCTTATGGCTCTGCAGCATTAGAACCTGGCTGGGCTTGAATACCAGTTCCACATGCATTGCCTGAGTGACTAGTTAAGTGGCTTAATAGTCTGTAAGCCTGTCTCCTCGCCTGAAAATGCAGGATGTATAGGACCTACCTCATAGGATCAATGTAAGGATTAAGTAAGACAGTTAATATAAAATGTACATTGCCTGATACACAGCAATTGCTCAAGAAATATTAGAGATGGTTGTTATTGTTGTTGCTCTAACAGGATAGTGCATGAGATTTTTCCCAGGTGTCCCAGAATTAGTGATCAGAACCCACAGGTGAAAACAAAAAAGTGCTAACTAATACACAGCCTTAAGAAAAATGCCAGTAATTGGAGCCAGCCAATTCTCCCAAGAGGGTGGACAGAAATAGCCTAGGGTTTCCAGCCTCCTTCCCACTTCAGCCACCCTCTAGGGTCTGTAAAAATGGGGAGGAGTGAAAGGGAGATGGTGGTTTGCTTTGTGGGGAGTGCAGAAAGACTTTATGATGAGAAGAGATTTCCTCCTCCCAGTAAGAGAGGGGTGGAAGCTGCAGTCCCTCCAGAGAAGACACAAGAGAAGGGAGGCGCTTGTAAAAACTAGAGAGAGATGCATGCAGGAAGGGGAAACCCGCATTCTGCATTTTAGTTGGCCATCTGCTGAGGCAGTGTGCTTGCCAATTTCCCCCTTTGACAAAGGAGGGACAAATATGAACAAAGGAGAAGGGACCTGGAGTGAGCCGGCTCTAAGAAAAACGCAAGAGAGGAAAGTAATCTCGTGTGACAGGGATTGTTTCCCTGGGATCCACTGCACAGTGGAATAGGTGGCTGGCCTTGGACTGTCTCACCAGTCCCTACCCAAGAAGGCTGCTGGCTAGGACAGGGCACCCCTGCAACAAGAGGCAGCAGTTGAGAAAGAAATGGTCAAGCTAGAGCTGGGGTCTTCCTTATCAGGGAACTGTGGAATGGGAGGCCGGGGTGGGCCCTCTAAGGACACCTTACTGGACACCTGTCACATGATGGGCATTAACACAGAAGCCCACAAGCACAGACTAGAGAAGCAGGGACAACCAACAAAGAGAGCATTACAGACACACTCAGGCAAGCATGAAACCTCTTGAGTCAAGGGCTCTATTACCTCTAGCTAAAAGTTTCTTAATATACTTCTTTCTCTGTAGACTGGATGCCTCTCAGCTCAGAGTGAACTTGCTTCAAGCCCAACCCTATGCAGGGATAAAAACTGAACACCTTTCATTCAAATCTAAAATTCCCAGGGGGTGGAGGAGGAAGAGGGCATAGGGGAGATAAATGGTGATGAAAAAAACAAAATAAAATAACAAATACAAAATTCTCAGGTAAGAGACCCTGATGGGTCCAGCATAGCTGGGAACAACAGGGTCACTAATGCCCTGTCTCAGAGGACTGTCATCATGAGCTGGAACAACAAACCAACAAATTGATGTCTCTCTCTCTAAAATCAATAAATTTAAAAAAAAAATTAAGAAAAAAAAGCCAAGTAAACTCCCACCAGGGAACTTCACTGTTGAGATGAGGCACAGGGGCACAGCATGGGCTTGGGCCTGCTGGCAGAAGCCTAAAGAGATAGCACACCAAGTTCTCAAGTGCTAAGATCTGGACTTTTCTGGTTCAAGACCTTCTCGAGGCTGGATGTACAATTCCTCCTTCTAGACCATGAGCTAACCAATAAGCTGCCAATCAATTCTTTCTTTATTTAGCCAAAGTTTTGTTTTGTGTTTCTTGCAATTGAATCCTGAATGAAAAAAGAAAACTGGTTCTATATTATTTCAAAATAAACAATATTGGCTGGGAGAAAGGGGAGATATGTAATGGAAAAAGCTCAGGGATGTGGTCCTTGAATAAATTATTTAACAAAGACATCTGAGTCTCAGTAGAGACTTCTAGTAGGGGCTTCAGTGCACTCAGACGACTGGGTAAACTTGGTTCCAAAATTCAGGGCCTGAATCTCAGTCTCTTCATTTGTAAAATGGAAATAAAGCCTACCTCCAAGGATTCTTTGGACCAAACAGAACCATCTTTTTTGTTGTTGTTGTTAATCCTCACCTGAGGATATTTTTTCCATTGATTTTTAGACAGAGTAGAAGGGAGGGGAGAGGGAAGGGAGGGAGTAAGAGAGAGAAACATTGATGTGAAAGAGACACACTGATTGGTTGCCTCCTGCACACACCCTGAGCGGGGATCAAAGCTGCAATCCAGGAGCATGCCCTTGACCTTAACCGAGAATTGAACCCTTGACCACCCAGGCTCTAACCACTGAGCCAAACCAGCCAGGCCCAAATTGAACCATCTTAATCACAAAAGGGATTTAATGAATGGAAGTTATAACCCAAAGAATGATGAAAGGAGACGATCAGGTCTAGGTAGGGTTTTCTGCTTCTCTCAGCAGATCAACTTCCTTCTCTCCTACTGCATTTAAGTTTAAATTACCAGTAAGGGAACCAGCAAACCCTGGACTCACAACCACAGAGCTTTACAATCATTTCATGAAGTTACGTCATAGCAATGTATTGCATCGAGGCACAAGGACTCTGCGAGGCCCAAGCAGCTGTATCTGAAGATAAGAGAATGTGTCACAACTTTTGAGTATTTAGTTTTCAAGCCCACTTGGAAAGTGCCAATAATTGAGGAAGTTCCCAATCCCAGGGGACTTCAGGTACCACTCTCACCCCAGAGCCCAGAGGTTGGTAGAAGAGCCATCCTTTTTTCATTCAGAGAACCAGAGACTTATTCCCACAGAGGCCCAAATGCCCTTCTGCCAGTCCTCCTGCATGGCCACCACTCTTTACAAAACAGTGGTCTTGCCTGGCTGGGCGTGGCTCAGCGGTTGAGAATTGATGTAGGATCCAGGAGACTGAGGTTCGATTCCCAGTCAGGGCACATGCCCAGGTTGTGGGCTCGATCCCCCGCAGGAGTGTGCAGGAGGCAGCCGATCAATGACAACTCTCTCATCATTGATGTTTCTCTCTCCCTCTCTCTCCCTCTCCCTTCTTCTCTCTGAAATCAATAATGATATATTTAAAACACACACACAAACACAGTGGTCTCTATTCTGAACCACTCCCTTATTTAGCAAAGTTAGTCACATTTTCTTACCCTACTGGAAGGAGAACTCTTCTTTGTTGTTGTATGCAAACGCATGTGAAGGGAGAACCCACCTTTGATTTTGCACCAGGATAAAAAAATAAATTAAATTAAATTTATGGTAGCTACCAATATTCAGAGAAAAAACTGATTCCGAATTCCAGGAAAAATGTGAGAATCATTTCTCTCTCCTCTTTTGACCCTGGTGGAGCTAGTTTTCATTAAGCTCAGTCCCAGTGTCTTGTAAAAACACCTTTACCTCTGGTGCTACAGAACATATAGGGCCCATTGCAAAGTTAAAATTCGGCACTTCCTGTTCAAGAGATATTAAGAATTTCAACATGGCAATAGCAGAGCATTAAACCAAGTGTGGGAGTTGACTAAGCACAGGGCTCTGTGTACTGCAGTTTGCCAGCCCAGAAAGTAGGCCCTGATCTGTGCTCAGGTCTCTAAACACAGGTGCTCATAAACAGGTCAGGGTCAGGGCAGGAAACAACCATCCTGACCAAACGCAATCCAGCCCAGAGAGATGCAACTCTCCCTCCTACACATGCCTTTTCCATTCATTCCTCCAAGTTCTTTGAGACATCTTACTTAACTGGAAGACACTTGGGGGAGGTTTTCCTAGAATAAAGGAATGGTCTGCTTAAAGACTAGTAGAGTGTTAATTATTGCCAGAGAGAAATTACTTGCAGTTTTCACAAGAGTTTTTAATTTTTTTCAGCTTCTACCCATTAAGGTTTACAAAACTTAGCATCTGAATTTTAGCCAGGAGCCTCTGGACAAAGTTGAGAGTGCCTCAAGCCTACAGGTTTTAGTGGGAAAGAGCTACATTGGCTTGGTCTTGCCACTGAAAAAGCAAGTTAATACTGTATTGTGTGTGTCCCCTATGTTGAACTCTCTAGAAGCTTTTAATTAATTCTGGTAGGCTTTCCAGGTGTGCAACCAAATCATCACTAGAAAATCATCATTTGCTTCCTCCTTTTGATTTGTTATGTCTCATTCTGTGTCCTGCCTTTTCACATTTGCTATAATGCAGTTTCTTTTAAAATTAGCTAACAAATAAATCATAATATTGTTTTGTGAGAAACTTGAAAACCTGAGAATAAAGCTCATTTAGGAAAGTAAATGCCTAGGAGCAATTTAAAAATTGAGGGGGAAAAAGAACTGATTAGAAGGTACTTGCTTTACCAGGTATTAAATATCCTATAATTATCCCATGGAAATTAAAACAATGACAGAAATACTAGCACAAATAGATCTTTGGAAGAAAACAGAATGTCTAAACAAACTAAATTTGTATTATGTAGTATATGAGAAAGTGGCATTTCAAATCAATAAAGAAGTGATAATTTAGTAAATGGTGTTTCAAAAACTAAAAATTAGGATTAAGAATATAATCATAATTGTAATTAAAGAATTATGATAAAATAAAATATTGTAATAATCTTTTAGAATGGTCTTCTTGGTACATAGAAGACCATTCTAAGCATGAGCCAAATCTAGGAACTCATAAAGAAAAAGACTACTAAAAATGCCTATATAACAATTTAATGTCTCTGTACAGGGTAAATGATCACAAAGTTAAAAGACAACAGACAAGATAGGAAAATATTTGTAAAATATAAAGCAAAGGTCTATATGTAAAATATTAAATGTTTCTACAAGTCAATATTAAAAAGATAATCCAGTAGAAAAATAGGAAAAGAATTTGAACAATTCATGAAAGACAGTCTTCAATGATCATATGAAAGGTACTCAACTTTGTCAATAATATGTCATATTGGCTTATTAGATAGGCAAAAGTTAAAGTTTGACCATTCTTAGGTCTGGTGAGGAAGCAGGTACAGGTACAACCTACTTAAAGGGTAATAGTTGATATCTACAAAATCAAAAGCTCACATCATTTCATCCAGCAATTCCACTTCTAGGAAGTCATCTTAGAGGCACAGTGAATGCTTGAAAATCTGTTTGTTCCATTTTTGTGGTAAATGATCTAATGGTTCAACAACAGGGTACTGGTTGGGTAAATTGTGGAATAACCATGTAATCCATATAACATAATATATAGAAAGAATGAATTAGCTCTGTACGTGCTGATATGGAAAAAGATGTCCCTGAGTACGCTGAGGAATACACAAAGCAAGCTGAAGAACAGAACAGGTAGTAAGATCCTGTTGTTTTGAGTACAAGATGTGCTCAGAGGTCCCATGACATTACCTTCTGGATCTCACTCAGTGCTAAAACACTTTTACCCTCTTACTCTCAATTTTTTTTAAGTTCCTATTCTTTTATTGTTTAAAATTTTTAATTTACTGATTTGAGAGAAGAAGGGGGAGAGGGAGAAGGAGAAGAGCGATTTGTTCCAGTTTATGTGTGCATACATTGGCTGATTCTTGCATGTGCCCTGACCCAGCGGACAAACCGCAACCTTGGCAACGACGCTCTAACCACTGCGCTATCTGGCCAGGGCCACTACAGTATTGATGCTTGTTGGCCATTGCCTCCGTTTATTGTCTGAAGAAAGTCCCATGCGTGCAAGAGCTTAAGTTCAGCGCTTTATCCCCAGTTCCTAAACCATTTGAGGTGTTGGATAATTATTAATTTAAAAAATGAATGGGGGCCCAGAAATACACACATATATTTCAAAGTTACATATGTTTCAAAGAATGTGTATTTAAGGTAACAAAGTCTCCATCATCTGACACTAAATGCTAAAATATTCTAAAATAATTATTTGTAGTATCTTCCGCCCATTGACCAAGAAGCTTTACTTACATAGTATAGGGTCCTTATAATGTGCCTACGAAATACATAAAAATAGAAATAATTAACATACATTTTCACTTCAAGGCTTGCTAAAGTTAGCCTTTCAATTGCTGGTCTGGATTCTAGGTTGGTTGAATTCGCGGATGCGAAGCCTGTGGATAAGAAGACAACTGTATTTATTGGGAGAGAAAAAAAACCGTGTATAAGTGGACCCGCACAGATCGAACCCGTGTTGTTCCAGGGTCAGCTGTCCAGTCCACAGCCTTAAAAACCCCATTCCGGCCACAGCACTCGCCTCACGCCTCCTCCGCAGACCCGAGACGCACCCCTGAGGCACGACGCCCACGCCCGCCCCGCACGCCGGGAGGCGGGGCTCGCTCCGCCCACGCCGGCGTCCTCCGGGGCCCGAAGTCCCCGCCCCTTCCGAGGCGTTTCCCAAAACCCTGCGCGGCTGCCCTCAGCCGCGCTAAGATGGCGACTCCCATGCATCGGCTCATAGCCCGGAGACAAGCGTGAGTGAGGGCCCGCACTGGGCTGCCGGGCGGGCTGGGGGCGGGGAGAAGCGCGTCAGCCGGCGGGTGAGCAGGCGCCCGGATGCGGGGCGGGTGTCGGATCCTCAGTGGAGCCCCGCAGAGGATGGCTGTTTCTTTCGCAGGTTGGCTGCTAGCTGCTCGGGCCGGGCAATTAGTTTAGTGTCGGTGGGCTAGCGGTTTCGTAGTAGACGGCTGCGTAAGGTCCGCGGGGCGGGACCTGAGGGTGGGGTTGGGGGGTTCTGAAGAGATCTTACAGTTAGGTTTCCCGGGAGGGGACGCGCAGGAGTCGGTCGCGAAGTGGCTGGTGCCCCTTTGCCCACCTAGCCGCCCACCCACGCGCGGCCAGGGAAGCCTGAAGGCCCGATCCTGGCTCTGCATTCTCACCGACGTGAACCTTCAGCTGCCTACCTGCAGCCTCTAGCCCGCTGGCTTTTCCTGCCCCCTTCCTGCCGCCTTCCTTAGGAACGGCCTGACTACAGCGCCGACTTTTCCCCGGAGCTGTCGTCTCATTTCCTGTCATTCATTCTCTTCGCTAAACGATGTATTCATTAACTGCCGCTCTGTGCCAGAATTTGAGTATAAAGCAAAAGAGGGGTTCAGGACAAACCCCGCCTTCAGGGAGCTTACGTTCTAGGGGTGGGGAGAGCCAATAATAAGCGGAACATTTTAAGTAAGTGCAGTTTGGTGATAAGAACTTTGAAGGAAGTAACAGGTGGTGGGAAGAGAGAAAGGCCTCTGTTAGGTTGGTTGGGCAGGGCAGGTATTTCTGAGGAGGTGGCGTTTGAACAGAGATTAAAAGTGCGAGCCCTGGCCTGTGTGGCTCAGTGGTTAGAGGGTCCGACCACGCACCGGGGTGCATGTGGAGGCACCCAGGGATGTGTCTCTCACGCATCGGTGTTTCTCTCTTTCCCCCTCCCTTCCATTGTCTCTAAGAATCCTTGGAAAAAACACCCTCAGGTGAGGATTAAAAAAAAAAAGAAAAGTGTGAGAAAAGACCCAGTCATGAGAGGATTTGGGGAAAGAGCATCCAAACAGTGTCATAATTGCTTTGAGATAGGAAAGAAGGTAGTTTTTAAGAACTGAAAGATGGCCTTTGTGACAAATGAGAGAGTGAGTGGCACAGGTTTGCTATAGACAGATAATGCAGGAATCATCCCACGTGCCCCTTTCTTGTAAAGCCTTTTTTTCTTCTACCAACCTACCTGCCCAAATGTCTGCCTCTTTCATTCTCTCAGCGTTTCATGCCATCACCATATGCACATCAATAATACATTCTGCTAGCATATATGTATATTTATATTTTTTCTTCTTGATTTTAGAGAGGGAGGAAGGGAGAGAGAGAAAGAAACATCGATGTGAGAGACATACATCTATTGGTTGCCTCCTGTATGTACCCCTTCCTGGATCAAACCCACAAACTAGGTATATGCTCTGACGTGAATCCATCCAGAGACCTTCCGGTGCACGGGATGAATCTCCAACCAACTGAGCCACACCAGCCAGGGTTATATTTCTTTTCTTTAAAAAAAAAAAAAAAAAAGATTTAATCATTATTGTTGAAAGTATTACAGATGCCCCCCTACCCCCAGGGTTGCCCCCTTCATCCTGCGTCTGCCCCCAACCCAGGCCTTGACCACATTATCATTTGTCCATGGACTATGCATATATGCATATAAGTTCTTTGATTACAGGGCTATAGTTCATTTATTTATTTATAATCCTCACCTGAGGATATTTTTTCCATTGCTTTTTCAGAGACAGTGGGGAGGGGGAGAGAAATAGAGAAACATCAAAGTGAGAGAGACACATCAATTGGTTGCCTCCCGCATGTGCACTAACCGGGGGATCGAGCCTACAACTGAGGTATGTTTCCTTGGCCGGAATCAAACTCAGGACCCTTCAGTCTGTAGGTCAATGCTCTAACCACTGAGCCAAAACAGCCAGGGCTATATTTTTTTTTAATATTTATACTTTTTATTCTAAGGGCCCTGTCCATTTTCTTCTCCCCTCCATCAGACTCTGTCTCTCATGCCAGTTGAGAAGAGTCCCTTGAGCATAAGGGTAAAGATTTAGAGAGTCAGAGTACGTAGTATGCTTGATGGAGGAAGGCTTTGCAGTCAGTTCTGAGATCGAGACTGGAGTGCTAGTAATACTTAATAAGCATACTAAATGATGTCACCAGGCTCCACTCTCTAATCCTCAGGCTGGTTCTTTTGGGTGTTGGTTCCATACTTGTGTAAGTTCAGTCCTTTGGGATCAAGATGGCTGCAGTATCTTGGGTCTTTTATATCCTCTTAGCTTCAAGTTGATGGCATCTCATTGGTCTAGACTGGGTTACATGCCCAAACCAGAACCAAGTCCATGGGATTGTAAAGCTATGATTGACTTAGATGTCATTCTCTTCCCAGAACAATTGAATGGATCTCTACAAATCAGTGATGAGCTGGATGGGTAGGTCAGAGGAAGTAGTGAATGCTAGATTGGCAAAACCAACCAATATCCACTCTAAATATGAAGTGAAAGTGAGACTTTTAGCACCTACAGACTATTGTTATTTCTTGTTTTAGAAGTATCAGAAAGTCATACAAATGTTCTGTTTCTATAGTATGCCTGTAGTTGGTACATGAATAAAAGACAAATCTTACCTTTGGGAGCTCCTGGTCTTGGGAAGAAAACATAGTGTGTAATAAAAGCTGTTATGGTATACTAACTGTAAGTCTGCAGACAGAGAAAGAGGGCCTTTAGAAGCCGGGGGTCCAGGAGAGTTTGGGGAATATTTTTGGGAGGAGGGGATCAGAAAAGAGACCTTTGCTTTTAATTTTATATTAATCAAAAAAGGTTTTATTTATTTATAAAGAGCATATATTATTTCCATAACAACAAGTTTTAAACTGCTTTTAAGTCAGTCAAGAGAAGTGAGAAAGTACTGTTATCTTTTAAAAAGTCCTTGGACTAATAGGGAAAAATAACAGGAAAGCAAAAGAGCCTAAATTTTAACTCCCCAAGTATCAGATCTTTCAGCGGCTTAGCTTTAAATCAATTGAAATGAGATTATTTTCACTTTTTAAATTGTAATTACATGTACTCATATTCATGTAAGTAGATTATAGAATCTTGGCACTATTGAAGTCATTTCTTCTACTGAAACCACTGAATTCCACTACTGTCTCTTCAGCATTTTATGGCAGTCATCTAACTTTGGCTGGAAGACCTGCAATAAGGACATATTCACCTCCTGAAGTAGCCTGTTACAGTTTTCAAATCTATTAAAAACTTTATGCTGAGCTGAAAGGAAAATAATATTTATGAAACTAAACCCTGCTTCCTTCTAATTTCCCAACTTATAACCTAAACTGATTTCAGTCAGTTAAAAACCCTAAGTGTTTTCCATTTGAATTTCCATCAAGTCAAGTTTTCCCTGTCTTGTACTCGTATTGATTTTCTGGGCTTAAGTATCAGATTTACTTTTACCCTTGTTAAATTTCATCTTGTTAGATTCGACAAAAAGTTCCAGCCTGCCGGGCCGGTGTGGCTTAATGGCTGAGCATCGACCCATGAACCAAGAGCTCACCAATTGGATTCCCCATCAGGGCACATGCCCAGGTTGTGTGCTCACGCAGGAGGCAGCTGATTGATGATGTTTCTCTCTCATTGATGTTTCTTTCTCTCTATCCCTCTTCCTTCCTCTCTCTAAAAATTAATAAAAGCATATATTTTTTAAAAAGAGTTCCAGCCTGTTGATACCTTTTTGGATCCTTATCTGGTCATTCGTCATATTAGCTGTCCCTCCCAGCTTTGTGTTAATTGCAGGTGTGATAATTTCACATGTCTGTGTCCTTTGTAAAAATGTTCAACAAGACCAAACTGAGGACCAAACCCTGCAGGCCATCACTGGATACCTCTCTCTATATAATTTACTTCAACTTGTTAAACAGCACTCTTTGTCCATGATGTCCATGATGTTCAACTGATCTGCCTAATTGTTCTGTTTTGTTCACACCGATATTCTTAAGAGACTTTCCAGAATGCCTTATTGAAATACAAATATCCAAAAGGCAATACAGTATTAGTCTGTAATGATTTGATACCTAGTGTTCATGGCTCTTCTTTATGAATTGATTTAATCCAGCCAGCATTTTCGCTGCAATGGATGTCAAGTTCACTGGTCTAGTTTGAGGAATCTACCCTTCTCTCCACTTCTAAAATCAAAACAGCATTTGCCTACTTCCAGTCTTTCAGCACCACTCCTGTGTGCCAGAGTTCCTCACATTACCAGCAGCAGTCCAACAGTCTCACCTGGAAAATCTCTGGTATGCCAGGGAGCAATAACGGGGTCATGTGATTTAAACACATTTGCAATGGATAAGGGCTGTTATATACTCCTCAAATATCTTAGACTTCAGTTTTACTCTTTTTATTCTATGTATAATTGAATCTGAGTTCAAACTGAAGCAAAATAAAATAGTCCTGCTTGTTCTCTTAGCCCATCATGCAATATTGGTGGCCTTTTTGCCTAGCATGCCAAATAGTGAACCTATCCCTTTTTTGGTTGTCTGTGCTTTAAATATAACTAAGACACAAAATGAGATAATTTTTTATGTTCTTGATATTTTTTACTAGTCTCAGCTCATTTTGGCAGACTTTCAGATATTTCTCTTATAGGCCCTTACCAACCAACAAACAAAAACTTATTGAGATTTTTATTGGCATTACTTTGAATCTATAGATCAGTTTGGAGAGAAGGGACATTTTTACAATCTTGAGTCTTCCAATCTGTGAACATGGTATGTATATCCCTCTATTAGCCACTTATCTAAATGTCTAGCTCCTCTCAGTAATGTTTGTTTTCTGCATAAAAGTGTTACACATACTTTCTTCTATTTATTTCTAGGTA
Source organism: Miniopterus natalensis (assembly GCF_054644295.1). NCBI lineage: Eukaryota > Metazoa > Chordata > Mammalia > Chiroptera > Miniopteridae > Miniopterus > Miniopterus natalensis. The sequence goes on from NC_142084.1 coordinate 22,315,469, forward strand.
TTTGGTATTTTTCAGGATATTGTAAATATTACCTTGACCTGGCCAGTGATTAGAGCATTGATTAGAGCATTGGCCCTTGAACTGAAGTCTCAGGTTTGATTCTGGTCAAGGGCATGTACTCAGTTGCAGACTCCATCTCTGGCCCCGGTCGGGGCATGTGCAGGAGGCAACCAATCAATGTGTCTCACATCAATGTTTCTCTCTCTCTCTCTCCCCACTTCTCCCCCGCCAACTTTCTCTGAAAATCAATGGAAAAAATATCCTTTAGTGAGGATAACAAAAATAAATACCACCTTTTAAATTTTCATTTTTAACTGTTTTCATTACATAGAAACAATTCATTTTTACATGTGGATTTTATATCTAACACAGTTTGGCAAACTGAATCCCACTTGCTGCTTATTCTTGTAGTCTTGCAAGCTAAGAATGATTTTTTGTTTTTTTTAATTATTTATTTATTTGAGAGAGAGAAACATTGATTTGTTGTTCCACCCATTCATGCATTCATTGGTTGATCATTGTATGTGCCCTGATGAGGGACTGAACCTGCAACCTTGGTGTATCAGCACACTGCTTCAACTAAATGAGCTACCCAGCCAGGGCCAGAAGAATGTTGTTTACATAGGTATATATGTGATCAATTTGATGATAAAGAACACTAACTTTGAATCTCAATGGAGTAAAACGTTATGCTCCAGAAAAGGATTCCATTCTTATTAGTGAACCTCTTTTATTTGAAATATTTTTATTAGCAAAATATATCTGGAAAATTGTTTTTTTATTATATAAGTATCTACATGATACCCTCACTTTTGCCTCTTGGTCTGCAAAGCCTAAAATATTTACCATCTGACCATTTACAGACAGTTTGCTGACTCCAGTCCAAAGCCTTGCTAAACTCACTTATGAGTTCAAACTATTCAAAAAATTTTATCTGTAGATTCTTTTGGATGTGCCATGTACATAATACATCATCAGTGAGGAATCACATTTATTTATGTTTTATTTTTTTAAGTATATCTTTATTGATTTCAGAGAGAGGAAGGGAGAGAGAGAGAGAGAGAGAAAGAAACATCAATGATGAGAGAGTCACTGATCAGCTGCCTCCTGCACGTCCCCCACTGGGGATGGTGCCCGCAACCCGGGCATGTGCCCTGACCGGGAATTGAACCTTGATCTCCTGGATCCTAGGTCCATGCTCAACAACTGAGCCATGCTGGCCACGCCAAATTTATTTCTTCCTTTCCAATCCTTTCATCTGTTTTTCTTTGCTTGCTTTATCTTAATCCAATTTCAGGAACTGAGATTTTCCTGAGTCTTCCAGAGGTCTAGAAACCAGGCTGCACTCCATATATGGCTGGTTTATTCTTAAGGGATAGACCCTCAGAGTCCTAAGTGTGGATACAAATGACAGGGCCGACCACTCTGGATTTCCATCTTCTCCCATATCTTGGCTTGATTTTTTTTTTTAATATGTTTTTATTGATTTCAGAGAGGAAGGGAGAGAGAGAGATAGAAACATCAATGATGAGAGAGAATCGCTGATTGGCTGCCTCCTGCACACCCCCCACCAGGATAGAGCCCGCAACCCGGGCATGTGCCCTGACCAGGACTTGAACTGTGACTGCCTTGTCCATAGGTCGACACTCAACCACTGAGCCAACACGGCCTGGCAGGCTTGGTGATTCTTTACTGTCTTGTTAGTTCTCTGATGCCTCAAGCAGATTGTTTTAAATGTTTTGACTGTCTTCCAGTTCTGAGCCTAAGCGTTGTCCTAGTCTCCCGTTACTGGAGTGAAGATTTGAGCTCATTTCTTTCTTAACTTCAAGGTCCATGCCCCTAACCACTTACTATGCTGTGCTGTGATTAAACCTAACATAAACAATTTAAACTGTAAAATGATGTTTGTTTCTATTTAAAAATAAACATCATTTTACACGTTACATTGTTTATGCTTTTCAGGGCAGAATTTAAGGCCTGTATTCTGATTTTTGCTTTGTAGCGAAGCAAATAAGCAACATGTAAGATGTCAAAAATGCTTGGAATTTGGACATTGGACTTATGAATGCACAGGGAAAAGAAAATACCTACATAGGCCTTCAAGAACAGCAGAACTGAAGAAAGCTTTAAAGGAAAAAGAAAACAGATTATTGCAACAACAAAGGTAAGTTTACATGTGATATCCAAAGGAATATTTTAATTTATATTTATAGACTTTATTTAGGGCTATCTCATGGTGGTTATCTAGATTTAGTCTATAACATTAGCTAATGTTTAATGAGTGCTCACTAAGTGCCAGGCACTGTACTAAGCTCTTTACAAGTGTTAGCATATCTAAGCGTCATATCTATAAAATAAGGGTAAGTACTATTATTAATCCCCATTTTACATATGAAGAAACTGAGGCATGGAGAGGTTCAGTAGCTTGCTCAGTGTTGTCACACAGCTAGTAAGTTGAAAAGTTAAGTGTTCAACCAACCAGTCTCTTTCGAATCAATGCTCTTAACCATTTTGCTTTATTGCCTCAACTACCAATGGCATGACAACAGGATACTATGTGATAGATTATATAAGCTGATATGAAAAGATATCTAAGTATGCCAAGTAGAGAACAGCATATATAATATGCTATCATTTATGTTACAAAGAAAAAGGAATAATGGGATTTAAAATATATATATAAATGATTGATAATAGTAGTTCCTTTCTAAAAGGAGAACTGGGTAGGAAGGAAACTGGAACATTGTTATTTACCCTTTTATGTTCTTTGAATAAAGCTTTTTAAATTCTAATGAAATAAGTGTACATGTTTTAGAAAAACTGATATAGGAAGGGGGCTGGTCAACTTAGTGCTATACATAAGAAGCAGCGTCTTCAGGACTGTTAGCTTCATAATAGTGTTATAAACATCTGGACTTTCAAGGCAGCTGCCTTCCAATTTGTGGACATGAGGATCTTCAAGGGTTATGCAGGAATAGATAAGTAATTAGTTTCTAGATTATCAACATTCATATATACTTTTTCCAAAAATAAATCTGTATGAGAACTAGTCTCCTGGTTCTTGAAGTTTTCCACTCCCCTTTCCCAAAAACCCTTCTTTAATTTCACAAAAAAAGGCATACCTCTCACTTCTCTCTTCTTACCTTGGTATATTGTCCTCATATATAAAAACCTAGAGATCCTTCAAAATACTGGTATTTGTACTGAGAAAGTGAATGGCCCTAATTATTGGGAGTAAATTATTCTATAAATTTTTTCCCCTAGCAAAATTGAAGTAGGACCTAATTGAGTTTTCAACTTATAAGTATATTTTAATGACATATTATTATGTTACTTATAGAATATAACATGGGAGGAGTTAAAAGCATTCACTGACATTGCTAAAACAAAACTCTTTCTATTCTCATCTACCTATTTAGGTTAACAAGGTTTATCAGGGTCAGATCTATAAAAATTAAATATAGGAATTGAATTGATGTTGAACCTTGTCATAGTCTAGCAATAATATTCATGGATACATAAACTAGAAAAATAATCCTTTTCATTAAGAGATGCATTTCCAATAAAATTATTTTATATATAATAATTATTTATAATATATTTTTACATTGTTTTAATCAATTTGTAGTTGTAATGGTAACTCAGTTCAGAATTTTTAAACACTTTTTTCTTATGATCATAGGTAATTAAAAGATACAATTTCAAGTTATGTCTCTTTTTACTACAGAGAAGTATCATAAGCGATCAGTAAAATTTTCAGGCATAAAAATATTTGGGATACATTCTAAGGGGAAAGCAGAATGAAAGTAGAAGTTCAAAAGGAAAAAAGAACAATGTAAAAGTACCAACTTAAAGATAAGTTTGTGTGTTTTTTAAGTGAACTGTGGTAGGGATCAAATTATTGTGACATTTACTTTCCAATGGATACAATTATCAAAGTCATATAACAATTTTCTTATAGTGTAGCGAAGGCCTCGGGGAGGGGACAGATCTGGGGTGGAGGGGATCAATGGGGGAAAAAGGGGACATCTGTAATACTTTCAACAATAAAGATAAATTTTAAAATATTAATATATAATATGCCAGTGATTATATCCTTTGCAAATATTGAAACTTAGAATAAAAAAGTATGAGGGATACCCTAGCTGGTTTGGCTCAGTGATTAGAGCGTTGTCCCATGGACTGAAGGGTCCTGGGTTTGATTCTGCCTCAGTTGCAGGCTCAGTCCCCCGCCTGGGTCAGGGTGTGTGCAGGAGGCAACCAATTGATGTGTCTCTCTCATGTCGATGTTTCTCTCTGTCTCTCTCTCTCCCTCCTTCCCTCCCTCCCTCCTTTCTTACCTCCCTCCCTCCCTCCCCCCTCCCCCTTCCACTCTCTCTGAAAAGCAATGGAAAAAATATCCTCAGGTGAGGATTTAATAATAATAATAATAATAATAATAAAATGGTTAATTTAAAAAAAAGTATGAGGTGGAAACATAGTTTTTTAAAATTATTTTATTAGGCATATAAGCAAAAATGTTTGGAGACCTCTGTTCTAAAAATAAAATATAAGAATTATGAATAACTTCATCTCAACTTTATTTTGACTTTTGTTTTTCTAGTTGTATTATACATGTATCTTTATCTTAAAAATACATAGATCTACATGAATTTTAGATATAGTTCTGTTAATAAGGACTGCTGATTTTTGGTTTAATGATAAAATGATGGAAGTGTGTGCATTTCAGTGGTAATGGATTCTTGGGATGTGGTTTAATAAATGTATTTCTCCCACTTATTTTACCTCCAAAATGAAAATAAAGTAATTCTATTGTGTAAAACAACTTTACATACGTATATATTTATATTTGAGCACTCAGAAAATAAGGATAGAAGCATTACCTAGGAAATATAGAGAAGTCCAGAATATAGAAATATTAAATTTACAAGACAGTGCTATAATAATAGAAGTAATTCTGTAATTTGAAAACCTGATTTAGCATGCATGTTATTTGGCAGGTATATAACAGCAAGCCATTTGTATACTTCATTTAAAAATCACTAAACTTTGTTCCTGGTAAATGATGTGAGGGAACAGTCTCAAAGTATTAACTGTCACAGTTCAGTATAAATAACTGAACATTTAGGGGACATACAGAAAAAGAAATGGCTATTTTAAATTGAAAGTTGCTTTTCTTTTTATATGAAATGGCCATTTATAATATGACTCTGGAAACTCAAATTATAAATGACAACTGTTGTTTTATTATTTACTTTGTATCATTGTTCAAGACTAGTTGATTTAGCCATATTAGCCTAAGTCCAAAGTAAAAAAGAATCAGATTGGTACATTCAGTCATCTTAACTACTAACTTACCTGGCTGCTAAGATAAAGTTGATAGATAGCGTGTCTTGCTTCAGTGCTGGTTAAGTTGACTCTGTGTACCACATGCAGCCTTCACTAGGAAGCTTTCCATTTGGTTATAACAAAAAATACTGGACTCTGAGTACATGTTATAAAAGACAAAGTGACTCTCCAGTGTAAACTAGTTTGGGGATGACAGAAGGGTTGGTCTGAGCTGTGCATAATCACTCTATTAACAGGAATTTCTTTTTCCCCTCATGCTTATCAGCATTGGAGAAACTAATGTAGAAAGAAAGACCAAGAAAAAAAGGTATGTGTGGCTTCAGGAGTGTTATATAGTTAATATGCAATACTAGTTAGAGGGATAGGAAGAGTGATTTTAAAATAGTTATAAGATTTGGATCTGAAGCTTCTTGTTTGCAATGTATGATTAAATGTCATTGTTTTCTGCTGTGTTCCTCTCTTTACCTGCCTGGAATTTGTTGCCTTGATGTCTCCTTTTTCTCCTACTTCCCAGAGTCCTACCTGGAAATAGTACATATTCCCTGGCTTAGAATAGGAAATGTTACTAAACTGGTAAGAAATTATTGACCAGCTGTATCTGGTCTAAAGTGGTTAAGATTATGAAACAGCCACTTTTCATGAGGGTTTAAATAAAACCAGTTGTTATACTACAGCTTTATTCTAATATTATTTGCTGTGGAGCATAATGTATTAGGTACACTTACCCTTGCTAAGGGAGGGAAGGTGGTATGGTAACGCTAGCCAGGCTTCAGTTTATACATGTATATAATATCCATCTGAAATTCACATGCTGTGAAACGGCAGCTCTTCATGCATGTAACCGCTGATTGTCTGATAGGTCTAAGAGTGTAACCAGTTCCAGTAGCAGTAGCAGTGACAGTTCGGCCAGTGATTCTTCATCAGAGAGTGAAGACACGTCTCCCTCGTCCTCGTCTGAGGACAGTGACACTGACGAAAGCTCCTCCAGCTCGTCATCCTCAGCCTCTTCCACAAGCTCCTCCTCATCCTCCGATTCAGACTCAGATTCCAGCTCTTCCAGCAGTAGCAGCACCAGCACGGACAGCAGCTCTGAGGATGAGCCGCCGAAGAAGAAGAAAAAGAAATAGAACTGCTCTACCCTGTTGGACTGATGGACCGAAAACTTTATCTGATTCTCAAAAGGGAATTTAGAATGTGTTAAAGCCAAATAGGTTAATTGGCCAAAATTTTGAGAGCTCAGAAGTGTCTAAATGTTTTACATTGTAAGAGTATAAAAAGTATTAATGGATTATAGATATAGATATATATATATATATACTTTTTTATTTTAAGGGTGAATCTTGTTTTTCTTTTTTATCTTAAAAATATATCTCTAGCAATTAAAAGCTGAAGTCCAGTAAATCAATTTTTGTAATAAAACTTATCTTCTGCCCTGGCTGGTGTGGCTCAGTTGGTTGGGCATCATCCTGTGCACCAAAAGGCTGCTGATTTGATGCCCAGTCGGGCACATGCCTGGGTTGCGGGCTTCCCCCGTGGGGGCGTGCATTGGCAGCCGACTGATGATCAGCTCTTACATTGATGTTCCCCTCCCTCCCTCCTTCCTCTCTCCCTCTCTCTTTTTCTCTCTCCCTCTCTCCCCCTCTCCCTTCTTCTCTCTCTAAAAAAATCAATAAAAAAATCTTTTAAAAAAACTTATCTTTTCTCCCTGTGAAATCAATGCAATACTTTGTTACTTGTTAGTGTTATGTATGCCACATGTTTTCAGGCTAATGCATCAGAACATCTGGCAGTGAATTTCTAATGCTTTGGCTGTGTGCTATTACGTCAGATTTAATACATTGTTATTATAAGCTTAGGAGTTTTCCTATTGTTAATAAATGTGCTCTATTTTTATGTTTATGTTCAGAAAGCTATTTTGACTTCTGTCCTAAATGAAAGTTCAAGGAACCTATTAATATATTTCTACTTTTTTGATGGAACAAGTTTCAAGTTACTGTGTTGTATCATTCATTTTCTTCTGATTCTTAGAGATACTTTTCTGAGGAACATCATTCTAGAGGAACTTAAAAAGGAACAAAAATTTTTAAACTACTTAGAAATCTTGGTGCCTTTTGATAAATTCAGTGTATCAGAAAACAGTCATTTAAAAGGCTAACAAGTAAAAGTGATACAAATATCTTTGTGGGTTAATATGCTATAAAAGGTACCATTCAAAGGGGAAAAGAAAGGAGGAAGGAAGGAAGGTAATCTTTACAGAAAATTAGGACAATGTCAGTTGCCTTTTATTAAGAACTTTTTAAGCTTTCATAAGGATTGCCTTTTACCATTTTTACAATTGCAGTAGTAGCACAGTTTATGTGGTAACTGGTCATGTACAGTAGTCTACTGCATAAGTATGAAAGACTTGGATTAATCAGGTGTGTTAACTTAGCACATACACACTTGAAATCTAGCATGAAAGCTTAAAAATACTGCACAATATTTCTTAAAAGTTACTCTGCTGTGGTGAGATTGTTTACTTTAACATCACACGTTACTCTGTGATGCCTTTTAAACTTTTTGGAAAAATGCATCATTTGCAGAGAAATCTTGATTTGGGTTCAATATAGGTTTTTTAAACTATGAATGTTATCTTTTTTATATTTTTATGAGAAAGTGGGAGAAAATTACTTTGGAAGAAAATGGGCTTCTATTTAAATGTTGAAATATATGTATGTTGTGAGTTTAAGGAGACTGCAATTACCTGCAAGTTTTACGGAACCACCTGCTTTCAGTGATTGTAAATAAACTCTCAAAACATCCTTCCAAGGCTCCACACAGAATGTATCAATTGACAGGAAAATTTAATAAATTAGTAATTAAACACATTTTACCATGTGGTCTCTTTAAGGGCAGTATCCGCAGATAACGAACTTGGGAAGAGAAAAAATGTGTACATAGATAACATCACTTGCAATGAAATAAAGCTCAAGAGTTTGTGCTCATAAGCTTACTCTTCTGTTATCTCTTTGCTGTTCTACTTAATGGTAGTCTTTAGTAAATGTATTATTTCTCAACCACAACCATTTCAAAAGGAGTGATTAGGTCATAGGTTTTCATCCCCAAACATTTTGTTAGTATGACTGTTACAATATTGAAATTTGGCCTGAGATCAAAATATGACATTAGGCCACAAGTTACTACTGGGTATAGAAGAAAGTGCACAGAAGGTGTACTTCATATTCATGGTTTTATGTATTCTTTTAATTTTTTATTTTGAACTGATTGTAGATTTATAGAAAAGTTGTAAAAGTATTACAATTTTTGCATATACTTTACCTAGCTTCCCCTAATGTACTATTTACATAACCATAGTACAATGGTCAGAACCAGGAAATTAATGTGATAAAACAAGCCAAAAGCCTTATTTATATTTCACCAGTTTTTCCACTAATGTCCTTTTTCTATAATTGTTAATTAATAGCTCCTGAATCCTCAGAGGACAAACAGGTACTTAGTAATAGCCGTTAAATTTTGTATGAGTGTTTTCTCTTTTGTCTCCACATACTGATTCCTTTGAAGATAACTATCTTAGGGATGATTTTCCTTGCATAAATATCTAGCTGTGTTGGCTTACATGTTCTGCAATCCTAGATTTTCTTATGGATTTGCCTAGTGCAGAAAACCACCTTTTCAGAGTCTGCTCACAACTTCTTAAGGAATGGAATCATTTTATCAAGTGTACAGCACAATGTCCACATTAAAAAAAAAAAAAAATGGTACCCAGCAGTTCCATGTTTTTTTTAAGTTTTTTAAAAGTGTTTTTATTTATTTTAGAGAGAGAGGAAGGGAGAGGGAGAGAGAAAGAAACATTGATGTGAGAGAGAAAAATCTATAGGTTGACGCCCACACACACCACTACTGGGGATCAAACCCCCAACCTGTATGCGTGGCCTGACGGAATCAAACCAGCGTCCGTTTGGTGCACGGGATGATGCCCAACCGGGCCACACCAGCCCGGGCTCCAGGGGGCTTTTTGTTCTGTTTTTTTTAAATCCTCACTGGAGAATATTTTTCCCATTGCTTGTTAGAGAGAGTGGAAGGGAGAGAGAGAGAGAAACATTGATGTGAGAGAGACACATTGATTGGTTGCCTCCTGCAGGCGCCCTGACCGGGGTGGGGATTGAGCCTGCAAGCCTCCTTTGGCTGGAGTAGAACCAGGGATCCCTCAGTCTGCAGGCCATGCTCTAACCACTGAGCAAACTGGCTAGGGCAGCACTCCATGGTTTTTCACTCTTGATTTTGTCCAGAATTTTGGAGACAGTAAGATCTAGTGCTGGGGATTTATTGCATGTTGGTATCCTTAGTAGCTCTTAGCATACGGCAACTTCTATTGTGTCTTATTTGATTTTAAATTAATGCAATACTCATTAATTATGGCCAGTTGAACACAGGTGTACACTACTGCTCACTCACAAAATGTCACAGTACAGGGATAAAAATAATGAAAATAAACCCACTAACACAGCATGAACAGGAGATGGGTACACAGGGACACAGCTTCTTACATAAACTTTCCGCCAGCCCTCCTGCACCGTGGCTGAGTGTATGGGGCTGTGAAGTTTGGAACCTGTCCAGGGTTCTGTGGCGTCAACCGGCCTGCTTTTCGTTGGCATTTCCTCACTGCGGGCCTACGCTTTGGCCTTGTTTATTCCATCCACTTTCCAGATTCCAAAAGAACTGTCATTTCTCATCTCTTTCATTGCCTCTCTTTTTCTCTTCACCTTATGGATTTATGTTTTCTGCTTCTGCCATTTGAGTTAGATGTCAGGAGGAATAGTAATAAAAGCATAGGCTCAATTTTCAAGTTTAACTGAAAGTCCTCCTTTCCTTTCCTCTGTGTGTCTGGTCCACCCAACTAGATCGTGAATTTATACCAAGGAAACCACTGTTGAGGTGTTATTTGTACATAGTACAGTACCTTTTAAACAGGAGTTCCACTGAAGTTTGTGGTTATTACCGCTTACCTTAACTAGCACGCACCAAAATCTCTAAGGGGTACACAGAAGACTTTTCAAGAACATTGGCACTTTCCAGGTCCTCAGCTTCCATCAGTACCCTCTCCTTAAATTCAACTGAGAACGCCTGCAGCCCAGTTATCATATTGGCTTTCCTTTCTCTATTGCTCTTTCACAAGGCCTTTCTCAATCTTTACTATGTACACATACACCCACCCCCCATCTTTCTATGGCACAATTTTTCCAGGGTGTAAAAATCTACAGGGCAGCATACAAAAATGCAATTTGAAATACTGCTTTGGGCCAACTTTTTTTCAATTAAGGCACTGTAATCCTAGGTCTGGCACCCTCTCTCTCTCTCTCATCTATATATTTTTTTCTGTTGAGAATACAGCCTGGTGTTAGACAATGGGTGTTTTGTCTATGTCTGAATTTACATATAGAGTGGGGGAAGGGAGGCAATAATGACAACCCCCCCCCCAATATATCTTTATTGATTTCAGAGAGAGGAAGGGAGAAGGAAAGAGATAGAAACATCAGTGATGAGAGAGAGTCATTGATCAGCTGCCTCCTGCATACCCCCGACTGGGGAGCGAGCCTGAAACCCGGGCATGTGCCCTGACTGGGAATTGAACCTCCATCTCCCGGATCCTAGGTCGATGCTCAACCACTGAGCCATGCCAGCCGGGCTAGTAATGACAATTTTTAATGGAAGACTTTCCCTCTTTCATCTTTTGTCAAAAAAAGCATTGCTCCTGAGAAAGAGTCCAGTGATAGGAAAGCAAAAAAAAAGTGAAGATGAGAATGTTGAAGGGATGACACCTGATTTGTCCCAGCTAATGGCAAAACTCCACACCCTATGTAAATACCTTAGAACACTACTTAGAACACTTAGAATGTGTAAGAAGCATACTAAGACAGCACCCAGATCTTAGGTTCTGAACGCTATTCTCCAATTTAAAATCAGGGCAGGCCCCTTGGAGAAGTGGTTGGTTTCAAAGATGGAGCAGGGGAGGCAAGATGAATCTGGAACTCCTTGTTGTCCCAGAAAGTAAGAAAATACTAAAAAAGAAAAAAAGGAAAAAAAGAGGATTTGTTGAAAGAACAAAAGAGCCAACCTGAAGGAGCTCTCCTGGTAGCCAATGGTGGAACAATCTGAGCAACAGAATAAATAATGGTATTATTGGATGTTAATCCACTTAACAAAATAAATATCCATGAGTCCATACTATAAATAATTGATTAAATAAACATGGGGAGATGAGACAACTCTTCCATATAGAATTCCAATTAGTGTAGAAGAAGAAAATAGAAAATCACCATTGGCAAAACATCACAGTAATAACTGTCATACTCACGGATACAGAGAATATTTTGATGGTTGCTAGAGGGGAGGGGTGTTTGGGGGCTAGAGATTAAGAAGCACAAATTGGTAGTTACAAAATAGTCATGGGGATATAAAGTACAGCACAGGGAATATAGTCAATAATACTGTAATAACTATGTATGGTGCCAGATGGGTACTAGATTTATCGAGGTGGTCACGTCATAGGTTATATAAATGTCTAATTACTGGGTTGTGCACCTGAGACTAATATAATGTTGTATGTTAGCTGTAATTGAAAAATAAAAAATTATTTAAAAAAATTAACAACCCTTCTCCCCCAAATAACTGTCATGGACAACATCTACTAAAACTAGTGGGTGAGTGTGAGGAGAAACAATTCGCATAGTCTCAAAGTATCTCCCCCAAGATAGCTATTAACTTAAAGGGAAAGACAGAACTTTACAACGAAGTCTGACAGAAACCACCATAACCAAGTGATCAAGGTCAACATCACCAATATATATGACACATTGACATTAGGAATCTTGTGATATGATGGACTGAGGACACAACTCCGTTTCTGTGATATTCTTACAAAAAGCATAACTTCAATTAGATCATGAGAAAACGACAAACCCAAACTGAGGAACATTAGACAAAATAACTGATAAATGCTCTTCAAAAGTGATAAGGGCCTGAAAGACAAAGACTTGAGGACATGCTGCAAACAAGTGGCTAGAGACTTAGTCTTATTTTTTAATTTTTTAATGTAAGTTTTGTTTTTCAATTAGATTTTACATTCAATATTATTTTATATCAGTTTTAGGTGTACAGCATAGTAGTTAGCCAATAATATACTTTATATAGAGTTTCCCCCTGATATTTCTAATAACCACCTGGTACATACATAGTTATATACAATATTATTGACTATATTCTCTATGCTGTATTTTACAACTTAAAAGAGAGAGAGAGAGAAAGAGAGAGAGAGCAATGACTTGAAGAGTTTTCAAGAGTTCGCCTTTCAAGGGATGTGGATTTGGCGGAGAAAGAGTTGTTGAGCATGGCTGGAAGCCTGTTTGTATGGGAGACTGGTAGCCGATGAGGCTGCAAAGGCCTTGGGAAAGGGGTTGCTATATTATCAAGGATGTTATATATCAGGCTAAGGAATTTGTATTTTATCTGGAAGATGACAGAAGAGCCTCACATTCCAGAATATTTAAAATCTTTTTAAGAATGTCAAGATTGGAAGCAGGTAAACCAATTTAAGTTACTTGAACTATAAGAAGCAGCCAAGCTCCATGGCTCTACTAAGAATAAAATTATTTGTGACCCAAATTCTACAGCCTCAGTTTGTCTGAGATGGTATAGCTTTTTAACCTTTCCTTTGGGCCTGGTAATATTTCTGCAATTCAGAAGGAAATCAAAATAATAGTACCGGGTTCTTCAGAAAAAATTAAAAAAGAGAAAAGAATAGCAGTAGGAGTAGGAAGACACAAATATTAGTATAGAAATAATTTAAAAATAAAACCCATGATGTTAATGGTATTTGTAAATATATATGTGTGTGATTAATAATCAGTTATATGAAATACATAGCTATTTAATTAATTGATCAACTTGTAATCAACATTTAAATGCTCAAGGAAAACTGTTTTTTCACATTTTATTAGATTTATTGGTTTAATATCTTTAGCATTAAGATATAAGAATGAAGACATTGTTGCAACTGTCCAGAAGAGAATTGAAGGTCACCCCTGGTCATCAGAGCCTTGCCCACAGTGAGACACACCCCTTACAGTAGAGTCTATATTGTGTGATTTTAGTGCTCTTGTTTATAATTTATGCAAATCTAATACATTTACACTAACTTATCACATTAACAATGAGAGTGGAAAGGAGGTGACAGATATCAGAGTATTGAAGAGGTAGAAATGAGAGAATTTAGTGATCAGTTGATTATGGTGGTGAGAGAAGTGTACCTAAGAAGGTTTCAAAATCTGTTGTTTGGATGACTGGGTAAATATTGAAATAAAAATATTCATTTCAGTACAATTATAACAATAATAACACTACTACCTTGAAAAGTATAGACTGACCCTAGCAATGAAAGAAAAGTCAAATATTTTTATTAACCTAATAGAATACTACAGTTTTTTTTAAAAATTCCAGATACCACTTGGGTATCTGAAAAGGCTTCTGTAAAGTTTGGTTATGACCAAATTGCTAACAGTTCTCATATTTAGGTGGTAAGATTATAGATCACATTTTTTCTTTCCCTACTTTTTTTTCCTTATTTCTGATTTTCTTTTTAAAACTTTATTGAGATGCAGTCGTCATACAATAACCTGCACATATTTGAAGTGTATAACTTTGTAAGTTTTGATGTATGTGTACACTTATGAAATCACACAAGCAAGATAATTAAACACTGCCCCCCCAAAGCTCCCTTGTGCCTTGTAATTTTCCCCACCCATTTCTCCCTGCTTATCCTATCCCCCACAATCCCCAGATAGCTATATAGTTTCTTTAACTATAATAGTTTGCAGATTTTGAATCTTATATAAATAGAGCCAAATAGTATGTACTCTTTTTTGTCTACCTTCTTTCTCTCAGCATAATTATCTTAAGAGTCATTCTTGTTCCTACGTGTATATACAACTCATTCCTTTTCATTGCTGAGTAGTAGTCCATTGTATGGATATATCAAATTTATTTATCCATTCATGTATTGATGGACATTTAGATTGTTTCCAGTTTTGTTTTGTTTTTTAATCTTCACCCTTGGATTTTTTTTCATCGCTTTTCAGAGAGTGGAAGGGAGAGAGAGAGAAACACGAATGTGAGAGAGACACATCGATTGGTTGCCTCCTGCATGCGCCCCAACCAGGGCCGGGGACAAGCCTACAACCAAGGTACATGCCCTTGGCTGGAATCCAACCTGGGGCTCTTCAGTCCACGAGTTGACGTTCTAACCATGATGAGCCAAACCAGCTAGGGCTGTTTCCAGTTTTTGACTATTACAAACAAAGCTGCTGTGAACATTCATGTTCAATTCTTTGTGTGATGTATGCTTTCATCTCTCATGGGAAAAGTCCTAGGGGAAATGACTAGGTACACTATGAGCCCTAAAGCAACCAAAAAATAACAAAACAGAGTTATAGCTAATAACCCAACAAAGGAGAAAAGTGGTATCCCCCCCAAAAAAGAAAGTAAAAGATGAAAAAGACAACAAAAATCAAGACAAATGGACAATAAATATCAAGATAATAGATTTAAATATAATCATGTCAATAATTTCATTGCTCTAAATATAATGCTCTAAACACTCCAATTAAAAGGTAGGGATTGCCCTAGCCAGCTTGGCTCAGTGGTTAGAGCATCGGCCAGCAGACTAAAGGGGCCAGGGTTTGATTTCAGCCAAGAGCACATACCTCAGTTGCAGACCTGATCCCCAGCCATGGTCAGGGTGCATATGGAAGGCAACCAATCAATGTGTCTCTCTCACATCAATGTGTTTTCTCTCTCTCTCTATCTCTCTCTCCCCCTTCCTCTCTCTATGAAAAGCAATGGAAAAACTATCCTCAGGTGAAGATTAAAAAAATAAAAGGTAGGGATTATCAGATCGGATAAAAGAGCAAGACATGCTGCCAACCAGAAATGTACTTTAAATATAAGCACACAAAAAGATATGCTAACACTAATGGAAAGTAAACTAGAGAGGCTGTATCAATATCTGACAAAGTAGATTTCAGAAGAAAGACTATTACCAGGGCTAAAGTAGCTCATTTTGTATAGTAATGTGGTTAATTACTCAGAAGGACATAATGATCCCAAACATTTACACATCTTATAACATACCTTGGAAATATAGGGAGCAAAACTGATAGGAACAAAATGAGACAATAGACAAGCCCACAGTTATGGTCAGAGATTTCAACAACCGATAGAGCAAGTCGACAGAAAACAAATAAGATATAGAAGACTTGAACAACATAACCAACCAATTTGACCTCATTAACATTTAAAACAATCCACCCAACAATAGTGGAATACACGTTCTTTTTAAGCACACCCAGAACATTTACCAAGGTGTATTTACCAAGGCAGCCCATATTTCAAATCGTAAAGCAGTCTCCATAATTGTAAAAGGATTCAAGTCATACAAGCTATATGCAAAGTGTACCCGACCACAGTGAAATCCAGTTAGGAATCACTAACAGAAACCTCTTGAAAATCCCTCAACATATGGAAACTGAATTTTATTCCCTTTAATTTATAAAATTAAATGTTTGTGAAAAGTATAAACATATTTTTTAAAAACGGAGTTCTTTTTAGGGGGGGGCAAGTTTAAATACAAATTCAATTTCTTTACAAAATATATGGGTACTCGGGTCATCTATTCTTGAGTGAAACTTAGTTTGGCTTTCAAGGAATTTTGACACTTTATCTAATTTATTGAATGTGTAAAGTTGTCAGACTATTCCCTTAGTGTCTTTTTAACGTCTGTGGCACCTGTAGCGATGTCACCTCTCTCGTCCCTCATATTGCTCAGTAATTGCACCTCCTCTCCTTTTATCCTGAGTGGTCTGGATAGAGGTTTATCAGTGTTATGAATCTTCTCACAGAACTACCTTTCGGATTCACTAACGTTCTCTGTTGGTTGTCTGTTTTCTATTTCATTGACATCTGCTCTGATCTTTATTATTTCCTTTCTTTCGCTATATTTTGGGATTTATTTGCTATTCTTTTTCTAGTTTCTCAGGGTGCAAGCTGTAGTGAATGATCTGAGACATTTCTTTTTCCCCCTAACTTTCAGTGCCATGAATGTTTCCTATGTACTGCTACAGAGGCATCCCACAAATAGTAATAAGTTTTGTTTTCGTCTTTGTTTAGTTAAAAATATCTTTTGTTTTGTTTATTTTTGTTTAAAATATTACAGATGTCCCTTTTCTCCCCAATGATCCATTCCACCCCGTCCCACCCTCCTCCCCAGTCCCTCTCCACACCATTGTCCGTGTCCTTGGGTTGTGCATATATGCATATAAGTTCCTTGGTTACTCTCTCCCCCTCCACCCACCCGCCCTCCGCCATCCCTCTGACATTTGTCAGTCTGTTCCGTGCTTCCATGTCATTGAGTCTATTCTGTTCATCAGTTTATTAAGTTCTTTAGATTCCACATATAAGTGAGGTCATGTGATGTCTGTCTTTCTCTGCCTGGCTTATTTCACTTAGCATAATATTCTCCAGGTCCATCCGTACTGTCCAAAGGGTGCAAGATCCTTCTTTACAGCTGCGTAGTATTCCGTGGTGTAAATGTCCCACAGCTTTTGTATCCACTCATCTACTATGGGCACTTGGGCTGTTTCCAGATCTTAGCTATTGTAAACTGTGGTGCTATGAACATAGGGGTGCAATCCTGATTGGTGTTTCAGGATTCTTAGGATACATTCCCAGGAGAGGGATCACTGGGCCAAAAGGCAGCTCCATTTTTAATTTTTTGAGGAACCTCTATACTGTTTTCCAAGTTAAAAATACATCTAAATTTTTTGAGTTCTTTTTTGACCCATAGGTTACATAAAAGCTTATTATTTAGTTTCCATATATTGGGGATTTTCTAGAGATGTTTCTGTTAGTGATTCCTAACTTAATCCATGTGATCAGGTATACCTAGTTTCTACCTTGTTTGACTTAAATCCTTTGACACTTGAAGAGACTTGTTTTATGATCTGGAATATGGCCTACCCTGGTAAATATACCTTAGTAAATGTTCTGGGTGGACTTTGAAAGGAATGTGTATTTTGCTATTGTTGGGTTGAAATGTCCTATAAATGTTAATGTACACAGGTTATGCATGTGGGTAAGGACTGGAATGAAATTGAACCAATATAAAAAAAATACTTTATTGTTCACTAGTGGGTTTTATCCCCCTGTGTAACTTGTTTAATATTATTACAAACATATGAGAGAAAATTATGGTTTAGATGGTTTTAGTGGTTATACCACCAGCATCTAAGATGGTCCCAAGGATCTTCATTTCCTGCTATTATGCCCTTGTGTCATCCCTCCCAACCCTGAATCTGGGCTAATCTATGTGACCAGTAGAATAGTACAAAAGTGACAGTGTGTGACTTCAGAGGCTAGGTCATAAAAGGCATTACAGCTTCTGCCTTGTTTCTTGAAACACTCACTGTGGGGTAAACAAGCCTCTGTGTCATGGGGATACTCAAGCAGCCTTGTAGAGACCCTATGGAGAGGAACTGAGTCCTCTGGCCAGCAACCAGCTGCAACCTGCCAGTCTTGTCAGGGGGCCACCTGGAAGCGGATCCTCTGTCCCCAGTTAAGTCTTCAAATGACCATAGCTTCTCAAGAGACCCCCCCTGGAACTGCCTAGAAAAGCCACATCTGAATTCCTGACCCACAGAATTTGTGAGAAACAATAAATAGTTATTGTTGTTTTAAGCCCCTAAGGTTTTCTTTAATTTAAAAAATATGTTTTTATTGATTTCAGAGAGAGGAAGGGAGATAGAGAGAGAGAGAGAAACATCAATGATGACAGAGTGCCATTGATTGGCTGCCTCTTGCATACCCCCCCCCGGGCATCAAGCCCACAACCCCAGCATGTGCCCTGACCGGGAATCGAACCATGATCTCCTGAATTATAGTCGATGTTCAACCACTGAGCCATGCCGGCCGGGCTAAGCCACTAAGTTTTGAGTAATTTGTCCCTGTAACAATCTAAAAACTACTAATGGCTCTGGCTCATTGG
Source organism: Miniopterus natalensis (assembly GCF_054644295.1). Classification (NCBI taxonomy): domain Eukaryota; kingdom Metazoa; phylum Chordata; class Mammalia; order Chiroptera; family Miniopteridae; genus Miniopterus; species Miniopterus natalensis. Next base: position 22,333,911 of record NC_142084.1, read on the forward strand.
TTAGAGCGTCAGCCTGAGCACCAAAGGGTTGGGGTTTGATTCCCCGTCAAGGGCAGGTACCTGGGTGCAGGTTCCCTCCCATCCCCTGGTCTGGGACACTCAGGAAGGCAAGCAGTCGATGTGTCTCTCTCACATCAGTGTTTCTCTCTCTTTCCTTCCCTCCCTCCCTCCCTCTCTCCCTTCCACTCTCTGAAAAGCAACGGAAAAAAAATCCTCAGGTGAGGGTTAAAAAAAATAATTTAAAAAAAAACACTACTAATGCTCATATGTTTTAAAGTAAACATTTATTAAAAGGTCACATTCAAGTTTCTATTCAAAGTTCATCTATGAGAGGTTTTTCCTACCCAACCGAACTAAAATAACACCTGCACTTAGGCTATCTCTTTGCGTTTTTTTCCTTTTTTGGGTTTACACCTGAGAATTGTGTGTGTGTGTGTGTGTGTGTGTGTGTCTTCTCCACTAAAATGGAAGCCCCATGAGGACAAGAACTGTCTTATTCACTAGTGCCTTTAAGATCTAGAATGCTTATAATGCTACCTGACATGTGATAGGTACTCTATAGATAATTGTTGAAAGAATGAATAAATGGCCCGGCCGGGCGTGGCTCAGCGGTTGAGCGACGACCCAGGATTCAGGCGATCGGGGTTCGATTCCCAGTCAGGGCACATGCCCGGGTTGCGGCCTCAACCCCTGGTGGGGGGGCTGCAGGAGGCAGCCGATCAGTGACTCTCTCATCATTGATGTTTCTATTTCTCTCTCTTCCTCTCCCTTCCTCTTTCTGAAATCAATAAAGGTATTAAAAAAAATAAGTGAATAAGTGAATGATAAATAAAATAACTAATATTCACATTTGCCTTAATAGTATACTTGGATTTTGGGGGGTGGGGAGGAGCATATGAATACTATGAGCCATGTGTGAATTTGTACTACTCAATGTTTGCATTAGAATCATTACAACAAAAACATTCTTTTTTATTAATTTTTTATTACAACAGAAACTTTTTAAAAGAAATAATAATGTTCACACCTGCACTTTTTGTTGATTCATTTTACTTAAAGGACCTTATGGTAGGCAGCCTCTGAAATGGCCCCGTGCCCTGGCCTGAGTGGCTCAGTTGGTTGGAACGTCCTCTCGGACACCAAAAGGTGGCGGGTTCAATTCCCCTTCAGGGCACATACCTAGGTTGGGGGTTCGATCCCTGGTCAGGGCATGTGTGGGAGGCAACCGATCCATGTTTCTCTCTCAAATCGGTCTCTCTCTCTCTCTCTCTTTCTCTCCCTCTCTCCCTTTCCTCTCTCTAAAATCAATTAAAAATAAAATAAAATAGCTCCCCATGACTCCTGACTCCTGTCATTCATGTTCTTGTACCATCCCCTCCCACAGTAAATACAGCTGACTTGTGCAGCCAGTAGGCTATTGGAGAAATGAATGTGACTTCTGAGGCTAGATCATAAAAGACATTAAAAATTTTAGATGGCACATCTCCTTACAGCTTCATTTCTTCACAAAAGTGAAAAACGAAATGGAGGCTGTAACCAAGGTTTCTGAGTGACTCATTGGTTATCCGAGCAAGGAAAGCCGTTTACTGATGGCTAGTTCATTTTTTTTTTAATTTTAGCATTTTATTTCTTTTGCCTCCACTACTCATGCATTCATTGGCTGATTCTTGTATGTGCTCTGCTGGGAACTGAACCCACAGCCTTGGTGTAATAGGACAATGCCCTGACCGACTGAGCTACCTGGCCAGGGCCTGGTAGCTAGTTTATTAAATCGTGTTTGATTGTAACAGCCAAAGAAATATACCCAGAGAAAATTAACTTGTTTAAGATGATCAGCCTTTCTGTGAAAACAGTTGCTTGGGGTTGAAGACATTGAGAGTTACATCAATAGTCAATTAAGAAACAAGGTAAATGATAACAACCTGTTTTCTTTGACTCTTATTTCTTTTTTATAATAGCTTTTTGAGATATAGTTAATATACCATACAATTCACACATGCAACCATTACCAGAATCAATTTTAGGACATTTTTTTCACCTCCAAAAGAAACCCTACACCCATTAGCAATCGTTACCCATTTTCCTGCCACCTCCCAGCCGTAGGTGACCACTAATCTCTTTCTGTCTTTATCGATTTGCCTACAGTGGACACTTCATATAAATGGAAGCATATATTATATTGTCTTTTGTGACTCACTTCTTTCATTCAGCATGCTGTTTTCAAGGTTAATCTATAGTGCAGCATGTATTAGTATTTCATTCTTTTATTGCCAAATAATATTCTATTGTATGGACATACCACATTGTTTATTCATTTACCAGTTGGACATTTGGGTTGTTTTCCATCTTTTGGCTATTATGATGAATAATGTTGCTATAAACATTTTTGTACAAGTTGTGTGTGGACACATACATTTGTGTTCAAAGTGATTGAAGAATTAACCTCTCAACATAGTGTGTGTTGGACAACTACACGTAAGAATATTTTCAAAGAACTTGAGAAATCACGAATTCAGTACAACCTGAAGTTGAGTCAGATAAGGTGTGTTACATTTGATGGTGATACTAATATGTATGGAGCAGAAAAGGCTTAGTTGGAGAAACTTACAGAGCTTTTGCCAATGTAAGGTGTTTAAAGTCTGTGGCAAATATTTGAATTTATTATGTGTTATCGAACCAACAGTATCAACCGTGAACTTCATTTGCTCTTCCGGATTTAACCATTATGAGTTCCAAGAATTTTTTTCCCCTCCCCAGAAATAAGCCTGAATATCCTGACTTGCTTCCCAGACAGCAGTTTGATGGCTTTTAGTAGTAAAATATTATTGTGATTGAGCTTAGGACTGAGCTGGAAATTTTAAAAACTGTGGTAAAATACATATAACATAAAATTTAACATCTTAACTTTTTATGTGTACAGTTTATTGATAAAAAGCACATTCACATTGTACAACCATCACCACCATCTCCACTATCCATTTCTAAAACTTGTTTCACCTGACAAAACTGCAACACTGTACCCATTAAACAGTAACTCCCATTTCTCCCTTCCCTCTGCCCCTAGAAACCACCACCGTACTTTCCATCTCTAGGAATCTGCCTGCTCTTGGTACCTCATATAAGTGGAATCATACGGTATTTGTCTTTTTTGTGACCGGCATAGTTCACTTAACATTATGTCCCCAAGCGTCATCCATATTGTAGCATGTATCAGAAGTGTCTTCCTTTTTGTGGTTAAATGATATTCTGTTGTATGAATATAGTACATTTTGATTATTCAAAATGTTCATCCACTGATGGACATATGGTTTGTTTCCACCTTTTCGCTATAATGATAATGTTATAAGGATGTTTTTACAAGTGAAAACTTCCCTCAACCACTGTTGAACACTAAATGGTTTGGAAATTAGCTTTTACTGAACACTCAGTAATGCTCTTTAATGAGTTTAACCTAAAATTATGAGGCAAACTGTTTATATGTGAAACTTTTACTGCAGTAAAGTCATTTCGGCAACAATAACTTTTTTGAATCACAGTGTCAAGTTGCTTTAAATACTTCCTGTGCTGTTAAAAGTTATGAGAAGCAAAATGCCCATTACGTCACAAATTTGCAGTGTATATCTTTTTGAGCTCAAACTACAGTGCCTAAAGTGTCCTTTGGACTTCAAATGTAAAGAAAAATGTTCATATTTCAAAATCCACTTAACTGTACAACTGAGGACCTCTCTTTCCATCTTTAGTTGGAGATGATTAATCTTCAGTGTAATGATATATTCTAAGACATATATCAAGAGACTAATTTAATAAAATTGTATAAATTTCTTCAAAGCAGTGAAGGTTTTTGTTTTTTTTACACAAAGCTTTTTGAGTTTTATTTTTGTTGAGTTGGAGATTCATCTTAACACGCATTCATTTTAAAACAGTAACAGGGTCTCAAACTGTTCGAACAGAAATCAGACAAGCACAGGAGGCTGAAAATTCCTATTTAAGAATGGAAATTGCAGTGGGTAATGGAGAAGTCACACACCCACCTGTTTATCCTCCTATACCCCCAAGACTGAATCTACACTTAATTCACATTTTTCATTACAATGATCTGACCTGAAGCCTGGTGTGCTAAGCTGCGCCAGGCCTTCCCCCAACGGTTCCCACTTCCTCACCAAATGGCCCTGAGCCAGGGCAAGGGGCTCCTGCCCAAGGTTCCTCTTCAGCCTCCCAGGGATCTCAGCACAGCCGGCTAGGGAGAGCCGAGCCTCCTCTTCCCGTGACCTTTGGAGGCTCTCTAAATAAGTGGCACATCTCAGAGGAAGGTGGTAACGTAAGAAATCACTCAAACCTGTGAGGAATTTTTGTGAGTTCATCTGAGCCAAACTGTCATCAATTGCCAGGAAGCCAAAACCTCAAAGGATTGAGATAATGCATAATGCTCGGAGAATGGCAGTTTCGTTTCGCACCTTGCTTTAGAGATTACAATCAAAGGGATACGTTAAGTGGGTTACAAGAAGTCCATTGGAGATAGATTAGGGAGGGGGGAGAAAGCAAAGTGGGGAAACCTCTGGAATTGGGTAAAAAGTAAAATGGTAGGCACCTACTTTTTTTATTTATTAAATATATCATCATTGATTTCAGAGAGAGGGAAAGAGAGAGATAGAAACCTCAATGATGAGAGAGTCACGCGGGCATGTGCCCTGACCGGGAATCAAACCCCGATCTCCTGGATCCTAGGGCGATGCTCAGCCGCTGAGCCGCGCACGGCCGGGCTGCACATACTTCTTTTACAAAGGTGGGTATGGGAGAGTTCACAGTCAACAGTTAACAAGATAGACTCCTGGTCTCTGCCCTGGTGATTGAGGGCCCTGAGAGAGGGGAAATTACTTTGTTTTGCAAAGGCAGGTGTTAACTCAGGTGCAAAAGACAACTGACAGGCTTAGCTAAGGTGAAAATTAACCTTTGTAAGGGAAAAATACTGCCTTAGGTTGTGACTACCCACCACAGACTGCTTTTAGTTAAAAAGCTTTCATTTCAGACCATCTTTTGTGGTTATTTCAGGTCTCTGAGTTTGCAAGGCTTCCACGAAGGCCTTCCCTGAGCTAACCAGGTTAGCATTTGGGCCCTTTTCATCCACAAAGGCCAGGGCCATGTCACTGCCCTCTGCAGATAGCTGGTATATTTGGGGGCAGTTATATAAATGTGTTTTCCCTTTGATTCCTGTGCTCGGAGCGGACTCCCCCTCCACACATTTCTACCAGAAAGAGGTGAGGTCCCTAGATTTAGAGCCACAGGTCTAAGGCCAGAGCTCTAAGGATTGTTTAACACTTCTGGCCCCTAACACTTGAGTGTCTCAAATGCTGGGGAGTGCTGAAGTGTTCTTCTCTCTCCCCTCTTGAACTGGTAAAAAACAATTGGGGGGATGGTATCGGCTACTGAGAAAAGTCCTGGGTCTTGGGTCCATCTCCCTAGGGTGGCAGACTGTGAAAAGGGGAAAGTCACTAGGGCAGGATCTGTAGTCCCAAGCCCTGAGTACTACCAGGGGACATGCTTGAGGCCTAAAACGCAGGCAAGAGAAACAACTAAAGTAGGATGAGCCACCTGTGGTGGGAATTTAGGGAGAGCCACTGAGAATAACCACTGGGGCAGCTTGTGGCACCTGCCACAGACAAGCAGCCCCTGAGCAAGATAGGGAGCTTCAGTCTGTGCTCCTGGAACTGCGGGCACAGGGAAGGAGCTCGCACTAGGAGGATAAGACTCAGTGGTTCATGAACAGGAACAAAGGCCAGAGGCCTCCATCTACAGGTCTCAGGGGAGTTTTCAGACAACCCCTCGCTTTGGCCGGAAAATATGGGAGACTATAGTCTCTTAGCTGTAGACTTTCGGAAGAGGGGTGAATGGGAGAAGCTGTGACTGGTTAGGTGGTAGATGGAGGATTCTGGGAGACGAATCCTGCCCTTACCGCACTCCAGACCTCACCCAGTTTGGCCATGTCCTATTCTTATACCGTGGTTCCTGAGAGATCCAAATTATTCTAGGATGCCATAAGGCTGTTGAGTTTCACAGCTCCGGAGAGTGAGGTTGAGGGTAGCTACTTCTCCTTAGGTGCCTTCTACCGCTCAGAAAGGAAATGGTGGGATTTGGGGGCAGAAAAGTGGGGGCAGACAAAGTGGGGATCAGTTCACTTTCTCTGCATTCAGACCCCAAAGCAAATTTATTATCTTCATCATTATAAAAAGAAGAGAAAGAAAACATGTATAAACCAAGCTAAATAGCTTTTGAACATTTGAATGACGGAAGAACTAAAGATCTAAGGTTTTGAAAATAGCACAGGGAATGACATTTTAAGATTTTTTTAGAACTTGATTTTTAGAGAGAGAGGAAGGAAGAGGGGGAGAGAGAGAGAAATATGGACCAGCTGCCTCCTGCGTGCCCCTCAGTGGGGACTGAGCCCACAATCCGGGCATGTGCCCCGAGGCACATTGGATGCTGCCCAACCAACTGAACCACACCGGCCAGGGCGAGAATAACCTTTAAAAAAAAAAAATCTAAAATTCACCAAACCACAGCTCAGACGTTCTGACCCAATCAACAACACTGTCAGAAACACAAAAGAATATTTGAAACAGGATGCTACCTCTCAAAGAATAAACAATATACCAAAAAATGCACAAAAATACAAAACTCAGTGTTGAAGTTAGCTCATCTTTAAGAGGTAGGATTGTGTTACACGTTTCATACACACTATGGCAACATGACCAGCAGGCCAAATAAATTCAGGAAGCCGGTGAGAGCCTGAAGCTGTGAACGCTGCTGGAAGACACAGCCTGCCAAGCTTTGGAGATGCTGGGCCTTTCTGTGAGCAGATTCAAATTTTCAGTCTTGATTAGAAGGCAGGGAAATCAAGTCCAAACAGTATTCCTATACAATTCCTTCCTAAGTAAATTTTGTTTTCTCCATGAGCCACTTGGTTTAAAATCCTTCCCCAAGTCACCTGTGGTCTTACTGCTGGTGTTCAGTTACCTATGGCCCCTTCCTGGGGCCAGGGCCGTCGTTTGACCCATCTGTCTCTTCCAGGAGGGTCCCAGCATCCCCAGAAGAGTCCAAGAATGCTATCTCCATTCCTTCCTGACCTAAATGCTACGAGTAGGGCATGGAGACTTTGCTGGTTCCTGCTCCAGAATCTGAGCTTGGCCAGGTTTGGTGGGTGCCATAGAAAACCAATCCATTCACCCACAATGCTTCCACAAACTTTCTTTGCATCCATGGGGTTATCTACATGTTTTACCATATCTCACCCCAAATCCCCAGTTCCTGGTGAGGGGTTGAGAAGATACAGGAATGTACCTCTCCCGACACAGAACTGTTTTCTCTCCTAGCCGGACCAGACAGACTGCTCTGATGTTATCACAGAATGACACACAGCTCAATTGTGAGGCCGGGAGAGCAAGGCTCAGAAGGTGGGTGGAGATCCTGAAGGAAGCTGCAGGATGCCACTGCTGAGGAAGCCTGTGGGTGTCAGATCTGCCAAAAGTCTAGTAGGGGGCATCAAAGGAAAACAGCCCTGAGGCTGGGGCCAAGACCAGTCCCACATCAAGCCTCCAAATTGGATTTCCTGGGTCACATCCTTAAGTGACCCAGAAACAACATCAGGCTTGGATGCCACACTCCAAGGTGGGAGGCATCACTCCCATAATGTCCAGGTGGCAAACCACAGGCACAGGGCGTCAGATTTTTATCCACATGGTAGTCCTGGGGCTCAAAGAGGAATCTCTGCAAGGAGCACCCCACTTGAACACAAGGATTCTTTCTAGTTCCTCTTGACCAAGTGGGAGGCAGGCTTTACAGAAAAGACATTTGGACTCCAGTGGCTGAGAGAGCCCAGGGGTTTGAGTGATGATCATGGGGTTTTCTGAGAACCAGCTGTCCGAGAGACCAACAGCAGCCCCCACCCCTCACCATTTCACGAGGATGAGCTCGCTCCCCTCTGAGATATTTGATTCTGATCCAAGACGACTGATGTTGATCTGGGGTGGTCCTTCAGGAGGACAGCTTTTAGATGGGAGGATCATTTGGATCTGAGGAGAAAAGGTGAAGGAATTTGTGTACAATACTTCATAAAATTAAGAAGTTGCCCTGCCGGGCATGGCTCAGCGGTTGAGCGTCAACCTGGGATCCAGGCGATTGGGGTTCAATTCCCGGTCAGGGCACATGCCCCAGCTGTGGGCTCAATCCATGACTCTCTCATCATTGATGTTTCTATGTCTCTCTCTCCCTCTCCTTTCCTCTCTCTGAAATCAATAAAGATATACTTTAGAAAAAAATTAAAAAGTTAATCCAGGAGGGATGAGGTGTCTGACCTCCTCTCCTCTGGCGCCAGAGCACTTGGCTCTGAGAGGACACTTGGCTGGGACTAGGGGGTGCCTCTGTAATGGAAGGGAACTCAGGACAGGGATGGAGACAGTGGATAGGGTGATGACACATGTCATTATAAATAGCAAACCTGGAGCAATGAAATTTCAGAAAAACCCAAATAAACCCACAGTGACCTCTTGCCCCAAGGTATTTTAAAAGATTGCAAGGTAACAAAAAGGAAACCGCTTTAAATCTGGGTCAAATTGGGGGGGGGATCAAAGGTAGGCGGGAGGTGAGCCTACATCCTGTGAGCACGTACACGCAGCACATCTCCTCCTCCCTAGAATCTCTTTCAGTGTCGCAGCTCCCACTCCTCCCATCTAGCCCAAATACACCCTCTCCCTCTTCCGATCCCTGACCCCATACGTCATTCTGTGGCTCTACGACATCAGATGTTGGACATGAACTCGTTGAAGTGTTTGGAGTACTGCTCAGGGTTCACAGTCTAGATCTCAGACCCCGCTCCACGTTTCACTGCTTTGGCAGCATGTGCTGCTTTCTTCTTAGGATCGTATGGCATGAATATACCAATGATGGCCATGAAAGAGACCTCCTTCTTGGGGGCACTTTCATGGCTTTTTACGGCATAAACATCAACAAAGGGATCAAATTCTCCAGGACCAAAGTACCAAGGAAAGCTGAGAAGGTTGCCAGGGCTGCCTGGAGGTGTGCCATAGGGGCAGAGCAGGCTGCCGCCCACCCCTTCACTCCCACACTCCTGGTCCTCTGCCCACTCCTCCACCCCCACCTCCTGCTCTGCCCGGTCCACACTGTGGATGCCCACCAGCAAACTAGTACATGACCTTTAGCTGGGCCAGAATCTCTATGTCCCATTTCAGTTTTTCCAGGAAGTTCTTTTTATTCTCCTCTCCCACTTGTGCGTCTGCCCTTCACTGAGTCGTTGTCTTTAAGTGTTGGCAAGTCCTTGGCCTTCTCCTTGTCACTCGCTTCTCTGGCAACGGTAGAACCCTTGAGGTCATACTTGCAGTGCACAGCAAGCCGATGGCTGAACATGTTCCTGGTGACCACCGTGTAGGTTTCCATACCATCTATGGTCAGGCAGTACATGCTCAGGACCTGGCAAAAAGGTGTTGCTGTGACACTCCACTGTGAACTGGTGGTACTTCTTTAAGATGTGCATCTCAGCCACATCCTCACTTGACACAGTCTTGATGACAAAGCACCAGCTATAGGTGGTGAGGAAACGTGTCCCACATCAGCCCTGGCTGTCACGATGGATAGGGGCACATCACTGAATTCTGGTAATCCTGATCGTCAATCCCAACTCTTTCCTGAAGATTTCGAAACACCATGGTACAGTTCTCCTTAAACTTAAAGAGGCTGGGAAGGTTCTCATCGAAGAGATGATTGTCTATCTGGGTCTTGCTGTGTGCTTTGAAGTCATCTTGTGGCTGGTGGAAATTGGGTTCTTCCACAGGGTCATGAGAAAAGCATTTCAGGGACCGACACATTGAAGGATGAGACACAGTGGTAAGATTTACTGGAGCAAAAACAAAGGACTGCCCCCAGAAGCCCAATGTCTCATCCACGACCAGGTGGTTTAGGTCCGTCTCACTGTGGAAGAAGTCCTGGGCCTGGTGAGCCTGGGTGCCTGCCAGGAGGGCCGGGATCCAGAACTGTAATGCTCTCAGCCACCCTGGGCGCGGGACGCCCCGCACAGCCTCTGCTCCTGGCTGCGCTCCAGCCGGCACTGCAGCACTGCACACAGGCCCACTCCTGGAGCCACGCTTGGAGCTGCGCAGCCGCTAGAGAGAAGCGGGACCGGACCGGCGAGTGCACCTGTGCTGCCCGGATGATGGGCCTTTGATATGCGTTGGTTACATTATCTCAGGCTTGGGAGAGAGCAGGCTTTCTTTCAAACTAACCAACCTCTTTCCTAATCCTTTCCGGCCTTGTACGGGGCCCTACCCCTAACCAATCCCTTTTCTGGATCTTTTGGGGTTTGGTGTCTCTTATGCAAACTGATCCTTTGCCCAGACTTCCCCAGGCTAGACTCTGCCTTTATGCTGTCATTTTGGCTCCTACTGCACATGCCTCAAAGTTTTCCCTCCTCATCTGGTTTCTACTGCATGCACTTACCTCTCCCTGCACCATCTTGTTTCTAAGGTGCATGCTCCCAGCAAAGGAATTTCCCCTGCTGTTTTTATCCCTCCCCAGGTAATTCCAGCTAGTAGCTGGTTGTCCCCCCTGGGGAGATTGGAAAGTTGACTCTTCCTGCCCACTTTGGGGATTAGGTCCCTTCAGCGGAGGATGTGGCTGTTCCCTGTGGAGACTGTGAATGCTGTGGCTTCCTAGTGAATCAGGCTTAATGTCCAATGCAGCTCCCTAGTTTATTAGGCTTAATGTCTGATTCCATTTGCTCCCTTCCTTTATTAATAACTAGCTAGTTACCTATGCTAACAATCTGGCATTAGCATGACAGGGACAGGGACATTGCTCAACTCATTGATTGTGTTGTTCACCCTCCACATTGGGATGCTGAGAATGTGCTGACTGGCCAGGAATACCTTCACTTTCTGGTACACATGCTTCTTCTTGGTCTTGGTTTTGCTGGAGCTGAGCAGCGCCCCTGTCACTGTGGTGGTGCTGGTACAGTTGGATGACATGTTCTGGCTGGTGACAGTGGTGGTGAAAGGAGGGGTGACGGAGACTGCACACAAGCCATTGGCCCCAGACCTCCTACAAACAAATCCCCATCCCCACTCCTTTAACGCACCATGGTTTTGCCCAGCCTCTTTGCAATGAATATTATTAATATCACGTGGCAGTGGATCGATAGCAGTGTTTCCTAGTACCTATCTGTGTGAAAAGATGCTTTCAGAAATGAAATACATAACGTTTCATTACAGATCAGCATTAACAGAATATTTGAAATCACTTTTTTTTAAAAAATCTTTTAAAAAAATCTTCTTATTAACTTTTTTAGAGAGAGAAGAAGAGAGAAGGAGAGAGAGAGAAACATTGATGTGAAAGAGAAACATCAATGAGTTTACCTCTGGTACGCACCCGACCAGGGATGGATCCCACAACCTGGGCAGTGCCCTGACTGGAAATCGAACCAGTGACCTTTTGGTGGATGGGACGACACTCAACTAACTGAGCCACACTGGCCAGTGCTGAAATCACTTTTGATGATAGGAAACAGTAATTTCGAACTCTAGTTAAGTGAAATATTCCTCCCAAAACAAAAATTTATTATTCTCATTAGTGGACTTGAATTATAAAACTTATCCAATTACTATATTTTGGATGTCATAAAAAATCATGGGGAAAAAGTACACTCTATTACTATGTACCTACATAAAATCTTTGATTTTGCTACTTGTCCTACAAAGCCTAAAATATTTACTATCTGGGCTTTACAGCCAAAGTTTGTCAACCCCAGAGAGAAAAGAAAAGAGCTGAAGACCAAGTCTTAGGACACCTCTATTCAGAAGTCAGGAAAAGGTAAAGGCTCTCCTGCAACTGAGACTGGAAAGCAGAAGCCAGGGAGGTGGTAGGAGGGAAACTCCAAGAGTGTGGCATCTCAAAAGCATAGAGAAGAAAATGTTTCAAACAAGAGACAATAGTCAACTGTGTTAAATGCCACTAAGGTAAAGATAAAGATTCAACTTTTGGATTTGGTAGTGTGGGAACTGTTGGTGCTCTCCGTGAGTGGCCTCAGCAGCAAGGTGGCAGACGACAAGACAGGGAGGAAAAGGAAAAAAGTTGACATCTATAGTGTTTAGTAATGTGCTTAGCACATAGTATGTACAGTAATTATCACTGAAGCAGACACGGTTGGTGCCTGTTCATATGCCCTCGGGAATATCAGCCTGACTTTTTAATTTTGAATTCCAGTTAAGTGAAATATTTTTTCCATTGCTTTTCAGAGAGAGTGGAAGGGGGCGGGGAGAGAGAGAGAGAGGGAAAGATCTATGTGAGAGAGACACATCTATGTGAGAGAGACACATCGCCTGGTTGCCTCCCGCACCCAGGTACGTGCCCGTGACCCAGAATCCAACCCTCAGCCGCTCGGTGCTCAGGCCGATGCTCTAACCATTGAACCACACCAGCCAGGACTCAGCCTGACTTTTAACTATGCAGATGTTCCTGATTTTATTTGCCTGAGAACCTTCTCTGGCTGCTGCAGTCTGCTCTGCTCATAGGCAAGAGATGTTGGGGAATTAACATCTCTAGGAGCAGCCCTCTCAACAGGAGTAGTGGCATAAATACTCCAGTCCCTTGCTTTCTGCATGGGGTAACTTTAAGGTATATATTCTGCAGAGTTTGCCAGCAGGATTAATAATGGCAAAACCTGCACTGGCCGCTGTGGCTCAGTTGGTTGGAGCATTGCCCCATGCACCAAAAGGTAGTGGGTTTCATTCCCCGTCAGGGCACATACCCAGGTTGTGGGTTCAACCCCCGGTTGGGATGCAGGGGAGGCAACCGATTGATTGATGTTTCTCTCTCATATTGATGTTTCTCTATACCTCTCCCTTCTCTAAGATCAATTAAAAAAAAAGAAGGCAAAATCTGGCACTTAAGCAAGCTGAAACAACCACCCCCAGAAATTTGATTCATAATTATGACACCTTAAATAACAGTGAAGATTTGGATTGATCATGGCCCCAAATGTTAATGATCCCCAGCTCAAGCTGAAGAATGACTATAAGATGGGACACTGAGAATTTAAACCATCTACTTCCACACAGATTACAATTATGGGAGCTGAAAAATACTAACACTTTTCCTCTCACCTCCTAAGTTCTTCTGGCTGGGCTAATAACCAAGTTAACAGAGACAGATTAACAGGAGAAAATCAAAGTTTAATACATATGCATGGGGAACTCAAATAGGCGTGATAATTCCATGAAAATTCCAAAATCAATGAGGCAACAGTGATCATCTAAGACAAATTTGGACAAAGGAGAAAGGGGGAAATGGGGTATTAGATTTCAGAAGTGAGAACGATCGATTTACAGGTAGTTGAGGAAGAGCAGGAGACACTTGGTAGGAAGATTCTTGCCAGGCTACTCAGAAACAATGGGACACGTGGGTGTGTGTGGGTGTGTGTGTGTGTGTGTGTGTGTGTATCTAGCTAACTTGCCTGGAAGCCTCTTGTTTACCACACTTAATTAATTCAAATTACGCTAAGGCTGTCTCCTAAAATCTCCTTCCTGAAGCAGGTTTCTCTGTCTGAATCTCTTGGGAAAAGGGGGAGGATCAAAGATTCTTTCTAAGTCTCTGTTTTCTTAATAAATAGCTTTAAATCAATATCCCCAAATTTCAGCCCCTTCACAGCCAATATTAACATAATTTTATTATTTTGCTGTCATCTGTAAAATTACTATCCCAAGAACACTTTGATCAGGGAGAAAAAAATTACAAGTAGCTTTATTTTCCATTTCAGGAATTTCTCAAAATCCCATTTAAATGAACATCGAGTTCCTCAACTTTTCAATAGGTGACTTTAAATGACTGCTTATGCTGTGTGGTAAATAGAACAATGGCCCCCAAAGATGTCTATGTACTAATCTGGAACTTCTGAAGATGCTGTTATATGGCAAAGGGGAATTAAAGTGGCAGATGGAATTAAGGTTGCTAATTTATTTGACCTTAAAATAGGGAGATTATCCTGGATTATCTGAATCGGCACACAGTGATCACAAGGGTCCTCAAAATTAGAAGAGGGAGACAGAATAGAAGGTCAGAGTAATGTGATTTAAGAGGAACTCAACCAGCCTTTGCTGACTTTGAAGATGGAGGACACGGGCACGGCCTAGGAATGCGGGCAGGCAGCCTCTAGGAGATGGAAAAGGCAAGGAAAGGGAGTCTTCCCTAGAGCCTCCGGAAAG